>NW_005871054.1:410583-471872 GCF_000147115.1 Myotis lucifugus | reverse complement strand
TTCTTTCTTTCTTTCTTTCTTTCTTTCTTTCTTTCTTTCAAGTAAACACTTCGAGCTATCTCATCCCTTACACGCACCTAGGACAGGTGGCCTAGCACAGTGCTAAAGCACTCAAGCCCAGCAGTCAACGTACCTGGTTCAAATTTTGGCTCCACATTTATTAGACGTGTGGCCTAAGAAAGTTACTTACCTCTCTGGGCCTTGGTTTCCTAATCTGTAAAAATGGGAATTGTTAAGATTAAATAAGTTAATCCATAGTAAGGACATAAGCGGTGTCTGGCACATCATAAGTACCCAATAAATGCCAGCCATTACGCCATGAGGTGACTGCTGGTTGCTCACCACGATGGCTGAGACCACCAGCACCATCTTCTACAGCTGCCCCAAAGCCCCCTCCACCACCGCTCACAGCACAGCCCCCAGATGCCAGCTCTGCTCTGCTGGGGGCACCTGGTGTCTACGGGGCTCCACTGAGAGGCCAGCGAAGAAAGAGCCTTGTCAGTTTTTACCAGCTTCACGGAAGCCCACCTCTCCAGAGCTGAGACAGGTGAGCTGTCACAAAAGGGTCTCTGCAGACCTGAGGTTGCTTCTAGCTCTCCTTCCTGTGCGACTTGGACAAGCTAATTCATCTCTGTCTCCTTGTCTGTGAAAGGAGAGAGATAGCAGTGACTCCCACAGAGCACAGAGAGCACAATACAAAGAACCGAAGAGCCTGTGCTTAAAAGTGCTGGCGCCCACTGAGCACAGGGCCCTGCTGTCCCTGAAGCTGCCCCTCTCGCAGGTGCTGAGAAATTGCCATGAGCGAATACGTTCCTCCCAAATACCCTTAGTCACTCATGGAGCCCTTCATCCCTCAGTCGACCAAGATGGGCCGTGATCCTGGGGAGCAAGCTGAGCTCGCTCTCTAGTTGTTGGTTAAATGTCTGGTCTCTTCATTCTCCTTCCTGAGACCTGTACCTATGTCTCATTTTTTTTTTTAATATTTTTTTATTGATTTCAGAAAGGAAGGGAGAGGGAGAGAGAGATGGAAACATCAATGATGAGAGAGAATCATTGATCGGCTGCCTCCTGCCTGCCCCACACTGGGGGTAGAGCCTGCAACCCAGGCATGTGCCCCTGACCGGAAATTGAACCGTGACCTCCTGGTGCATTGGTCGACGCTCAACTACTGAGCCACGCTGGTCAGGTCCCCTTGCTTTACTAAGTGTGTGTTGCTGTGTGCCTAGACCAGTGATGGCGAACCTATGAACCTATGAACTCATTTTTTTGGTTGATTTTTCTTTGTTAAATGGCATTTAAATATATAAAAGAAATATCAAAATATAAGTCTTTCTTTTACTATGGTTGCAAATATCAAAAAAATTCTATATGTGACACGGCACCAGAGTTAAATTAGGGTTTTTCAAAATGCTCACACGCCGAGCTCAAAAGGTTCGCCATCACTGGCCTAGACACACTGGGGGGAAAAAAAAGCACTCATCATGACTGATGCTTTAAGGAACTCATGAGATGAGTTAAATTCGCAAACATGTGTGCCAGGCAGAGTAAATGCGAAAGCCAGAGGCAGAATCAGAGGACGAGGAGGGCTGGCTGCAGAGCAGATTCCAGGGGCCCTGGGCTGTCCCTAAGGAGCCAGGGTTCCAGGAGTCCTGCTGAGAAAATCCGAGCCAGGGTTCCAGGTGGCCACTCACACCAGCAGCCTGGGGAGGGGCAGGTGGGAGGGAGGAGCGGCTCCTTCTGTGACAGAGAGTGGGACTGAAATATCCCCACAAAATCGGAGAAGAAGGCAGCAGCGGGGGGCTCCTGGTATGAAGAAAGCTGCGTTCATAAATCTGGGTTTGTTGTTGTTGTGTGTTTTGCCTGCTGCACCTTCAGCTTGGCTCTTCTGAGAGATGGATGTGGAACCATCCGCATCACATGGACCCACGCCCAGATTGGAAGAATGGCAGGAACGCACAGAGAAGGCGAGTGAGTGCTTGTGGGCATGCGGGCGCAGGCAGTGCTCGGGCAGCAGCCGGGCTGGAGTTTTGAGAAAATGGGAATCTTCTTGGAATGCATAGCTCTGGGACTGGGGAGAAAGATTGTTATCTTCATCAAATGAGATTTATAAACCCTGGAATTTAAATCCAGGCCCGTGGGAAGGGGGTGCTTACTCAGAGAATAAGGGAAGGAAGGCGAAAGTCGTGCCGATTCTGAGCTGGGTCCGAGAGCTTCTCTGTGGCACATGGACTGTGACACGAGCTGCAGTAACCCTGAGCAAAGGGCGGCCCGGGCCAGTTACAGTGGAATGGACTGGGTGGCTTGTTCAGAACTTGGTCCAGGGCCCATCCCAGATCTACCTAATCTCAGGTGCTGGGGGGTTCAAGATGCCAAATTTGCCTTCAGGTATTCCAAGATGCCCAAGGACTGAGGACTTTTAGGGCTGGTAATGGGACTAAGGACCCCAGTGACTCCCAAACCTGGGGTTTGATAATGGGCCCAGAACTTCAGAAGCTGGCCTCTGCCCTTCATCTTTGAGACATCAGGCAGGTTAGGTGTTCACGGAGGGAATTAACTGGGAAGAAACTTTCTTTGTCTATTACTTTAAGGAGCCAGGGCTCCAGGAGCTCTGAAAGTCTGCACACTTGGCCTCTTCATTCAGTTTGGGGCATTCTGCACCTACCCCCAGAGCAGGTCTAGGGGCATGGAGATGCTGGGGCCTTTGTGGTCCCACCCCGGCTTTAAAGAGATATAATTGACATATCACATTGTGTGAGTGTACGTATCACAAAGTGTACGTGTTGACTTGATACACTTATATATTGCAAAATGATTACCACCATAGAGCTGGCTAACATCTCCATTGCGTCTCGTAATTATCATTTCTTTTTTTTTTGTGGTGAGAACACTTAAGATCTACTCTCTTAGCACCTTTCAAGTACATAATACAGTATTATTAACGATAATCACCATGCTGTACATTATATCCCCAGAACTTACTCATAACTGAAAGTTTGTTCTCTTTGAACAACATCTCCCAGTTTTCCCCACTCCCCAGCCCCTGGTAACCACCAGGCTAGTCTCTGTTTCCACGTGTTCAGCCTTTTCAGATTGCACATGTGTAAGTGATATCTTACAGTGTTTGTCTTTCTCTATCTGACTTATTTCACTTAGCATAATTCCCTTAAGATCACATCTTTGTTATCCGTTCATCTGTTGAAGGACACGGGTGGTTTCCATACCTTGGCTATTGTGAATAATGCTGCAATGACCATGGGAGTGCAGATATTCCTTTTAAATCCTGTTTTTACTTCCTTGGAATATATACCCAGAAGTGACATTGCTGGGTCATATGCTTGTCCTACTTTTAATTTTTTGAGGAACCTCCATAGTGGCTGCCCCAACTTACAGCTACCTAACCGTCAGGTTCCCTTTTCTCCGCATCCTTGCCAACATTTGTTATCGCTTATCTTTTTGATGATAGCTATTCTAACAGGTGTGAAGTGAACGGGGCCATGGTTTTGAAATATTTGGGGATTGATAAGAACCCACAAAATGGGTTCAAAGTCAGCAGAGTCTCTGAATCAGAAAAACAAGGCCCTCCCCAAGGAGAATCAACTTTCCCATATGCTTTTGGCCCAAGAGAAGGGGCTGCTGCCATTCTGCCAGCTGCAGTTCAGAGCAGCAGGAAGAGAAAGTCAGCTGTGATGGAGTTCTAACACACGAAGGAGCGGCCACAGTGCGCGTGTCTGCACCAGCTGAGGCCCTGCTTTCCGGTACCCCTGGCCACCGAGGCCACATCTTCGCCAATGGGTGAAGTCGAGGCAACCCAGCCCTTAGCCCTCACCGAAGGTAACCTTCCTTTTACAAAAAGCCTCTCGATTCTGACCCCAAAATGACACTGTATGCAACTTATACTCCACTTAATATCAAAATGGGCAGGGGGTCCTCAAGGTCAAAACTATTCTCAGAGTAAGATGTTGTTTGCCCTTTTCACTCTCATTGTCTTGTGAGTGTACAAAGCTACATGCCTTGGGAAAACAGTCCGATATCAGAGAGCGGACCGAGCCCAGAAGCAGATAGGAGGCTCCATCTGTCTTTTATTAAGCTAGACATTTTTAAAATTTGCAGGAATGTAACATGGTGCCACACTTCTCACTCACATTTTTTGTTTTGGAAAATATAGTTTAAAAAAGAGTTATGGTAATGCAGTGGGTTTGTTATCGTAATTTTATAGAAGTAAATAAATGCATTTTTTTTACATTTCAGTTTTCATTTCTAACATGGCAAATATGGGGAGGTAGAACCCATGTAAAACGTTTCTTGAGGTCCTCCAGGATGTCCAAGAGTACCAAGGCGTCCTGAGACCAAGAAGACTGAGGACCTGACTGGTTTGGCTCAGTGGATAGAGCATCAGCCCCACAGACTGAAGGGTCCTGGGTTCGATTCCTGTCAATGCTATGTACCTTGGTTGCGGGCTCAGTCCTCAGTAGGGGGTGTGCAGGAGGCAGCTGATTGATGTTTTTAACTCTCTATCCCTCTTCCTTCCTCTCTGTAAAAATCAATATATATATATATATATATATATATATATATATATATATAGAGAGAGAGAGAGAGAGAGAGAGAGAGAGAGAGAGAGGCGAGAGAGGCCTGATGCACAAAATTCGTGCAAGAGTAGGCCTTTGCAGCCCTGGTTGCCTCGTGTACCCGTCCCCTGCCCACTGGTCGTTCCAGAATGTCGTTCTGGAAAATTGTTCCCTTGTCCAGTCTAATTAGCATATTAGCTCTTTATTATATAGGAGGATATATATATTTAAAGACGAAGATTGAGAACTGCTGCCTTATTTCTTTAACAAATCTTAGATTGTCCCGGAGGCTCCACCCCAACGTTTTCAAGTGTACAAATTCCCCTCCCAGCCAATGGTTGGGCTCCACCTTGGTGGGGTCTGACGTCTCTCCTTTCCAGAACAGCTGCCTCCAAGCTCCCCACACCCGTGCACATCCCCCTCCTGGTCCTCCCTGCCTGCCTTCCAGGGTGAGAATGCATTCCTTTGACTGGGCTCCGCGAACCTAGGATAGAGGCAAGGGACTCAAGTGCATTCGGGGAAGTCAAGGTCGAAAACACACTGTCCTCAAGGAACTTCTGGTTGTGTGTGAGATAACGGACAGGTAAGCAGCTGCCCATGAATACCTGTCGTTGCTGTTTGCCAGCTAATACCTGGGGGGTGGGGGTTGGGGGTGGGGGGGTGGTATGGGGTGAGGGGAGAGGGCGGAGAGAAGGTTTTGAGCCAGCCCTCCCGCCGCCCCAGACTCCTGCGATCCCGGGCCCCGCGCGCCGCCTGGTGGCCGTATCTCCTCAGCGCAGCCTTTGCCTTCTGGAGCTGCGGGATGCCACTAGGGTAGGACCTCAAATCTGGGGATCCCAGCGCTGGTCCCCCATCACTGTGAAGGTCTATCTCGGTCCTCAGGGGCCTCTGTCTGTCCCTATGCGCAAGTTACCCCTCGGCGACTAATTCCAGCCGATTCTTCCTCTGCACCTGCCCTTTATGGGTGGGCGCTACACCAACCCCATTAGCAGGTGACAGAGCGTATGTCATGGTAGGGATTGGACCCAAGTCCAAGGAGCGCGATGCCAAAGTTCCGCTTCTTGCTGACATGCCCCATAGCAAGCAGTCACTGTCAGACATGACCTATCACTGGATTCTATACAAATACTACTTACATAGGTATCGTTTACCCCTTTCCATCCATGTTTTAAGAAAGTACAAATGGTTTCTTTAATTTACACAGAAATATCCTTTAAAAACAAACCAGTAATGTCAGGTCCATGGGGGCTTATTTTATTCTTTTTAATTTTGGTTAAAATTTTCCATGATCAAATTTTTAAATAAAATTTTTTTAAACTTTTTTCAAAAAATTTTTTAAACAAAAAAGAAACATTCAAAACATTCATCTTTCAACATTTCTGAAGAAAATCTGGTCTTTGAGAAGAATGCCAAGAGGTTACAACATAACTATCATTTTCTGCAAAAGGAAATCATAGATTATTTGGGGTATGTTGAAAATAGCATAGCCTGAGACTTTAATTTTGAAACACAAGAAAAATATAAAATAAAGGAGACATATCTAACACTTTCAACAATAAAGAATTTAAATTTTTTTTAAAAAGTGGGAAGCCTGGCAGTTTTCCAAATAGATTGACATCATTGGGATTTTTTTTTAAAAAATTAATTGTTTTCTTACAAGTGATAAAAAATAATACTTTTACAGTAGAAAATTTTGAAAATATAAACAAGAAATAAAAAGTAAAAACTGGCCCTAACAGGTTTGGCTCAGTGGATAGAGTGTCGGCCTGGGGACTGAAGAGTCCCAGGTTCGATTCTGGTCAAGGGCATGTACCTTGGTTGTGGGCACATCCCCCGGAGGGGGAGTGCAGGAGGCAGCTGATCGATGTTTCTCTCTCATCAATGTTTCAAACTCTGTATCCCTCTCCTTTCCTCTCTGTAAAAAATCAATAAAATATATTTTAAAAAAGTAAAAACTGTAAAAAAAAGAAAAGAAAATATAAACAAACCTTTAGAATACAATAGTGTAACACATAGATATTTTCTCGTCCTTCTTCCACAACCCCATTCCCATCCCCCTCTTCCCCCTCCCCCCCACCCGTGCAGTCCCCTCGCCCTTTGCAACCTTTCAAACTTCCACAATGAGAAACCCAGCAAGTGTGAACACCTGTTGCTCTGGTTCTAAGACCGGTGTGTGTGTGTGCGGGGGGGGGGGGAGTGTTGAGTAAACTGGTCCTTGGGCCAACTCTGGCCTGCGGCCTATTTTCATATGGTCAGGCAGCTAAGAATGGAGGATGGTTTTTACATTGTTAAAGGCTGTAAAAACAACCACACACACGAAGAAGAAGATGGGGCAGAGACTAAATGTCCACTCTCTGGCCACACCTGATCTGGGAACCATCTCTGCTGCGGGCTGGTGGAGCCCTGGTGAGCGGTGGCTCTTCTCCCATCCAGGCAGCAATGACAAGGGGTACAGCCGGGAAGTTGCCATGCCGACAGGGAATTCAGTTCTTAAAATAGTCAACTGTGCTCAGGCATTTTGTGGGTGGGTGGATTTTGAGAGAGGGTGTTAGAGGGAGGGTGGGGACAGATGATAAACTAATGAGTCAGACCCAACTGGTGACAGCTGTTCCGTCATCCCTTTGCAATAGGAGGTGGGAAGGGGATAACTAAAAAAAAAAACACGAGGTCTGAAGGAGGCATTTTCCATTCAAAGAGTATCTGTAGCTCTGTTTCCTCACACTGTCTTCCTGCCTGAGGAAGGAAACCCCCTCTCCTCCCTCCCACACTCTGCGCTCACAAAGGGCCCGTCTGACTCAGAGGAACTGGCTGTGCAGGGAGTGGGCGGAGCTTCCTCCATGGGAGGCCTCGTCATCGTCGTCATCAGCATCATCGGCATCACCTGACCCGAATGAAACTGTATGACTAAAAATATGTCCTTTACCCAGATAGACCAATCAACCAATAATCATTCTTTGACAAGCTCTTGTCACCCCTTTGTGGTGCTCTTAATGCCTGGAAAGGTGAACTAACCCATTTTGTGGTAGAATATCCTATATAATAAAAGCCTAATATGCAAATTGTCCCCTCCACCGGGAGTTCAACCAGAGGGTGGGGTGGGGCTGGCCAACCACCCATGGCCCCTCCTCCCAGCTGGCCCTGCCCTGGCCAGCGGCAGTGGCAGGCGGGCGGGGTTGGGGGGGAGGCCGCAGATGGCAGCAGCAGCTTCTAGGGGCCCTACCCATGCATGAATTTTGTGCACTGGGCCTCTAGTATATAACATAAAAGTTACCATTTTAGCCATACATTTCATTGGCATTAAGTACATTCACATTGTTTTGCAGCTATTACCACTATCCATCTTCAGAACCTCTTTATCATCTCCTATTCTGAAACTCTACTCATACTCCCCATGGCAACCTCTATTCTACTTTCTGTCTCTATGAATTTGGCTATTTTATGAATCTTATATAAGTTAAATCACAAAGTATGTGTTCTTTTGTGTCTGGCTTATTTCACTTAGCCTATCTTCAAGCCTCATTCACGTTGGAGCTCATGGCAGAATTTCATTCCTTTTGAAGGCTGAATAATATTCCATTGTATGTATATTTTGTTTATTCAGTCTCCTATTGATGGACATTTGGGTTGTTTTCATCTTTTAGCTATTGTGAATAATGCTGCTATGAACATCAGTGTACAGATGGCTGTTTGAGTCCCTGCTTTCAATTATTTTGGTGGCTAAGTCCATTTCCAGGAAGGAAACAATAAGCAGACTGGGATCCCACCTGGGAGGCAGAAGATGCTACAGCCGCATTTTCTTACCTTGTCCACCCTATCCATTGAAAACCCATCTCCTACAAGGCCAGCAAACCCTTGTTTCCTGGTTCTCCTCCCTCCCCCGTGGTCCTCCCTCTGCTTTTACTGCCTATTCCCACGAGGCCAAGGCTCTATACCAGCCGTGGGCAAACTACGGCCCGCGGGCCGGATCCGGCCGTTTGAAATGAATAAAACTAAAAAAAAAAAAAAGACCGTACCCTTTTATGTAATGATGTTTACTTTGAATTTATATTAGTTCACACAAACACTCCATCCATGCTTTTGTTCCGGCCCTCCGGTCCAGTTTAAGAACCCATTGTGGCCCTCGAGTCAAAAAGTTTGCCCACCCCTGCTACAGTGGTTCTCAATCTTCTGGCCCTTTAAATACAGTTCCTCATGTTATGACCCAACCATAAAATTATTTTCGTTGCTACTTCATAACTGTAATGTTGCTACTGTTATGAATCATAATGTAAATATCTGATATGCAGGATGGTCTTAGGCGACCCCTGTGAAAGGGTCGTTCGACCGCCAAAGGGGTCGAGACCCACAGGTTGAGAACCGTTGCTCTGGGACCTCTGGCCTCAGATCCTTCATCAAGGACAATGAGGAGCTTTAAGGTTGATAGTTCTTTCGTGGTTTTTAGAGTTGAGCGTTGTTAAAGCAAAACTTTCTGGCTTTACTACCACGTGTATCTTTTAGCATGATTTCAATGTGTTTTTGTACTGAAGGGCCCATTTCCCACCAGGGACAGGGAAGAAGAGGACTCAGTGGACGATATATCACTAGGAAGTTTGGGTTGGGAATGGGCAATGGCCTCGGCTGGCTCACTCCGGCCGAAGGGGAGAGACTTTACGGCATGGCTGGGAAAGATGTTTTTTTGTCGTCTAGAAGTGTTCACTTGATGCTGATCAAAAGGAAACTGGGCTGTGGTTTAAACTGACACCTAGGGAGGAAGGCAGAGCTGAGGGAATAGCAGAATATGGTGGTAGAACCCCGATCATGCAATGCCTGAAGCTTACTCCAGTGACCTGCCAGGGAGCCAATACATTGCCTTGTATTTTAAGCCCATTTTTATGGGGCTTTCTGGCCCCTGGGGTCAAAAACATCCTAACAGACTCTGTTTGCATGCTGTTAGGATTTTAATTTTTCCCTCCCAAGAACAGTGGAAAGTCATTACAACGTATAAGCAGGGAGTCAAGGAGATGCAACAGGATCAGATCTGCATTCGAACATCACCCTGGCTGCAGGGTGGACATGGGTCCATAGTGAGCTGGGTGGGTGCAGTTAGGGGGCTACTGGGCTCGTTCTAGTGGGAGATTCTGGAGGAGGGAGGGGAACAGACCTGGGAGATTTTAAGGAAGTTGGTAAGTTTGATGGGAGTTAGGAAGTTAGGAAAGTTGACAAGCTTTGATGGTTTGGGGAGAGGAGGAGTCAAGGGTGACTCAGGTTTGAGGCTTGCTCAGCTGGATGAATAGGGGTGCAACTCCCCAGGACAGGGCTGCTGTTGAGGGAAAAGATTGAACACTGGCAGTGTCAGGTTCCTGGAGGGACTAGACTTTGGTGGGAGAAACAACAGCCAACATTAGCTCAGTGCCAGTCATGAACCAAGTGCGGCTCAAAGCGCTTTACATGTGTAAACTCGTGAACACAACGACCGCACTCCCATTTTACAGCTGAGGGAACGAGGCACCGGGAGACTAAGGAGTTTGCCAGGTGATCCAACCAGCTAGGAAATGAGATTTGGACACAAGGAGTTTGTTCCTAAGAAAAATATGTACCAAGAAGGTTCTCACGAGCAAACGGCAGGTAACGTAGTATTTTTATCTGGGACCTGGGCCCCTAACTCCAAAGCAGAAAACTCAGGAAGCTGGATTTTAATTCCTGGCACAGTCTTGCTTCCCTAAGTTAGTTAATACCGAGATTGGTATTAACCATGGCGGGGGGGGGGGGGGGGTACTCGATTTCATAGCCCCGGCACCCCAAGTTGAGTTTCTGATCTTACCCCTCTGATCAGTGAGTCCTGACCCAGGGGGTCCCCAGCCTGGCGAGGGTGAGAGGCTGCGTGCTTCCTCCAGTGCCTCTCACCCGCTGCCCCGCAGCAAGGAAGGGAGCCACACGGAAAGGAGGGTGCGATGAGGCTGCTCAGAGGGAAGGGCCTGCCTGTCCTGGTCCCCTGGGGAGAGGAGAGAGGAGAGAGCTAGTGCGCTCCATCTCCTGGGGCCGGAAGTCGGTGTCCTGGAGCCCGCTGAGCTCTCATCTGCACAGACGGGGATCTAGTTCCCCCTGACTGACATCCTCAGCCACATCCTCCCTGTAACTCAGAAGAGCTTTTTAGAGCACTTTCTAGTGCTCCCCTCAGTGGAGAGGACTCCAGGGGCCAATGCAGCACTAAGACTATGGAGGGAGGGGGGTAGTACAGCTCTCTCTCTCTCTCTCTCTCTCTCTCTCTCTCTCTGTCATCACCATCACCACCTTCCTCATCACCATCATCATAGCAGTTTCAGCTCACTACGTGAGTATAGGGAGCGAGGTACTTCCTGCTTACCTCACTGCTCTATATTGTAATCCAAATGTCAGATGGGAGTTGCTTTTCCCTTGAGATCTGTCTGAAATCACATTCATAACACCCCTGCCCGCCCCGACCCCCCCCCCCTAGCCGCCACACCCACAGACACATAGTTCCGAAGTCAGTGGACGTCCAAAGCCCCGCCCCATGTCTATGAACTTTGGGAGCAGCGAGGAGGTTTGCATTTCTCGTGGTCAGTGCTACCTCATGGGCCCCCACTTGTAAGAGCTATTTTGTTTGTTCTGCCAAGTCGTGTTGAGTGTGAATCTCGGTCCTTCTTGGGTTTCCACAAAAACCCATACGCGGGAGGGCCACGTTGCCACATGCCTTTGCTGCGCCTCCTCCCAGCTCGGCACTGATCCCCTCCCTCGTGCGTTACTTGGGGAGCTCCGGTTTCTCGCCCTTCATGGTGGAGAAAAAGGCAGCTTTCCCACCTCTTTCCTCCAAACTCACACATCTGACTCGGAAGGAAAAGGGGCCTCCGCTGGGCACAGTCCGGTGGGTTATAAACAGCCAGTGTCACCCGCTGGCCCTCCGAAGGAGATGGGTACTTACCGGGTCTCCCGCTGGATCCTGAGTCCCTCGAAGGTGGGGACCACTTGTTTTGTTCTCTGCAATGTCCACTGCACCTGGACAGTGCGCGCTGGGGACGCACGGACAACCAGCCACCTCCTCAGCGTCGCCAGCACTTAGAGTGAACGTCCACACACCATTGAAAACCTACAGCGACAGGTGCGAGCAGAATGCACATGAACTTCCATGTCTTTCGTTGCTACTGAAACTGAACATGTTTCATATATTTACAGGCCACACATAGTTTTCTTTTTGTGGGTTGTTCGTTTTCTTTACCCTTATTTATATTACTTGGGGGTTTATTCATGGATTTAAGATCTTATGTATCAAGAATATTAACTTTTGGTAGCATTGATTTACGGGGGGGCGGGGGGGGGGGCGGGCAACGAGCAGCCTGGCCCCAAGCCTTACGCCAGATAAGTCCAGTGTCTTCAGGAGATGGACAGGTTCAAGAGACAGACTCATTGGTGGCTCCTTTGCATAGAAAAGACTTGACATTATTTTATTAAGCAAATATTTGTTGAGCCTCTGCCGTGTGCACTGCATGGCGGGTGGCGCTTGGGCATACAAAGATGAAGTAGTCACTCTGCCCTCAAAGGTTCCACGGGGATGACACACACACATTTGTTTGTTAATCCTCACCCGAGGATTCTTTTACCCATTTATTTTTTTAGAGGGAGTGGAAAGGAGGGGGAGAGACACAGAGGGAAACATTGATGTGAGAGAAACACATCGATTGGTTGCCTCCCCCACGCACCCTGACCAGGGTCGGGATCGAGTGTGCAAGGAGGTACGTGCCCTTGACAGGAACCAAACTGCCTAGGCCCTAGGGCGACACACACATATTTGGTTGCCACCAAAGCGGGTATTACTGAGTAGGGACAATCCCCAGAAGGAATGGATGCTGATTTGGGGTGGGAAGGTGGGTTGAAAGGCCTTTTTAGAGGATATGATACTATTGCGGGGATCTGAGGCCAAAGTGGAGAGGGGTGGGCGTACCTGGCTCCTCCGAGGGTGGGGCGTGGTCAGCATAGGAAGCTGCCTGGGGCCCTGGGGGAGGTCCCTGGGGGAGGGCGGAGGCTGTGCAGGACTTGTCACGCCTCGCCCAGGAATCGTGGTGCTTTCCTGCGGGTGATGGCTGGGCACCAGCGCGTGTTCCAGCTTGGTTCCTTGTGTCCGTCCCTCCTCCATCCACACCAGGGAAGAGCAGGGGCGGGAGGGTGAAATCTCTAAGGTGTTTGCTTTCCTCATTCAGGCTCCCCAGCCCCCGACATTCCGGCTCCCCGGAGTTTAAGAGGGAAAAAAGAGTGGATTGAAATGAGGAAATATTCGTGTGAAGGAGGGAAAGGCAGCTGGAAGTACGACACTCATCCGGAGGTGAAATGACTAAGTGAGATAAAATCCTAAATAAATATCTTGCATGGTGCTAATTGCGTTTTAAAAGCTGCCACTGGAGAACAGATAAAATGATGCTGTATTTCATTAGAGGCCTCCTTACTTCCATGGCATTTGCCAGCAAGCCCTGTGAACGCACTCTGTAATTAAAGACCAGCGCTGGCGCCTGTAATTTAGAACAGTGCCCAATGATGGCAAGTGGCCGGAGGTGAGGACGTGGAAGCAAACCCCATTTCGTGAGGTCCTTGCAGATCACACAGAATGTGAGTTTTAAAAGCTCGGCCTTGGTACTGCCCCTGCCAGAGGGGGTCTGTCCACATCAATGTTTTCCATTTGGCAGAGGAACCAGTTATTTTTTTTAAATGTGTTTTATTTATTTACTAGAGGCCTGGTGCATGAAATTCGTGCACTTGGGGGCGGGGGGGTCCCTCAGCCTGGCCTGCACCCTCTCTCAGTCCAGGAGCCCTTGCGGGATGTCCAGCTGATGGCATAGGCCCGCTCCCACGGGCAGTCAGGCATCCTTAGCACTGCTGTGGAGGCAAGAGAGGCTCCTGCCACTGCTGCTGCACTCACCAGCTGTGAGCCCAGCTTCTGGCTGAACAGCACTCCCCCTGTGGGAGCGCACTGACCACCAGGGGGGCAGCTCCTGTGTTGAGCATCATAGCGACCGGTCGTTCCACCATTCGGTCAATTTGCATATTAGCCTTTTATTATATAGGATTTTTGTTAACCCTCACCTGGGGATATTCTTCCATTGATTTTTAGAGAGAGTGGAATGGAGGGGCAGAGACAAAGAGAGAGAAACATCGATTGGCTGCCTCCAGCACACTGCCCCAACCAGAGCAGCACACCCACCCGGTTCCCCGGGAGGCAGCAGCCGTCCTATTGCTTCTGAGAGTCCAAGCCCACTGTTGCCACATTGCCCATTTGTTGAAAAGAAACAAGAAGTCTGGAATTTTATATGAAATGTCCCCAACAAGGCACGTCAGTGGGCCGGTTCAGTGCAAGGGCCGCCTCTGTGCTGCAGTGGGCTCGCTCTCCCTGGGATGCTCCTATAGAAGGAGGGGCTGCTTCTTTAGGAATCAATTAGCCAGGGCTTTGGGGAAGCTTTCTACAAAGAACTTAGCTTTATTAAAATACTCCTTTGGCCGAATGAGTAAATATTAAAAAAAAATTCCTCCTTGGCTGGTTTGGCTCAATGGATAGAGCATTGGCCTGCGGACTCAAGGGTCCCGGGTTCGATTCCGGTCAGGGCAAATGCCTGGGTTTCGGGCTCCATCTCCAGTGGGAGGTGTGCAGGAGGCAGCCAATCAATGATTCCCTCTTATCATTGATGTTTCTATCTCTCCCTTCCTTTTTCTTCCTCTCTGAAATCAATAAAAATATATATATTTTTAAAAATCCCAACCCTCAGTGCTTAGCCTGCTAAAATGTGCAACAAATAAAATGAACACTCTGAAAAGGGCTTGCTTCCTGTTTCAGAAGAGCCCCCGTGGCCTCTACAATCTGATGACAGAGCACTGGTCTTTCCTGCCAGGGGTATGCCAAGAAGCCACACACAGACCAAGTCACCGTGTGAGAGGAACTAGCCAGCAAGTTGCATTAACTGCAATTTCATTACCTTGAAAATGAGTCTCTCATGTGGAGACTGAGACAGCTACCGGGGCTGATTCCTCCTTCCGGGGCTGTCCCTTGCGCCCTGCCCTGGCACGGCTGGGAACACTGGGCCCAGGAGCCAGGCTGTAGGTAGAGCTGGAGAAGTGCTGGGAGACAACCCACCACACAGCAGGCAGCACAGGAGAGCCAGCTACCTGAGTCTCCATGCCCCACGTCCTGTTCTGGGGACAGACCCAGGGGCGGCACTGTATACAAGCATGAGATAGGACTCCCTCGGGGACACATAAGTCTAATCATTTGCCTCTTGCAAGGCGTCTTTAAACTTTCTAAGAATCCTAAATTCTTAGTCCAGAAAGTTCTCCTTACATCTCAAGCCAGGTCGCTGGCACGGTTGTTTCCGTTGCTGCCACAAGGTGTCGCTGCTGAAAGCCGGTTTGGCACAGGCCAGCACGCACTTGCCCTCCCTAGACTTCGGTGATACCCTTGCTGGTCCAGGTCCTTGCCTGTTCACAGCGGTGCCACGTGCCGACTTTAAGAAGGCAATGCTTTTCATTAATACGCATGTGCATTCCCAAAGCTTCGTACTGCCAGGGTGGTTGCCTCTGATTTGCTATATGCACTTGTATGGAGGTCACCATCCCAGATTCCCCATAATCTCCTACAAACTTCCCCTTTTTTGCCCTGGGTGACCTTTCCTGCCATCATATGTTGGTCGGTGGCATCCTAACAATTTTTGTAAGTTTAAGTCTCAGAGAGCTAGGGGTAAGGAGCTCTTAATTCTTTCCCTCTTTTTAGACTCTGAGACGGTTCTGGAAAGTCTCTCCTTCAGAACTCTGCACACCAAGGGTCTGAGTGGGGGGCTGCCTTGCTAAATCAAGCAAGAAGTCCTGTTAAGCCTTTTAATTGTCAGAGATGAAGACCTTATACCTAGGGCAGGGGCATGTTTGCAATATAGATATAGGTATTATGTATACACACACACACACACACACACACACACACACACACACACTAGAGGCCCAGTGCACAAAATTCGTGCATGGGTAGGGTCCCCTGGCCAGTAATTAGGGCCAATTGGGGCCTTCTGGCTGCTGGCCAGGGCCACCCTTCCCTGGCTGCCGGCTGGGGCCTTCCTTCATTCTGCGCTGCCCCATGTCATAGCAAACGATGGGTCTCCCAGTAGAACTCCCGTGGGGACAATTTGCATATTTGGCTTTTATATATAGATAGATAGATATTGGGCATGAGATTTTTTTAAAACTAAGAGCTGCAAGTAGAACAGCGGTTCTCAACCTGTGGGTCGAGACCCCTTTGGGGGTCAAACGACCCTTTCACAGGGGTCGCCTAAGACCATCAGAAAACACATATATAATTACATATTGTTTTTGTGATTAATCACTATGCTTTAATTATGTTCAATTTGTAACAATGAAAATACATCCTGCATATCAGATACTTACATTACGATTCATAACAGTAGCAAAATTACAGTTATGAAGTAGCAATGAAAATAATTTTATGGCCCTGACCGGTTTGGCTCAGTGGATAGAGCGTCAGCCTTCGGACTGAGGGGTCCCGGGTTCGATTCCGGTCAAGGGCATGTGCCTTCGTTGCGGGCACATCCCCAGTGGGGGTGTGCAGGAGACGGCTGATCGATGTTCCTCTCACATTGATGTTTCTAACTCTCTATCCTTCTCCCTTCCTCTCTGTAAAAAATCAATAAAATATATTAAAAAAAAGGAAATAATTTTATGGTTGGGGGTCACCCCTGAGGAACTGTATTAAAGGGTCATGGCATTAGGAAGGTTGAGAACCACTGAAATAGAAGCTTATCTTATAGTAAAAAGGCTGATGCAACATGACTCTCTCTTTTTAACCATACAGAGAAGCAGTAGGTAACTGCTCCTTAAAACTTGATTCAGACTTTGCCTCGCTATACTCCCTGTTCCAGGTTGTTGAAGACAAGCAGAGACCATTGAGATTCAAGGAAGATAAACAAATTGCCCAAGATCACACAGGAAGTGGGAGAAGAGCCAAGACGAGACCCAGATCTGTCTGGCCTACAGGCTGGGCACTTTCCACCACTCTCCTTCCTCTTCCAAGAAGTTCTGTAGAAAGAAGGGAGATCATCAGAAACCGAGGTGGTCAGGAAAGGCTTAAGAGAGAAGTGGAATCTTGACCTGAGCACAGAACTAGGAGTTGGGGTTCTCCCGGGGGATTGGAGTGGGTGTCGGTCCCCTGCACGGATTATATTTAGGAGGCAGGGACAGACCAGACAGCTGGAGAGGTTCCCAAGGAAGACTTAGTGTTGGGGCAACTCTACAAGTACCAGAGGCTATAATCAATCCTATATTCATTCTATCCCATTTCTCAGTTAAAGGCTTCCCAGAATAATGCTTACCCAGCCCAGCCTCCCTTTCAGCTTTGTGTTTTCATGTGACTTCATGTTGGCCAATGTGTTGGACAGCACAGCGCTGTAACACCTCTGTCCTCACGGAAGTCTTCCTGGGCAGCGCTGTTCTAAGGCCTTGTCTCTCTGTGGTCTGAGAACTGGCTGGGAGCCCTCGGTCCCTCCCCAGATCTGCTGAATCAGAATCTGCCTGTTAGTAAAACCCACGGGTGCGGCCCGCAGGTGTGCGGCTGAGAAACATAAGGAGCATTCCCCACTGAGCGAGTGGCTGGAAGGACAGAGTGCAGCCTCGTTGTGTGGCCTCTGTAGACCCTAGGGACTCATTCTCTGGCTCTCTTATCCGCTGTGTGAACTTATCTTACCGCACAGGAAAATCAAAATCTGAGGCTGTAACAAGATACAGCAGTGATCGCGGTGCCTGACACATAGCAAATGCTCTTTAAATGGCAGTTTTATGACGATGGGATTTGATGAGGTTTAAGGTCCCTGCCCAACCCAAGCCCAGTGGGGACTGCGGGGCTGCGAGCAGCGCTTCCTGCCGCTGCCACAGGGTGGCGCTGTGGCGCTGGCGGCCGCTCCTCTCCCGCAGGCTGCCAGCGGCCGCCCTGGGACTTCCAGTCTGTTCACATTACTAAGCAGGACCCGGCAGGCAGCCCGAACACCGATCCAAGCATTCATCTGACGGACAGTGGGAAAACAGGCCTCGGCTCGGTGCCCAGTCGGGATGAAAAAGTAAGGTCCGCACCAAGCGTTGAATGAGGCCTGTGTGAAAGTCGTAGAAGCAGGGGGCTCCCCGGGAACGCTGGGGTGCAGAAGACAGTGTTTGTAAGTCCGCTTCTGAGTGACTGGGCCCCTCACCACACAGAGTCACACTGGGGCTCTTTTTTTAAAAAAAATATTTTGGGGGGAGAGGTCAATGGGGGGAAAAAGGAGACTCATGCAATACTTTAAATAGTAAAGAATTTTTTAAAAAAGAAATAAAAATATATATTTTTCATTGATTTCGTAAGGGAGAGAGAGATAGACACATCAACGATGAGAGAGAATCATTGATTGGCTGCCTCCTGCCACCAACCCAGGCACGTGACCTCCCTGGTTCACAGGTTGAGGCTCGACCACTGAGCCACACTGGTTGGGCCAAACTGTGGCTCTTTGTCAGTCAAGTGTGTGTGAGAGAGAGAGCGAGAGAGAGAGAATGCAATTAGACGAGCAGGGGTGGGATGGACATAGATTAAATCTGTTAAAACACCTAGTGCTGGGCTCCACCCCCAGAGTTCCCAGTGGGGAGTGGGAAGTGGGGAGGTGGAGCGGGGGCTGATAATGTGCTTTGCTAACAGTTTTCCCAGAGATGGGAGGCTCTGACCCAGGACTGCCCTCTGAGCACCACCGCTTTGTTGCTGTTGTTGTTAATCCTCACCCGAGGATATTTTTCCATTGATTTTTAGAGCGAGTGAAAGAGAGGGAAAGTCAGAGAGAAATATCAACGTGAGAGAAACACAGTGATTGGTTGCCTCCGGCATGTGCCCCAACTAGGGCCCGGGCTGGAACCTGCAACCAAGGTATGTGCCCTTGACCAAAATCGAACTCGGAACCCTTTGGTCCACAGGCCAACACTCTATCCTCTGAGCCAAACCAGCCAGGGCCACTGCTTTAAACTTCTGAAAAGTTCACCCAAAATCCCTCTCTTGGGGGTTCCCTGAGTGACTGCTAACCCGGTTTTACCCACAGCCTCCCGCTCCGGCCAAGGCAGCTGGGGCCCCTCTCAACGCTTCCCAGTTCAGCAGCAATGAACAGCTGAAACCCGCTGTGGCATCTTGGCAGCTGCACCTGTACTGATCCTGTTCTTGAAGTCTTTCAAGTGGCCACTCCCTCTGTGATCTCCCTGCATTGCCCAGTTACAGAACCTGGTGGCTTCCCTGACCGGCTACCCGTGTCCTGGAAAGAAACCCAGCCCCCTGGCCACTAGAGTCAGCCTTGTGTTTATCTTGAAAACCCAAGGCCTCAGGGGTCAGCACCTTTCATCGGGTTATTTAACAGCCACACAGATAATGGCTGAGTGGCGTGATCAGGGACTTGTGTCTCATCTCGCCCTTCCTTCCCACCATCCGTGAACAAATATTGATCAGGGCCCGCTATGTGCAGTGAGGAACAAAACCACACACAGTGTTCTCAGGACATTTTACAGTCCAGCGCTGCTTGTCAGCTGGGTCAAGGGTAAAGAAAGGAGGATAACCTTAGCTGAGCCCAGCACCATTCTTGCCAACATTTGTAAACCAGGCCAAGTCTTCTGGCCTAGTGCACCCTTTAACTCCTCTGGTAGCTGAACTGTTTGCTAGTCCTGGTGACTCAGCGAGGGCTCGGGAAGGGGACTGGGGTCAGCCTTGTGTTTATCTCAGAACCCCAAAGTCTCAGAGCTCAGAAGTAAACATACTGAGGCCAAGTAGGTGGCCCAGCTGGGAGCCTGCAGCTGGGTTCCCGCCCCTACTCACCACTCCAGCTGCGTGGCCTTCGGACAAGCCACTTACCTCTCTATGCTGTTTTCGCTGTGATTTCATAATTTTGGTGGAAATAAGACCATAGTCACAGAATGTTTTGAAACGTAACTTTTGCAGTTTACTAAAAATTCTGCATGCAGAAGTGAGGGGAGGAGCCACCAACCCAAAGTGGTAATTACTTTTTTCTCAGTTTGTTATTTTTTTTTAATCCTCATCTAATGATTTTTAGAGAGAGAAGAGGTGAGAGAGAGAAACATCGATTGGTTGCCTCCCATACATGCCCCCCACCGGGGATCGAACCTGCAACCTAGATCTGTGCCCTGAGTGGGAATCGAACTCGCAACCTTTCGGTGGTGTATGGGATGATACTCCAATCAACTGAGCCACCTGGCCAGGGCGCTTTTTCTCAATTTTTAAGTTAGCATTTTATGGGTTCTCATTTACATGAGAAGTACCTCCAAGATCCCCCACATACACACCTCACACCCACTCTCCTAGAGATGGTGTTGGGATTCACAGAGAAGGGCAATCTTGTACTTAGTAGAAAACAAACTCTTATTATATGTCTGAAAAACAATCCAAGTAGATATTTTTAAAGCAGGTCGAGTAATAATAAACAAGGTGAAATGTACTCTTGAAAAGAGATTCTATATAAAACAAGGAGAATCTCAATGAACAAGGTAAAGCGAACATCTGAAAGAGGTCAGAGATGCATTATACATCTAGTATTTAAAAGGGGCCAGAACCATTAGGGAATTGCAAATTAAAACAACAAAGAGATACCACTACACACTTATCAGAATGGCTAAAAGCCACAACACTGACAAGTGCTAGCGAGGATGTGGAACAACAGAAACTCTCATTCATTGCTGGTGGGAGTGCAAAATGGTACGGCCACTGTGGAGGTCAGTTTGGTAATTTCTTACAAAACTAATAGCACTCTTACCATATAGTCTAGCAATTACACTCCCTTGATATCAAATGAGTTGGAAACTATGTCCACACAGACACTTCACACAGAGGTTTATAACAGCTGTATTCATAACTGCCAACACTTGGAAGCAACGAAGATGCCCTTCAGTAGGTGAACGGATAAAGGCTGGTACACCCAGACAATGGAATATTATTTAGCTCTCAAAAGAATTGAGCAATCAAGCCATGAAAAGACATGGAGGAATGTTAAGTGCACATTTCCAGGTGAAAGAAGCCAATCTGAAAACGATACATACTAACTGCTTCCAACTACATAACCGTCTGGAAAAGGCAAAACTATGGAGACAGTAAAAAGATCAGTGGTTGCCAGGGGCCGGGGAGAGGGAGGGGTGAACAGGTGGAACACAGAGGATTTAAGGGCAGGGAGGCTGCTCCGTGTGATACCACAATAATGGTGGAATCGTGTCATTATACATTTGTCCAAACCCATGGAATGTGGAACACCGCCCGCGAGCCCTACGGTACACTATGGACTTTGGACGATGACGATGTGTCAATGCAGGTTCGTAGACTGTGACACATGTACTACTTGGTGGGGGGTTTAGATAGTGGGGGAGGTTGGGGGGGTACAAGAGCATATAGGAACTCTGTACCTTCTGCTCAACTTTGCTGCAAACCAAAACTGCTCTAAAAATAAAATCTATTTAAAGACAGGGATCATGGTATTTGTTCAGAGTTGTTAAAATTTTGAATATCTGGCATAAAGTTCTTTAAATTATGGGGGAGGGGCTTGCTTATTTCCGTCATTATCATGTCTTGAACTACTCTTATTAAAATACTATTTTAGCCCTGGTTGGTTTGGCTCAGTGGATAGAGCGTCGGCCTGCGGACTGAAGGGTCGGTCAAGGGCACATGTCCATGTTGCCCGCTGCAGGAGGCAGCTGGTCAATGATTCTCTCTCACCATTAATGTTTCTATCTCTCTCTCCCTCTCCCTTCCTCTCTGAAATCAATAAAAATATATATTTAAAAAAAAATAAAATACTATTTTAATGCCTGTATACAATGCTAGTGTATAAATGCATCATGATGTATTTATTTTCTGAATTTGGGGTCCTTACTTTATTTCCTGAGTGTGTGGGGGTTTGTGGCTGTTATGAATAATACTGCATCTGTAGCTAATACTTACGGAGGGCTCACTCTCTGCCAGGCACTGCGGCAAGCACTTTGCAAGTGTTAACAAATATTCGATCTGGACAACAGCCCTACGACGTTTTACGATGCCCACGTGTATCGATGGGGAAATTGAGGCCCAGAGAAGTTGGCCGGCAGAGCCCGGCTTTGAACCATACAGTTTGGTTCCAGCACCCGTGCTCAAATCCGGCGTGCGAGGCTTACATGGTCGCTCCTTCTATTCTGAAGAGGAATTCCCAGGAGAAAGGGACATGAGCATCCCTCTTGCGGCACTTACTGCACGTGTGCAAGCTGCTCTCCAGCGAGTGGCACGGTTCACCGCCCTCTGCTGTGGGCACCCCATCATGGCCCACACTGAGTATTGTGTTTGTCCCCATTTTCTAATCTGATGGGTTGAAACACGAGGTTTCATTATGGTTTGAATGCTCATTTCTTTGGTTTCTAGTGCACTGAAGCATTTCTCGTAGGTTTACTAGTATTTCTCCCCCATTAAGATTTTTAATGTTTTTCTTGGAGAGTTGAATAATTCCTTATACACTAAGACTAGCAAGACTCTGCCTGTTATATTTACTGCAACTGTTTTTCTCAGTTTATGGACAGTTTTGTTTTATTCAGGCATCGTTTCACGTTCAGTCATGTCTGCAGAGTAAGCTCTGTTTCCTCCTGCCACACTTTCTTTCATTTCTCCCCAGAAAGCTTTGGGCCAAAAGGAACCGTTTTGCCCTGGAATCGGGCTTGTAGAGCAGGTCCCATCCCTCCTTCCTTCTCTGAACCCACAGGTTTCCAAACCTCCACACGGAACTAACACGGAACCTCCCGCAGGTTCCCGTGGGGACCCGTGCTCTGGCTGTGATGGTGAGCTCCAGGCCCCCTGGTAAGCCAGGTGTTTGGAGTTGGGAACCGCCTATGTTCCAGAAGGGTTTGAACACAGAGAAGTTGAAACAAAAAGCCATTTCCATCCTTGGAGGACCTGAGGCACGAAGGTCAACCACTGCCCACGCTGCAAGAGGAGCTGGGGGAGAGGCCTGTGGTCTTTGCGTTTCATCAAGTGATCTTTGCCTCCCACTCGTGCTGGAAGGATTTCCCAAACCCAGGAAGGGAGTTCAGAGGCCGGGCAGCCAAAAATTCTACAAACGTGGCTTAGAGTGGAAGGCAGCCAATCGGTCTCAGGCGGTGCTCCCTGACCAGAGCGGGAAGGTGTTCAAGGGGCAACGGGGCTCCAGCCAGAGTCACGGGGCCCCAGGAGGCAGCAGTGGGGGCTCTCAGAAGAGGCTTTATCCCAGGGGTCCCTAATCCGGGACAACTTCGGCCATGTCTGGGGACATCCCAGGTGGTCACAACTCGGGGTGGGGGTGCTACTGGCATCTGGTGGGTAGAGGCCAGGGATGCTGCTAACCACCCTGCCATGCATAGGAGAGCCTCACCCCTCGCCCCTCACCCCTCGCCCCACACCCCTCACCCCATGCCCCTTGCCCCTCGCCCCTCGCCCCTCACCCCTCACCCCTCACCCCCAGTAAAGAATTATCTGAACCAAATGTCAACAGAGCAGAGGTTGTGAAATCTGCTCTATGCAGGGCCTCACAGGTCACGTCTGCGCACCGGGCATGTCTGCTCATGGAGGACAACAGCCTGGGCCCTTGGCCAGCGTCAGGGCCAGACTCAGCTCTTGCAGCCAGGACAGGAGAAAGGAGCAGAGCTTGGAAAGGGCGAGGTAGAACCCCATCCCAAGCAGCGAGAGCTCCTGGGCAGGTGATGACGATGAGACAGGGACAAGAGTGGGTGAGGATGTGCAAACTTGACTAAATGCTGACACAGGGAGATGCCAGCGATGGGGCGGATGGCCTAAGAGGCTGGGGTCGGCCAGGGCCAGAGGTGATGACCTTGACTTCCGCTCTGGGGAGGAGAGAGACGAGATGTTAAGACTCAGGGGGACTGCCAATCCCAGTCAGACCTTGCAACCAACCACAACTCAGTCCAGAGTGTGGTCTCAGTTAGACTGGAATTTCCTTAACCACGCCATGGTGGGGGGCGGGGGGGGGGACCAGGGAGCCACTTGAGGGCTCCAGGGGCAGGAGTTTGTGAAATCAGAAAACAAGACAGATATCTGTTTGTTTTCATCACACAAAAGGCAGAAATTAAAGCTCAGCCTAATCTTCTTGGTTGGTGGAATATTGTTTAAAAAATTATGGCGAGCCCGATAGCGATGCAATACTCCCAGTTCTCCCTGGCGCCTGATAGGTGCCCAGATGGCGCTGATTTTCACGGCATACCTGACGTTTGTAAAATGCTTTTTCAAGAAACACATCAGGGCTCTTAGTATTTTCTAGCATCTCAGCAACCCTGGGAGGTGGGCGCTAGCATTCCCATTTCACAGGCAAGGAAACTGAGGCCTGGAAAGGCCAGGTGGCTCGCCCACAGCCTCAGGGCTGGGTAGTGACTGCCGTGGGCCACAGGGCCTCCTCCTCTCCTTCTATAGGGAACACGAGGTCAGTTCTGGGGGCTTTGAGAAGAGTCAGGCCTGGGACCTGGCACCTCCCGGTTGTTGCTTTACTCTGTGGTGACCACACTCTCCTCCCCCTGGCGCCCTCTCGTGCTCAGGTCAGACACCCTTTCCCCCTTGGGGAAAAGCAGTCTCTCAGTAGCCAACTACTTACCATTTGCCTCATGTGGTCAGGAGCAGCTGCCGCCCTTTGTGAAAGACAGAATTAAACCAAGGAGGTTTGGGGGGTGGGGGGGGTGGGTAAGAGATCAACAGAAGGACTTGTATGCATGCATATAAGCATAACCAATGGACACAAGACACTGGGGGGTAGGGGAGGCGGGGGGAATGTTAAGGGGGGCAGGGGAAGGAGACATATGTAATACTCTTTGTAATACTTTAAGCAATAAAACAAAATTTAAAAAAAACAACAACAAAAAAAACCCCAAGGAGTACTTTGCCTTAGACAAAGATTCAAGTATGGAGAGAAAGCCCTGGAATCTGCTTCCATTTAAGGATTTGTAGACTATCCTAATCTTCATGTTACTAAATTGATGCTAATTGCTATTGGGAACATTTGTTTGTTTAACTTTTTTCTTTCTGAGAAATATATATTTTAATCCTAGGTTTATTATTACACTAATGTATAATTGTTGGGAATTACTAATAATCCATTCAGGACTGTCCAAGGGGCAATTATTTTAGCATTGGAAAACATTTATGTATGTCTTAAGGGTTTATTATTCTGGCGTCACTATAAAATAACAAGAAATAGTTTCCAAACAGTAATTGTACATTTAT
This sequence comes from Myotis lucifugus, assembly GCF_000147115.1. Lineage (NCBI taxonomy): Eukaryota > Metazoa > Chordata > Mammalia > Chiroptera > Vespertilionidae > Myotis > Myotis lucifugus. The sequence goes on along the minus strand of NW_005871054.1, from coordinate 447,044 downwards.
TCATATTCATATTGATTTTGGAATCAGATCCCATTGCGCTATTCCACTAGTTTGGGGAGTTCAACCAATAAGGTGACTTATTTCACCTTCAAGGCAGCTGATTTCCCTTTTTTGCAACTGAGGTTCCTAAAAGTTGAGAGTCTTAACCTGCAAACGTAGTTTTTTTTAACAGCTTTGTTGAGATATAATTGACATGCAATAAACTGCATACAAAGGGTATAATTTGATCAGTTTCAACAAAGGTATACACCCATGAAACCACCACCACAATCAAGATAACATATGCGTCACCCCCGAGAGCTTTCTCACTCCTGTCCCTCCCCCCTCCCTCCTCATCTCCCAGACAACCACTGATTGCCTTTTAGTTTGCCTTTCCCAGAATTTCACGTAACTGGAATCGTACAGTATGTACTCTTGGTCCAGCTTCTTTCATTCAGCATAATTCTGTGAATTATCCATGTTGCTGTGTTGTATTCATAGTTCATTCTTTTTTATTGCTGAGAATTCTATCCCATGGCCTGGATCCACTTTGTCTCTCCATCTATGTCCCTCTGTGTCCCTGTTGTGTCCAGTTTGGGGCCATTATAGCTAAAGCTGCTATTATAACTAAAGCTGTGTACACGTATGTCTTCTTTTTTCTTTTGGCTACATACCCAGGAGTGGAATGTCTGGGTCATATGGTAGGTATGTATTTAACATTTTAAGAACTTGCCATAAAATAAAAGAGAAACCACAAAACTATTTTTCCGAACATTTTACATTCCCACCAGCAGTGTATGAGAGTTCTAGCTCCTCCACATCCTTGCCAAATCTTTGTGAGCTGTTTTTAAAACTTTAGACATTCTACTGTGTGTGCAGCGTCTATCATTGTAGCTTAAATTCGCACTTTTCTAATGGCTAATGATGTTGAACAGATATCTTCTCATGAGCTTACTTATGTGTATCTTTCTTGATGAAATGTCTGTGTAAATCTTTGCAAAAGTACACTTTTGGCCCTCACCAGTTTGGCTCAGTGGATAGAGCGTCAGTCAGCCTGCGGACTCAAGGGTCCCAGGTTCGATACCGGTCAAGGGCATGTACCTTGGTTGCGGGCACATCCCCAGTAGGGAGTGTGCAGGAGGCAGCTGATCGATGTTTCTCTCTCATTGATGTTTCTAACTCTCTATCCCTCTCCCTTCCCCTCTGTAAAAAAATCAATAAAATATATGTATTTTTTAAAAGTACACTTTTTGCCCTAACTGGTTTGGCTCAGTGGATAGAGCATCGGCCTGCAGACTGAAGGGTCCCAGGTTCGATTCCAGTCAAGGGCATGTACCTTGGTTGCGGGCACATCCCCAGTTAGGGAGTGTGCAGGAGGCAGCTGATCGATGTTTCTCTCTCATCAATGTTTCCAACTCTCTATCCCTCTCCCTTCCTCTCTGTAAAAAAACAATAAAATATATATATTTTTTAAAGTACACTTTTGCACAGAGTTTTGGCGCCCCATGCAATTGATTCATCAACAACCACAGTGCCGTGACCTTATTGCTCGATACGCTGATTCAGCCCCTCTAAGTGTACAGTCCAAACTCGGTGTCAGTCAAAGCTAACACCTGTGGGGTGCTGAAGACATGCCAAGCCCCGTGCTAAGTGTTTTGTGCACATTAATTCGTGTGACCCTCACAGCCCACCCAAGGTCAAACAGCCATTTCAGTGACAGGGCTAGGACTTGAAGAGTTCTGTGGGGACATGGTAGTGAGGGAGGTGAAAAAGCACCAGTGGGCAGCATTGCAAGTTCTTCTAAGGTCTCACTACAACCTTTATGTAGACGGGATAGATGTGGAGCCGACCCAGAGTCCAAAGTGTCTCCTGGTGCAAAGGGTCTAAAGGCATGGTATTGACTGAGTTGGTTGAAGTGATGGATTGAGTGGTCTTCTCTGGATGGAGAATGGGGTGAAGACAGAAGGGAGAGGAGCAATGAAGGGATTGGGGGTGGGGGACTCCGAAAGAGCAAGAGAGCGCTGAAAATACGGATGGTGTGGGGTAAAACGGGGTGTAGGTACTTCAGAGATGGTGATTTTCCTGGTGCTGTGGGGTCCAGGGCACAAGGAGGCCGGATGGTAGGAATTAGGAAGGGAAGGGAGGCATCGCTGGATGGCTTGAGTCTCAAAAAAGATATTTATTTATTTATTTATTTATTTATTTATTTATTTATTGTCTTCTAGAGAAAAACACTGAAATTTAGATGTATTTAGACTATGTTCTCTCTTTTTTAAAAAATATTTTTGTGTTGATTTCAAAGACGAAGGGAGAGGGAGAGAGAGGTAGAAACATTAATGATGAGGGAGAATCATTGATCAGCTGCCTCCTGCACACCCCACACTGGGGATCAAGCAGCAGCCCGGGCATGTGTCCTGACCGGGAATCCAACCTTGGCCTCCTGGTTCATAGGTCACACGCAACCACTGAGCCACGCCGGTCAGGCTATGTTCTTTTTTTTATTCATCTGTTATTTTTACTCCATAAAATCCCACCCAGTTCTCTTTTCATTCTCATCTCTCTCCTCTCCTACGGAATTCATTCTGGAACACAGCTCAGAATGCTTTACTCCCTGTAATCTTCAGCACAAAAGAACAAACCTCACAGACCGGCAGGAACAAACATCTTCAATCCTAATTTCCGTTACTCCCTTCAGGTACCCAACGTTCTGGCCAATCGACTGAAACAGAATTCCCTAAACACTCCCCACCCCAGGCTTTCCTATCTCAGGCATCTGTTCAAGATCTTTCCTTCCCTGAATTACCTCTCCCTCCCCAGCCTGCCCACATCCCCTTCTTCCTTTCAGATCCTTCTTCCTGCTCCTGAACGACTTCTGTGATCAGAAGTTTTCTGAGCTCCTCTAGTAACTAGAACAAGATAGCAATGACGGAATATCTGACACCAGCTGGCTCAAGCAAACAATTAAGCAAAACCTAGTCCTGCGTAGATCCACGTTCAGACATGGTTGGATTCTAGGGACTGAACCAAGCCATCTAGATTCTGTACCTCTTCCTCCATCTCTCACCTCCAGTGACCTCTCTCCTCAGGCAGGCTTCCCCCTCATGGCTAAAGATCAGCAGCTTTTTTGAGCTTCATTATTCCAGGGAGTGGGAAGAGAATGGGCGTCATTGTCCCAACATCCCTAGAAGAAGTCCTGAGATGCCCTCTGATTGGACCACTTTATTCCATCACTGGCCAGAAGGATGTGCAGGGCCCGTGGCCGCACAGATGGTGGTGGCTGCATTCACATGGACCGGCTCTCGGACTATGGAAGTCCCCTCACGCTTCTGGGTCTCAGTGTATTCATGAGTCAGGTAAAAAGGTCAGGTTCCTGAGGTTCCTTGAGTCTTACAGATCTACCACGCCATTGTTCTGTGACTCTCTCAGTTGAAATAACCTTTTATTGGCTTGGCTATGTTTCTGTGAAGAGCTCATGCAAAGCCTCTTAAGCTCTTTTTGGTCTATGGTCGTCCTCTTCCAGAAAAACAAGTGGGTGTGAAGTCTTCTTTAAATAAAGCAGTCGAGAAGCCCAAGCAAATGAAGATGCGAAACTAGTACATTGTGAAAATTCTCAGTTCCGTGTGGCCACTGGGTGTGTTCTATTTGGGGCAACAAGCTACAATGTGGCCACAACTTGCTGAGAGTTTATTATGTGCTCGGTGCTCAATGTTCTGGGTTTATTATCTGGTCTGATTGCCCCTAACGGCCCCCATGGCATAGATCATGCCGTACTTGTTGCTTCTTCCCATTTTATCAATGAAGACAAAATGAAGTCTGGAAAGGTTATGGAAGTTGCCCAGGGCCACACGTTTATTGAACGGCAGGTCTGGGTTCAAACCTGTTTGCTGGGGCCCAAGTTTTGGCTCGGAATCAATATTCTGCATCACCCACTCGTCACTGCTGGGGCTCCTTGGTTCTCAGCCGGAGCTCCCAGTCCCGGGGAGGAATACGTTCATGTGCGCAAGAACATGGACGCTTTAGAGAAAGATTCAAGTTCATAACAGTTTTATAACAAAAATATAGAAAGTAAAATTCAATAAAATATTCTTGGCAAATGGGGATACGCAGATAAGAGGTGCTTCTCGATGAATCAGAATCTTGGGTGGGGAGTGATCTTCAGATTTTTATGGTTATCCAAAGAAGACATGAGGCTATTTTTGTTTTGTGTTTTTTTTGTTTGTTTTTGTTAATCCTCACCTGAGGATATCCTCACCTGAGGGTATTTTTTCCATTGCTTTTTGGAGAGAATGGAAGGGAAGGAGGAACGGGGCGGGGGAGGGGGAGGGGAGAGAGAGAGAGAGAGAGAGAGAGAGAGAGAGAGACATCGATGAAAGAGAGACACATTGGCTGGTTGCTTCTCTGGTTGGGGGTGGGGAGGGATCCTGCAACAGAGGTAAGTGCCCTTGACCGGGAATCTAACCAGTGACCCTTGGGTCTGTGGATCGACACTCTAACCATTGAGCAACACCAGCCAGGGAGTCTTTTGGTGTGTTTTTTAAAGCTAAGAAGCACAGATCTATACAACTAGAGGCCTGGTGCACAGGTAGGGTTCCTAGGCCTGGCCAGTGATCAGGGCCAATCAGGGCCTTCCTTCCCCTGCTACCGGCTGCTGACTGGGGCCTTCCTTCATTCCGTGCCACCCCCTGGTGGTCAGCGCATGTCATAGCGAGTGGTCGACCTGTAGGTCGGTTGAACTCCCGAGGGGACAATTTGCATATTAGCCTTTTATTATATAGGATTACTGCCAGGTTTTGTTTCAATCACTGTGTGTGCTTTCCTTCAGTCTCTATTTCGCTGCCCATGGCTGTATGTACTCTACCATCCTTTCACAGGGAGATCTGGTTGACCAGAAGGGTCGGCTGGAGATCTGGGGGGAGCCTGGCCTCTAAGGCAGCAGTGGGTGAACTGTGATTCAGGCAGCTTTTCATCACAGCCTCGCTTCCTGGTTCTGTGTTCAACCCTGATGTGACAGGAAGTGCACAGAGCAATAGTGATCAAAGAGCCCTTCCTCTGGGACAGGAGCTTTTCATCTGAAAGCATCGCATTAAGGAAGGAACACCATGCAAGTCAGTGGATGACTATTCCTGTGGCAAAGAGGAACCAAAGTAGCCCACGGCCGGGGCGTGTGGCCGACCTCTTGGTGGTGATAGAAGCATGGGTAATATGCCTGTATTCCTGCTGGTCAGTGGGTGGCTCGCTGACCTTTTTATTTGCAGGTCTAGATTTTTCTTTTGTTTTAATTAATCTATTTATTTTTTCTGTAATTTTCACTTGAGGATATGCTTTTTTTAAAATTTGACTTTTGTAGAGAGAGAAAGGGGGTCAGGGAGAGAAACACCGATTTACTGCCTCCTGTATGTTCCCCGACTGGAGATCAAACCTGCAACTCAGGTATGTGCCCTGACCAGGAATTGAACCTACAACTTTTTTGGTGCACACGATGACACTGCAACCAACTGAGCCACCCCCAGGGCTGCAGATCTACATTTTACTTTTTCTTTTCTTTTTTAAATATATTTTACTGATTTTTTACAGGGAGGAAGGGAGAGGGATAGAGAGTTAGAAACATCGATGAGAGAAAAACATTGATCAGCTGCCTCCTGCACACCCCCACTGGGGATGAGCCTGCAACCAAGGTACATACCCTTGACCAGAATCGAACCTGGGACCCTTCAGTCCACAGGCCAACGCTCTATCCACTGAGCCAAACCGGTTAGGGCAGATCTACATTTTTCTGTGTACAGATGGAGACTTTATTCTGGCCTTGGCTGGAACTGATGCTTGCTACTGGTAAATCCCACCTGATTCTGCCTGTGAATTCGGTGGGAGTCATTAGAGTGGTTCTCCAAAGGCCTTGTTTGGAACTAAGCCTCACACCTGACACTTGAACGTCTTTCCCAGTAGTTGAGTGTCATGGGTAAGTGCACTGGCTTCAGAGTCAAGCCGCACTGGGTCCAACTCCCAAACCTATTCAGTAGAACCTTATGTAGATGATACAATTGGACTGAACCCTGGTTTCCTTGTCTCTAAAATGGTAATAAAAAGGTCTACCTCATAGAATTGCTGTAGGATCGGTTACTATTGTATCTCTGGCACGTAGCAAGGAGCCTGGCACATGGTAATGACTTAACTAGGTCAGAGCTGAACACACCGGAGGTGCCGAAATGCTGCTGACTGGCCCCCTTGTTCGCAAGCTCTTCTAACTTGGGCTCAGGATCCATCGCAACTTATACGTCTTCCCTTTCAGTTGACAAGTCCTCAAGTATTTGGAGACAGTTCTCATGAACACCCTTAGTCATGTTCTTTGAACATAGCATCAATCAAGGCCACGGTGAGCTAGCGCATCACACCTACTAGCATGGCCATAATAAAAAAGTCAGAAATAACAAGTGTTGGCAAGTATGTGCAGAAACTGGAACCCTCTCATACAGTGCTATGGGGATGTAAAAAGTGCAGTCGTTTTGGCAAACACCCAGGTGGATCCTCAATAAGGTATTATATGACCCAACAATTCAACTCCTAGGTGTACTCATGGCAGAATTATTTATAACAGCCAAGAAACAGGAACAATTTAAATAACATCATCATCCTCAAAGCACAGGTGTGCATGGAAGGCTTTTCCAGCTGTAGAATATGTAGATATTCGTGTAGTATGTATGGTCAGCTTACAACAAAAGGCAGCAATGACTTCTGCAGACATGGGGGATGGGGTGAGCATCACTCTTCTGGGAGAAGCTGGCTGCCAGAAAGGCCAGTTCAGAGCCTCCCAGGAAAGGTCTGCAGAGAGCAGCCGGGTCCTGAGCTCTCCAGGCACCGGGAGGTGGATTCAGTGGCCCCTCAATTGGAAATCTGTGCGAGCACATTCAGAAGGTTCTGAAGCCGGGTTCTTGTGTGGGCTAACGAGGAAGGCAGGTGGGCTGTAGACGTGGGAGGATGGCAGGAAGGGCAAAGGCAAACGAGACACGTTAGCCACACTGAGGTTGTCTCTGAAAGTCAATGGCGGCCACTCTATGAATAAGCCAGTCAGTGTTCAGTGAACTCCCCCCCTCTGTGTATTGCAGAGGTATCAGGCAATGCTGGCTGCTGGCAGTTCTCAAAGTATGCTCCTTCGTCACCAGCATCAACTGGGAAAATGGGGGTGGGGACAAATCTGAGCTCTAACAAGCCCTCCAGGTGATTCTGAGGCACACTAAAGTTTGAAAGACACTGGCTTATAAGCCATCTGTTCTCATGTCTTTCTCACTAAGGACCCTGGTTTTGTTTGCGGTGACAGGTGCATGGATTGTCTTGCAGCTGGAGTTACCACATCACATAGTTCTGCCAACTGAAATGCAAATTAAGGTCATTGAGTGAGGTTTCTGAGAAAGCTCTGCTGGCCTGTGGCTTTTCTCCATTGTCCCTCTTCCTCTTCCTCCCTGGTCTGTAGACAAGATGCTGGAGGGTGTGCAGGCATCTTGGGAGCATGAGCATGAGGGCCACAGCGCAGGGTGGGGAGCAGAAAGATGGAAGGAGCCAGGGCTGCCTTGAACATGAGGGGCCGCTGCCCTCACCTGCATATCTCTTATGCAGACGTGCGATGCTGGAAAACTGTAACCCCTCATGTTTGTGAGCCACTATTTTTCAGGTTCCTATACTTTGCAACTGAACCCGATCTCAAATTGGTGTACCTGGGGACAGGGAGTTCTGAAAACACCCTTGTTGGAGAAGATGCGTGAAACCTCTCTTGCTGAAACAAAACACGTGGGCCGTTGTATGGGTGAGGTGCCAAGGTGAAGAGCTAGATGTCTGGTTTTATTTCCCCAGTACCTGCAGTTGGCGAGCTGAAGGCCCAGGAGAGCTGACGGTGTAGTTCCCACCCAAGTCTGAAGGCTTGACAACCAGGAGGGTGGTGGTGTAAGTTCCAGTCTGAAAGCCAACAACCTTGAGGCCCAGGAAGAGCTGATGTTTCCGTTGGAGTCCAAAGGCAAGAGAAGACCCATGTCCTAGCGCCACCAGTCACTCAGAAGGAGTTCCCGCTTACTTGTGGGAGGGTCACACAACTTCTATGCAGGCCTTCATCTGATCGGATGAGGCCACCCATGTTAGGGAGAACAACTATAACCAACAAACAATGGGTCTGGGCTGCCTGTCACTACTCGAGCCAATGAAGCAGAGACAGGGTTGAATCATATATGAGGGTTTATTCCAATACTGCTGGCAGTATGGGAGAGCAGCAGGTCAGCCACAGAAATCTGCTCTGCACCCCACCATAAGCCAGCTATAAAAGTACAAAGAAAAAGTAGGCAGAAGGGCAGTTTACAGATATGCAAGAGAACTAAGGGTCTTCCAAGGGCTTAGTGATATGCAAGGACTGGGGTTACATGGGGAGACAGCCAAAGGAGTGCCAGATGGACAGTTAACAGGTGAGCAGGCTGGAGGTCTGCAAAGGCCTGCAGGTGTGCCAAAAAGGCTGGGTTTCTTCAAAGGGCTGGAGATTCTGGTTTCTGCAGGACAGTTGTTCATCTTTCCAATGGTAACAGGCAGTGCCTAATGGGGAGGAAGGGCTGCATCTGTAGGTCAGCTCCAGCCAGGGTGGAATGTGCTTTCTTTAATCAGAATAAAGCAATCATGGTTAACACGGCATGATTAATATTTCTTTTTTTTTTTTAATATATTTTATTGATTTTTTACAGAGAGGAAGGGAGAGAGATAGAGAGTTAGAAACATCGATGAGAGAGAAACATCGATCAGCTGCCTCCCGCACATCTCCCACTGGGGATGTGCCCGCAACCCAGGCACATGCCCCTGACCGGAACCGAACCTGGGACCCTTCAGTCCACAGGCCGACGCTCTATCCACCGAGCCAAACCGGTTTTGGCAATATTTCTTACAATACTAGCTGGTCCCCCAAATTCTATTGCTGCCCCCTTTCACAACCTGCTTTACTCAGTCAACCGATTCACATGTCAGCCTCACCCAAAAAGACCCTCACGGACACACCCAGAATACCGTTTGACCAAACATCCGAGTACCCCATGGCCCAGGCAAGTTGACATATAAAATTAATCATCACAGTACCTCATGGGTTAGCAGTGATCCATGAATGGTTCTGCCCCTCCCCCACCAAAAACCTGACCCTCATTCTGACCTTTCTGTCAGCAATAAAAATATATTTTCAAAAGTGTCTGGCCCTGGCCGGGTGGCTCAGTTAGTTGCAGCGTTGTCCCATACACCAAAAGGTTACAGGTTGGTTGCCTCGTCGGGCTTATACAGGAAGCAACCGATTAGTGTTTCTCTCTCTCTCCCTCTTTCTCTAAAATCAATAAAAATGTCCTTAAAAGAGGATTTTAAAAAGGAGTTCAGCTTTGAACCCAGCCAGGCCCAGCGCTTAGCAATTGCAGCCGATGGCCCCTCCCATTTCTAACTTGAGGCCCTGCAGGGAAAGCGCTCCAGGCCCTCAGCTTCCAGGCAGGGAGCATGCAGCTTCCTCTGATTTCCAAGGCGCGGTTCTAAGCAGAGGCCCCTAGAATACAGGCTAGGTGGGACCTTCAGGAGATCCACCCCATCCCTGGCGCACAGGAGACTGAGCTGGAGGGCTGGGGTGATGTCAACACCAACTTATTGTTTGCTCCTTCCCGTTCCCTAGCCCAAGCTTAAATTTGACAGTGAGGATTGCAAAAGCCATTTGAGCAGAGGCCTGGCACCACCCGACTGAGAACATGTTGCTATGAAGACAGTAATGGAAAGAAAGGATGCGGTTCATGGCCCAGCCCTGCCCATGCCCGGCTGGAGCCCTGCCCTGGTGATGTCAGCACCCTGGTCACACTGGCGAGCCTGGCAGCGCTTGCTTGCTTTTTGCCTTAAGCCCTGCCATCCTGCCTGCTGCCATGCCGACTGGCTCCTGTGTGCCCACCACTCCCTGCCACCTGGGCTGTTTCTCTGGTGCTCCTGGCCGTACCAGACACTAGTCTGTGGTACCAAAGACCCAGAGTGGAGGCAGCGGGAGAAGCTGCATCCAGCCCACTGTTTTTCAGATGTGGAAACTGAGTCTCAGAGAGATGCTGTGACTTGCCCAAGATCTCAAGGCCCCCATCTGTGGTTTCTTCCTCCTTGTCTGACTATTGCCTTCTATCCAGCTCCCTTCTCTCCCTAGACGTGGAGATACCCCCCCACCGTCCATGCCCAAGGCCCCACACTCGTCCTGCCCGCCATCCCTCCTGCTCAAGGCAGCAGCGACCTCCCCAATGCCTCTCAGCCTCCGCTCTGCCCCCTCCACTCCATTCTCCACCCTGAAGTCGGGTGAGCTACAGCCCTGTTACAAACTCCCGCTCACCCTGTGGATGGGTCCTTAGCGTGGCATCTGGTCCTCTCCAGCCCCGCCCCAAGTACCGCAGCAGGTTCATTCCCGGAGCATCCCTTGTGCACACCTGATATCCCAGCCACACAGCTCACCTAACTTCAAGCTGCCGTGAAAATTAAATGCTGTCCTACTGTGCACAGCACCTGAGCCTAGTAAGAGCCCAGCAAACATAAGCTGCCCTGGTAGCCGGGCACTGCCCCACCAGTGTGGCTTCTAGAGCCCACAGCACTGGCTGAGGGGCGAGCTCTGCTCTGCTCTCCAAGACAGGAAAAATGCCCTTCACTGTGACCCTGGCCAGGCCCTCGACTCCCAGATCCAGGTCATACCCTCCAAGACAGAGGCAAATGAAGAACACCTGCCCTGTCCAGTATTTCTCAGGGATTTGGGGGGGGGGGGACGGAGGTGGTAGAAAAAAGTTAAGGTAATGCATATGGATGGTCACACAGTTCATTGTTTCTCATGCCCTGAGAGCAGGAGAGACACGTCTCTGTAGGTCCTCCAGCCACAGCTGCCTGTCTCAACTCAGGACTGGGGAAGGATGCCAGGAATGTTCACCCAACGGCCCCAGGGGGGATCGGCAGTAGGTGCTCTTTGTGTTCTAACTACTTTACCACATGTAGGTACTTGTAGTTTCACAGGAGAAAGCTCAGGGGCCTAGCTTCATGAATGCATTGCACTGTATTAAGTCCAGAGGTGAGCAGTGAGCAGCCCATAGCCACGGGGGTGGCCTCTGTGAGCTTTCCTGATGCGGGCAGATTCCAGCCTGCACCAAGAACCCGGCAGCCATGGCTCATTAGGTTGTTCATCCATCCATTCAACCATCCATCTATCATCCATCCATCTATCCATCCATCCATCTATCCATCCATCCATCGAACATTTGGCTCTATCCCTGGTTTGTTGCCAAATAAATTATAAACCGAATGTTTGTGTCCCCACAAATCCATATGTTGAAGTCCTAATCCCCAAAGTCACAGTATCTGGAGGTGGGGCCTTTGCAAAGTGACTAGGTTAAGATGGGCCAAGAGGGCGGAGCCCCCATGGTGGGATTCCTGCCCTGATAAGAAGAGGACGCAGTAGGATGGTGACCATCTGCAAACCCAGAGGAGGGACCCTCACCAAACAGGGACTCTCTGGCACCTTGATATTGGACTTAACTACATGTTGGTTAAGCCACCCAGATAAGGAAAATCAGAAAAGCAAACCAGCTCTCCCAAACTCATTTTGATCCTTCCTTCCTCCCTTTCTCTTTCCTTCCCTCCTTTTTTATACCTGGAGGATGTATAGGGACTTGCTATAAGATGATAAATTAGAAATAAGGTAAACGTTTACCTTTATTGCAGTTAATGAGTTTATGAAATGCTTTAAACATATGGAAAATTATGAAGAATAACATAACAGTCGCCCAAATAACATCACTCCCTCCAATGGACATTAACCTTTTGCCATATTTACTTTGAGGTTTTTTTGTTTGATTTTCTTTTTCCTCTGAAACAAGATGTTACAAACCCCGTGGAAGTCCCGCCCTGGACTCGGCGGCGCCTCCCTTCTCTAACAGCTCTCCCCACTAGTGTGTAGTGTTTGGGCAGGTCTGGGGCTTTTACTACCTCGCTGTAGCCCCATAAACAATACATAGTATTATTTTTTAATAGTTTGGGATTGTATACACATGATATCATACCACATACATCCTTCTGCAACTTGCTTTTTGATTTTATTAGATTTTTAAAAATTGTGTGTTTAATAGATACTGGTTGCAACAAGTCAAGCAACGCAGACGGGGATAACAAAAAAGTGAATCATCCAACAGACGCTGCCCCGCTGGTGCCGTGGAGTGAGAGGAAGGGCGTCCGAGGCTGCAGAGGGACCTGTGCAACTTCCCTGGCTGTTAAGCCACAGCTGCAGGTTTCATCACCCCCCTGCCCCCCTCTCACCACAGACCCTGTGGCCTGACAGGCCTCCAGGTCAGTTGATAAGCAGTGTCCCTTCCATTCAGTGTCCTTGGGCACCTGGGCCTGGGAAGGGTCTGCCACTGTCCGAAGGGCAAGCCCCGTAATCTCTGTGATGAAGGGACCACAGGACCTCGGGATCGTCCCCCAGGTTGCTCTGGCCGAGAGCTGAGCTGCCGGCGTCTGATCACGGAGAAGCTTTTGGGAGGCCGAGCGGCCTGAGCTGTGGCCGAGGGGGGTTCAGATGATTTGCTTGCTGACCGCTCCGTGAACCTGGAGTGAGGACACAGAGTGCCAAGAAAGTTTCCAAGTTGGTTTTTTCTTAAACTTTTAAAAAGTGAATAGGACCAGACATGTTACGCTCAGAGTTGGACTGGAATTTTTTTTCTCTTGCCAAAAGAAAGAGTCAATAATTAGAGCTTAAGTTTCTTTGGAAAAAGAAGTTTCGGGCCACTGCAAAGCAGTAAGAGAATGGGAAGCCTGATGGAGCTCCATCGGGAGGCTCAACTTCTCCGCCCTCGGGGCCGCCATGGCCTGGAGAGAAGTACAAACGTTGTTGGGGCTTGGAAATCAAGATGTGAGATGGAACCTAAGGACCCCTCCAGATGTTAAACTCTATAGTTCTATGCTTCTCCCGCCCACCTCACGGGGGCCGTTTCAACCTCTCCGGGGTCGTCCCTACCTCACGGGGGCCGTTTACACCTCACCGGGGTTGTCCCTACCACACCGGGGCTGTTTCATAATTTATCATCTTATAGCAACTCCCTATTCACCCTCCAGGTTTAAAAAAGGAGGGACGCAAAGAGCTGGGACTCTCAGTACAAAACCGGACAAAGCTGTGCCCTCACGGAGCTCAGGTTCCTTACAAACAATCTCAAACCACAAAGACTCCCACTCTGTGCCAATACCCCCCTCCCCCCCCAAGCCCCTCATGCCTACGGACAGGACAGGCATTCCTAGCCCCGTTTTCCACACAGGCAGACCAGGGCCTCATAAATATGCGAGAGGAACATCAGTGTGAACGTTGTGGCCTTTACGGGAACACAAGCCGGGGTGGGAAGGCCCAGCTCTCACGTCCTGGAACTTCTCTCCAGCTCCTCGCAGCCCGGGGAGAAACTTGAATGTGCACATAGTCCGGGTTAATGCCAGGAAAAAACCTTGTTTCCAGACCTGACTCAAGAATCAGGTGGTAAATTCTGAAAAGTGATACTGGGGTAAGAGAGGCTCGATTCCTGGCTCCTCTGGCAAATAACCGCTCCCTGCCCTGCTCCATTTTCCCAACGTGTGTGAATCCTCACTTGGCATCCTAACAGCTGGAAACGACTCTCTCTTCATTCTTTTCTGCCTCTCATTTCCCCTGGCCTGGTATTGGCCCCAACGAGGCCGACCTACAGCCCCCACCGAGGCTGGGAACCGACACCTCCGCAGGCCCCACGGAGGCCCGGTGGCCATTCAGTCCCTGCCATGGATGCCGTCCAACAGCCAGCCAGGGTCTCCCTACACTGCCAGCTGGGCTGTCGCAGGGTGCTTAGTAACTTAGCCAGGGTTCTGGTTCCCAGCTCCAGGCTCCCGGCCAAGTTCTGCAAATGGTTTTCATGGGCCATGAAAGGGCTTTCAGTCTTGCAGCAGGAAGCAGGGGCTTCTCTCTCTGTTCCTTGCAGGGCCTTTCAGGCTGCTGCCCTGGCCCATCCTGAATGTGGGCCTGCGGGGGCAGAAGGTGGCTCCCAACAGACTCCCCCGGCGGCCTCAAGTTGGCAGGACCGCCAGAATGGGTTACCCGAATCTAATCTGTTCCTAAAAATATGCTGGAGATTTAGGATAGCAGGTGTCTAGTTCATTAGTTAAAATGGGGAAATGATAATGCATTTCCAACCTAACCCCAAACCCCAACCGATATCCTCCCAATCGCTAAAACATGCAAACACATAAGCAGTCCACCAGGGAGCTCTAAGTCATACGCATCCGTGGTTCCCAGCGTGTGGTCCTGGCCCAGCGAACATCAGCTTCTCGTGGGAACTGAAAATGCCAATGGTCAGACCCCGTCCTAAACCTGCTGAATCCGAAACTCTGGAGTGGGCGCCAGCTATCTGAGTTATAGCAAAACCTCCAGGGGATTCTGATGCATGCTGAGGTCTAGGAGCCACGGACATAAAGCACTTACCTAATTATTTAACATTTAATGAACCCCTGGGTGAGTATGTACCTTTGTATGTTAGACATAACACTGGATTAAATTTGTGGATACGAATTGCATTTTTCTTCTCTATTACAACAATATACGGTAATATAAAGAAATAATGAAGTTATACGTAAAGATACAAAATTAATGCATAGAATGCACAGGAATGAGTTGCATATGTGGTCGACGGGAGGTGCCTTCAGGTCTCTGATGTTTTCACCTCTCACAATAGATTGTATCACTTCTCAACTTTTCTTCTTCTACGTGTCAGGCTTCTTGGGATCACCTACTTAATTCACAAGCTTTTCAACTTTCTTACACGACATCTTCACAATACGTATGAACTGTAAGCATGAGAGGTGCTTCTACCAGGGGAAGAGCTGAGATGTGTCTATAGCTCACCCTCCATCCGGGATTCCAGAAACCTTTTTTTTTTAAATGTTTGTATTGATTTCAAAGAGAGGAAGGAAGAGGGAGAGAGGGATAGACACATCAATGATGAGAGAGAATCATGCTCCCTACTGGGGATCAAGCCGGCAACCCAGGCATGTGCCCTGCCCGGGAATCGAACCATGACCTCCTGGTTCATGGGTTGACACTCAACCACTGAGACACACCGGCTGGGCCAGAAATCTCATTCTTGCTGAGCAACAACAATTCTGTAATGGAATGATTTTTTATTCACATGGTGACTTTTGAGTGAAACTGTTGCCAAGTCTTTATAGCAAAATCTAGAGAGTGAGAGTTCAGATGGTGAGGGACATCGAACCATGGAGAAAAACAATGGGTCTCTCTTTGAGGAAACCTTCTCGAACCATTGAATGGATAGATGCTGGCCTCGATCCTGGGCCTGGCCGTGTCCAGCGGGCTCATTTCAGGAGCTAATGCCCACTCCCCGGAAGGATGAAAGAACTTTTTTGTTCACAAAAGTCTTCAGGCAGCTGTGCCTCCCTGGTCTCGTTTCAGATGCAAACATCACAAGGCTTCCTCCACAGGCCCCCCACGAAATGTTGGGCAAAGGTTTTATCTTCACTTGGGCGCTTAAATGAAGAACCAGGAGTAGAAAGAAGTTAATTTGCTGAATCACGATGGAGGCCTATAGTGTATGGGGGAAGGGGGGAGACACAGACAATTAAGACTGGGGACGCTGACTTCGTATTATAATTTAGAGGAGTTGTAACAGAAACTCTGAACACTCAACTCTTTATCCCCTGGGGAAGGGCGTACTCACCACGCGATGCCTCTTATTTATTATGTGTTAAAACAAATAACTATGGTTTAACACATAGTCATTGAGAATAATCATTATAAAGAATGCATTGCATTCTTTATCCCAAAAACTCCCGTGCTGACCACTTCCTGTAGGAAGCTGCATAGAGGTCCTCACCCGGACACTGCTGCTCTCGGGGGACCTCTGGGGTGAAGTACTCTGCGGGGGTCTGGGGGGAGGTCCATTCCAAGTCTGTGGTCTGTGATCTGGGTGAACGCCTCCCTGTCCTTTCTGGGGTAGAAACACTGTGAGAGGCTGTGCACACTGGTGGCTTTGGCGGCTTCTCTTGATGACAAAATAAATGGTGCCTTAGTTTTCAAGGTTCATTGAGGAACAAATGGTACCCACCTTTCCACCTATCCCCACGCCCAGGCCTTGACGTAGGAGCTTCTCTTGCCTCAGTTCATAGGCTTCTGTTTTCCTAAAGCTCAGGCTCAGGTTGCAGAGGGGTGAGGCGAGGTTAAAGGCTGAAGGACAGATCTGACCTGCCCAGCGGGAGACAGGAACTCTGGAGATGGAGGACCCTGGGGAAGAGGAGACACCACAGTAATGAGACTGCAGCTCACTGAGGTGCAGCTCTGGGGCCTTGAGCCCTGTGAGAGGTTCCTTGTGAGCCCCAGAAGTCATGCAGTGTTTCTCTGAATCCACTCAGGACAGCAAGTGGTGGGACCAGCTCGTCAGCTGTATCCTGCAGCAAAATAATTTACAACATAATTTTAAACATAAATTTAAAGATATATTTCTATGGCATGTGATGGTTAATTTTGTGTTGACTTGGCTGGGCCACAGTAGATGTGTGGCCAAACATTTTTCTGGATGTTTCCGTGAGGATATGGTTGGATGAGATGAACACTGTAATCTGTGGACTTTAAGGAAAGCAGATTGTCCTCCATAATGCGGATGAGCCTCATCTGATCAGTTGACGGCCTGAATAGAACAAATGACTGATCTTCCCTGAGCAAGAGAGAGTTCTGCCAGCAGACGGCCTTCCCACTTGAACTGCAACATTGGCTTTTTCCTGGGTCTCCAGCCTGACTGCCTTCAGATTTGAACTGCAGATTTTGGAGTGGCCTGTCTCCACAGTCACATGAGCTAATTCCTTAAAATAAATATATACACACACACATCCTACTAGTTCTGTGACTCAGGAGAACCCTGACTAATACGCCATGTCATACTTTTTTGGTTCATTTTGTTCTTTTCCTTCACAGCTAAACCAAAACGTCAACCACCATAATTGAAACATTTCCAAATTGAGGTGAGCTATTCCCAGCCTTCAGCATGGCTAACCGTTTCCATCTTTGCCTTAACTGAATCAAGCTTGAGTTCTTCCTGTTTTATCACTAGGATGAGCGTTTTCATTTTCCCACTTCACGTTTGTTTTATAAAATGACCACTGCACATGTAATAAAATACTTAACTGTCCCCAAACGGCCATGCTGACGCCAAGGATGAAACTGCAGACCAGAGCCGTGGCTGGCAAACAAGTCTGCTGTGTGCTGGCAGGAAACCTTCATTTTGTCAGCGGGGGCGTGAGAGTCTGGATCTGGGGAGTGTCCGTTAGAATGTAGAAAGAGGTCCAGGTGGTTTGAAAGCCCGACCATTAAAGCTGAGACTAACCTCAGCTATGCAGCCGTGACTGACGTATAGCAAGTACACACCGAACTCTAAAACCAAAACTGACAAGTGACTGAAGCAAGGCAACAAAGGACGGCAGTGCCTGGAGCCAGGACAGATCAGGTCTGATTTCAGGGCGTGGGAGTCTAGGCATGGCATTTGGCCTGGGACTTAAAGGCTGGGAAATTTTTCATGCATAGATAGAGATTAGTGGGGCTTTAGGAAGTCAGAGAAATACTACCCTTTTATTTTCTGCCCCCTGGGTCTTGAACTATTTGAGATGCAGACACAGGAGTCTGGCAGATGGAAATTAAAATACCACTCTTGCCCTGGCAGGTGTGGCTCCGTTGGTTGCAGCATTAACCTGTACACAAAAAGGTGGTGGTTTGATTCCCGGTCAGGGTACTTACCTAGGTGTGGGATCTATCCCCAGTCGGGGCCCAGGCGGGAGGCAACTCATCAATGTCTCTCTCACATTGATGCTTCTCTCTCTCTCTCTCTCTCTCTCTCTCTCTCTCTCTCATTCTCTCCCTTCCTCTCCCTGAAATCAATAAAAATAAATAAATCAATAAAATATCACTCTTATTACCTATACAGCTGTTGAGATAACATAGCTAAGGTCGCCCTAACTGGTTTGGCTCAGTGGGTAGAGTGTCGGCCTGCGGACCAAGAGGTCCCAGGTTCGATTCCGGTCAAGGGCATGTACCTTGGTTGCAGGCACATCCCCAGTAGGAGGTGTGCAGGAGGCAGCTGATCGATGTTTCTAACTCTCTATCCCTCTCCTTCTTCTCTGTAAAAAATAAAATATATTTAAAAAACAAAAAACATAGCTAAGGTCTGTGACCAGGTGGTTTTATGAATGGAGGTTTAACCCCTAAATTAGACACACTCCCCAGTCCCAGGCCCAGTTGAGTGAATGCATTGTACTGAGATGTGGACAAGAACACAGGTCCATCCTGAAACAGGAAGGGGCTGGGGCCAGCATGCCCAGATCTTTCTCTTAGAGCCACCAACCAGCTATCAATTCTGAAAGGAAAATGGAAGGAGAGGAGAAAGCCCAGGCGTGTGGCCCTGGGTAGATGCTTCCACAGGAAACGTGAGGAGTGGGGAACAGGGTCTCCATCATGGTACCCAGCTATTTGTTCTCTCTGCATGTTGGGTTTCTCTACTGAGTCAGCCAACAACCAGGGATGTGGCAATCTTCCTCAGGAAAGAAGAAACAGCAAACCACGTAGATGCTCTTGCTCCTGCCTTCTGACACCGAATGATCCTCTGACCATCATATAACAAGAGGGAACATTCCTGCCTCCACCCTCCCAGTTTGCCTGGAGGGGGTGGGGGCAGCCAGGTGGTGAGCAGCTCTGTGCCCATTGGCCATTTCAATGTAGACATTTAGGGAGGAAGAGCGCTGGCTCGAGGGGGAAGGATCTGGCAGTGGGGAAGGGTGTGGGATTGCTGCACGGTCAGTGTCACTCTGCTCAGGGACACCCAGATTCCTACCTCCTAGAAAACCTGGCCTTGTCACCTGGAATGCCTCATTGGCAGCAAGGCGACGTGCCAAGCCATCAACTCCCAGACTGAGATTCTACTGTGTGTTGCCCAGCAATGATCAACAGCACAGTCCCCAACATGTAGGTGGTGACCAGTGGACCCTGGGCAGCAGCAAGGTGTGGCCACCAGCCAGGGAGGCAGACTGGGAGCAAAATGGGGAACAGGGGCAGAGGGATGAAGTGCTAGCCGGCTCTAGCGGTCCCCATGGTGTAGGGCTGGATGTGGCTCACGGCCTGAGTTTGCTGGTGTTGGTAAATTCTGTAGTTAGCAGGGGTGGTGGAGAGTTTAGATCTGGAATCAGATGGACAAGATTTGAATCCTGGCTTCATTATCTATTAGCTGTGTGATTTGGACAAGTTAATTTATCTCTCCAAGACTCACTTTCCTCATCCATCATATGATGATCTTAAAGGTGTCCATCACATAGGATTGCTGAGAAAACGAAGTCATATAAACCTCGATGCCTTGAACATTGTAAGGCCCTAGTGAAAGGTAGTTATTACTACCAATAGCTTTGATATGTGGGTCATGTTGTAAAAATGACTACAGGTTTGCTGGTTTAGGGGAATTCCATGTCAACATGAAATAATTTATGTGGTAAGGTAACTAAATAACAAAGAAAAATAGGTTGAGATGGACCTTTATCCAAATCTTATTATAATGGATAATAATTTGATAATAGTTGAAAAAAATGAATGGTTTGATAGAGATTCATCAGAGGGGCTAAGAACCAAAATATCAGCAATAAAAATAAAAAACTTACTGGCTAAACATGCCATCAGTATTTTACAACTGCTAAGTAAAGAAATATAATGCCTAGTCAACATAAAACTCTGCTTAGAGTCACATTCCATCATCAGAGAAGTCTGATATTAATAATGACACTTTCTATGAAAGGAAGCGAATATGATACTTTTTCTCCATCCTCCACAAGCTCCCATGGGCAGGCTTCCACTTGCCTGGGCCAGGCAGCCACACAAGTGTCTGAAAGGCCCACGGGGCACAGAGCACTGGGGCTGACGCAAGCACTTGAGGGAGCCTGGGACCCCAATCTAGACCAAACCCACTGGCATGCTGAGCCACAAACCCAACCCCAACCCCACCAAGCTGCATTCGCCTCTCATTCAGAGAAGGGATGTGATGTGAGATGTCATTTGGACACTGAGTCTTCTGTCTCCCTGTTTCACATGGTGATCACACCTGTATACTCCAGGGAAACCTCCCTATTTAAGGTGAGCCGATTAGCCACCTAATTGCATCTGCTACAATCACCCTCTGTCAAGGAAGGTAACATGGTCACAGGTTCTGGGGATTTGAACTCAGACATATTTGGGAGCCAAATATGATAAGCATCTTAAAGTGAATTTTTTATTTTAAAACAACTAGAAAATATAGTGAGGGAAGAGTGGAGGGGGACAACAATGCAACCCGTATTGGACCCTGGATGTTCTCATTCGTTGAGGCAGCTGTGAAATATTTTTGATTTCCATCAGGCACATTTTAGAATGAACTTAAAATAACAAGGTGCCTGTAAACCATTATACACTTTCTTATTTACTATTTTTATCTGACTTGGTACAGCTTAGAAACCAGATAGGTTATTCTGGAAGTGTATCAAAAATGAGAATAACGAATATTTACACAATGCTCACTCGGTGCCAGGGGCTGGTCTAAGGGCTTTCATGTATTAGCTCCAGGCCACCCAAAAGTCAACAAAATGACCCACTCAGCGGAATTCTAAAAAGGCCCCAAATTAATCATGTAAGTGCTTATATAGCAATATGGAAAGCCATGTAGGTATATTAAGTGGAAAAAAAGTTGCAGAAGTATCTATAATGTAGGCTGACCAGTGTTTCGGGTTTTTCAGAGACTACCACATCTTTTATATGCACATTTTTGCATATTAAAAATACATATGCATTTTAAAACTCAGTAAGAATATAAATGATGTTCATAGTTATCTATGAGAGGGAACTTGTGCTAGTTAAGATATAAATGTGATTTTTATTTTTTTACAAAGAGCTTGTATTATTTTTATAACAGGCATTACTTTTGCATCAAAAATGAAGTCATTCAGAACTGAATGCAGGAAAGGATTAACGTCACAAAGGACCTGGGTCAGTGTAGGTGGAGAGTAAAAGAAGAATGACTGGGGCAGGGAAAATGCCGAAATAACAAAGCAGTTACGAAAAGGATTCAGATTAACCGGTGCATGTTCTCGCTTTTAGAAGAGTTTCCCAGGAATTGTACAATGTGCTACTATTTATCCATATCTGTCATTCAGAATAGGGTATTTCTATGAGTTAGGCTAGAATTTCCTAAATTGTTCTCTGTAGAAATTTAATCTGTATTTCATGAAAATAATTGATGGTGATGCTATTTTTTCTAGCAAAATTTATTGTAGACAAACATATATGTAAAAAATCAACTAAACAAATATTGATATTTTAAATATATAATAATTATATAATAACCTACCTAAATTTATTATGTAATTAATATACTTACATTAGTTGTGTTTATTAATTTTATTATACAATATGTAATTATAATATAAGTATAACATATAATAATAGTATGTAGCCGAAACCGGTTTGGCTCAGTGGATAGAGCGTCGGCCTGCGGACTGAAAGGTCCCAGGTTCGATTCCGGTCAAGGGCATGTACCTGGGTTGCGGGCACATCCCCAGTAGGAGATGTGCAGGAGGCAGCTGGTCGATGTTTCTCTCTCATCGATGTTTCTAACTCTCTATCTCTCTCCCTTCCTCTCTGTAAAAAATCAATAAAATATATTAAAAAAAAAATAATAGTATGTAATTAAAATATGTCAATTATGGAATTATACAATTAAAATATAATATTTCAATTATATAATAGAATCACATAATAATTATAGAAGTGTATTTTATTATATTGTACTAGAGGCCCGGTGCATGAAATTCATGCACTGGTAGGGTCCCTAGGCTTGGCTGGAGATCAGGGCCAATCAGGGCCTTCTGGCTGCTGGCCAGGGCCACTCTTCCCTGGCTACCGGCCTGGGCCTCCCTTTGATCCGCACCTCCCCCTGGTGGTCAGTGCACGTCATAGCCAGCGATTTGTCTTTCGGTCAAACTCCCAAAGGGAATATTTGCATATTAGGCATATATATATATATATAATGATTACTTCTATAATAATCCAGAACAGCTGGGACAACCCCTGGAGGACACTGGCTCTGTGCTTTGAAGCAGGTGCAGCATTTACCAACTGACTTGTAAGCTCCTGGTGGCGGACCCTGAAATCACCTCACAGTCCCCGCTCTCCTGCCGGCCTTGCCAGAAGAACCCTGATGCTGTTCTGGGTGCCCAAGGCCCAGCCTCAGGACTTGCTTTTTCTCAGCTCCTTTGCAACTAGTAGTGGCCATGCAACAGAGTTCGGGTTAGTGAGATGTGAGGGGATGTGGTAAATGGGCTTTCAGGAAGATGTTTTCCTGGTGAAAGGGAAAGACTCATCTACTTTGCACCTTTTGCCTTTTGCTTTGTCTTTCTTTGGCCTGAGATACATATTTGACATCTGGAGCTGCAGCAGCCCTCTTGTGACCATGAGAACAAAAGTCACATGCTCAGAATGGTGACCCAAGGAGCCAGACCAAGTTGGGGTCCTTGATGACATCATAGTGTCACTGTCCCAGCCCCGGTCTGCTCATCCCCAAATTCCTTGCTCTGGAGGAATAAAACCTATTTAGTTAAACCATTATTGTCAGACTAGGGCCCCTAGTCTATTTGCATATTAGCCTTTTATTATATAGGATTCCTGTCACAAGCAGCTACATGCAATCCTGTTACCTAGCCATGTACATCAGCTATTGATTGGTTATCATAAATGTCACACACCTTGTCGTGTAATTTCAGCATATGTTATTATATTAAGCAATGTTTATTCAATATTAAACACTAACACAACACTTGCATGTTTAACTTTGATCTGTGGCCAAAATAAGAAAGCTTTAAATGAAAAGAAGGGTCTTGGGGTTCTAAATGAACCCCAAACATATCTAGACCAAACATACATTTAAACGACTTTAAAGTGAAGATGAGCAACCTGAGCTTTAACTTTCTAAAAGAAAAAACATACCTAGATGCATATTGCCCAGGGTGCAACAATGAACGCTATTTGGAGTAGCCAAATTTAAGAGGACACAAATACCATACTGCATAGAGCTCACATCCTTTGCCCCTTTGCTTTAATGTATCTGGGCCAGGTGTGACTTTTTAAAAATATATATATTTTTATTTATTTCAGAGAGGAAGGGAGAGGGAGAGAGAAATAGAAACATCAATGAAGAGAGAGAAGCATCGATCGGCTGCCTCCTACACGTCCCACACTGGGGATCGAGTCCACAACCCAGGCATGTGCCCCAACCAAGAATATAACCGTGACCTCCTGGTTCATGGTCAGCACTAAAGCACTGAGTCATGCTGGCCGGGCTGACTTTTCACAGCACACTGCACCAAAAGCATAGACCGGAGGCTGTGTCTGATACACCTTTCAGCTACAACAAGGCTGTTTCCAATAGAGAAATGGGTGATTTAAAAAAAAAACACCAAATGTTTAAAACACAGATATATAAAAGACACAAAATATACTAAGGGTGTGTATTATGCATGTGATTTATCGCTGTTGATGTTGACCTTGGCTCCCATGCAGATTTAAGCATTCCTCATTTACTGCCCCGTGTAGTCCCTCTGCCTTTCATGTCAAGACAGCGATCTGGTTCCAGTTCATAGCAGACATGCCCACGTTAACTTGGATTTGGGCAGGCTAAACATGGAGAAGGTTCAAAAGAGAGACACATGACCTTCACACTGGCCCTGGGCGTGGGAGGACGGTGCAGGGTAGAGAGGAGACAGAATGACCTGCCCACTCCTACAACATGCCAACTGGCGGAGAAGGCTTGCGGAGAGCCAAGGCCAGCTGCCAAGCAGGGCCAGCTGCCCAGTTTTCTTCCTGTTCACGGGTGATGCTCTTTCATGGTGCAGCTTGGATTTCCAGCCCCCTCTCTTCTGAAAGGGCCTTCCTGGGGGTGGTGGCTCACCCCCAGCACTGTCGGTGGCAGTAAGCGTCCAGGAAAGCCAGGCCAGAAGACGAGGGGGAGGAAAAAGAAAGCAAGGGGTTACATCTGGCAAGTTGACCAGGAAACGTTTCACCTGCCTCTCTGTTACACTGCAAGGGTTTGCTGGATTCTTGTTTGCAATATTCAGATAAGAATTTAAATTCTTTTCCCTTGGATGGAATTAGGATTTGGAATGTTGTTTCCCCTTTCACCCACCTTTATTCTGACACATGAACTCGCTCAAGTAAGTAGATCACATAAAACAATAATAAAAGTATGTTATATTATTATTATTTAAATTCTCACCTGGGGATATTTTTTAAATTTAATTAATTTTGAGAGAGAGAGAGAGAGAGAGAGAGAGAGAGAGAGAGACATTGATCAGTTACCTCTGGTACATGCCCCGACTGGGGATCTAACCCACAACTTGGGTATGTTCCCTGACTGGGAATCAAACCCACCACCTTTCAGTGTACGGGACGACACTCCAAACAACTGAGCCACACCAGCCAGAGCTATAATTATTATTTTCGTTACTATTAATTGAACATTCTACAATGTATCGGGAGCCATGCTAATTATTTTATATACACAGTACATTCAATCCTCAGCAACATCATAAAGTCGTTAGCTTCCTTTTTTAGAAGATAAAATGAGGCACAGAAAGGTTAAGTAACTTGCCCAAGACCACATAGCTAATAAGTGTCTGGGAAGGGTATAAACATAGTCTGACTCCTCACTCCATATGTTGTACCATTCCACAAACCACAGCTCCATCCTGCTACACCATTCAACAAACAACCACCCCATGCTGCTGTACCATCAACAATCCACCACTCCAGCTGCTGCACCATCAACAAGCCACCACCCCAGCTGCTGCACCATCAACAAGTCCCTATACTGTACACTAGTGTCTGCAAAGCTCCCAGCAGCTTGCAATGTGCTGGGAATGGGCAGATGAATAAAGCAGGGTCCTGGCCAGGAGGATCTCACTGTTGGTTCACTCATTCCCAGAAGTTCCCACATGCCCAGGGGCAGACTCGGGGGTCCGGAGAGTTGGCTGTCTGAAGAAGACCTCAAGTCAAGATAAAGAGCTTTAGCACGTGGTGACTTTGAGACCAAAAGAAATGGCATAGAACATGACCGTGATCCAAAATTAATAACAATATTCAAAATGTTGAGCAAGTAGTTCAGTCCCAATCCATCAGAAAAGACCTATACCCAGCAAGATGGATCATAGGCCAGTCAGAACAGTGGCAGCTATGAACAACTGGGAGGGGCTGAGCATTAGCCCTGAGACACCCGCCCCCCAAATGGAGCAGCAAGGCCATCTTGAGCACCAGGAGGAGGAAGACAGTTGATTGGGTTTTCAGCATTCATGGGTGTTATTGTATGTGGAAAAAACACACACCAGGTGTTACTCATGTTTTCATTAGTATTGTATTATAAACCTATTTTTTCCCTAAAGCCTCTAAGTTTAACATACAGATTTTGTTTACTTACAAATCTAGTAATTTTTGTGTTTAGGTGAAAATACTTTCACTTCGTCTTTGATTTATTCTTACTAAGCCTATATATATGACAGACTCTCTAAACATTGAACACACTGATTAATTAAATTCCTTTAGAGATTTCAAACCACAGTCACAAATATAACATGGACTTCAAACACTGCACCGTGGACTTATACATCTAAAAAGTAAAATATTCCTAATCACTCAAATGACTTGGGCATGGACTTACCTTGGCCAAGAAAATGTGAGTGGAAGCCCTGGGCCACCTCAAGGTAGAAGCATTTTGTTGAGGGGGTGAGCCTCTCCATCTCTTTTTCCCTCTTCACAGTAATAGTCCAGATAATGGAGCCTCTACTAGTCTAAATTCCAGAGAGAAAATGACATGGAACAGAGGCCTACGTGTAAGAAACCAACTTTTGTTGTGTTAATCCAGTGAGATTTTTCAATTGTTTGCTACTGCAGGCTAGCCCTGTCCATCCTGACTAACATTTACAGCCTACACCTACCTCTCTGCTGAACTCCAGACACAGGTCCCACATACTAACTCAACAGCTCCACTCGAGTATCTAGATAGACATTTCAAACCACACTGAATTTCTTATCTTCCCCCCCTAAAAACCCTCCTGCACTCAACTAATTTGGATGTCAGTTCCATCCTTCTAATCGTGTAGGGCAGAAACCTCAGCTTCATCCTGTCTCCTCTTTCTCTCACATCCTATACCCAATCAATGAGCAAATACCTTTGGCCCTATTTTCAAAATATATTCAGAATTGGACCATTCACCCCTTCCTGTGCCGCCACTCTGACCTAAGTCAACATCGTCTCTGACTTGGATAATTACAATAGCAGGTCTGGCTGCTTCTATTCTAATGTCCCCTTTACAGACTTATTCCTAACACAGAGATCATTTTCCACCAGCCAAATCGTACCCTAAACCCTGCAGCAGCTATCTATTTCACTCACAATAAAAGCCAAAGTCTTTATAATGACCTATGAGATCCCTCACGATGTGGCTTTCTCGTCACCTCTCTCACCACAGTTCCTATTATTTTCCCCTTTATTCATTTCACTCCAACCACACTGGCCTCCTTCTAATCCTTAACCACACCAGGTACATTTCCAAGTTAGGGTTTCTGCTGTGGCTAATGTCTGTGCCTGGAATATTCTTTCCCCAGATAACCTCTTCATCTCCTGCAAGTTTTCGCTCAAACCTCACTTTCACAACGAGGCCTACCAATTTAAAACGGCAAACTGCCCACCTCTGGATCTCCTCATTCTTTTTACTCTGTTCTACATTTTCTTTTTAGCACTTACCACCCTCTAACCTATTATATAATCTACTTCTTTGGTAGGCTTATTGGGCACTGACCTCTCCTACCTATAATGTAAACTTTGATATCTGCAAACTCTATTCAAAATTCATAATTGTCTTTTCTTGAATGTACT
Organism: Myotis lucifugus; assembly: GCF_000147115.1. Taxonomy (NCBI): domain Eukaryota; kingdom Metazoa; phylum Chordata; class Mammalia; order Chiroptera; family Vespertilionidae; genus Myotis; species Myotis lucifugus. Next base: position 420,069 of record NW_005871054.1, on the reverse strand, counting down.
GTATTTTAGTTGCTTCTTGTGAGTATCATCATGTACTCATGTTTTCCACTGAATATTTTTCTGTCTAAGATGCTCAAGTTGTCACAATCTGGCCAATGGGAGTCCCGAGATCTTTACAAGCATTTTTTCTTTTTTTGCAATAAGATTTTCTAAACCATTTCTACTTTCTCTGCCCCAAACACAGAGCCATAAAGTTGTGCGCTAGGGACACAGGTGGAGGCAGAATCACTATCAGACCACTTTACTGACAGGCAGATGTGATATATCCTTAAAAGATTTCATTAGTCCGGGTCCAGTCAGGAAAACAGAAATCACGCAAGGAATTTCCATCGGAAGAGAGATAATACAGACAATTGATCATAAAAATGTTAGCTGGGGCTCTTTTCCTCCCTGGATCCTAAAAGAACAGCCGCCAGGATGAAAGACACAGTAACTATCCAGAACAAAAAGTTCGTGACCAACGGACTACATTAGCAAAACAAATGGTCATTGACGTCTTTCACCCTGGGAAGGCAAGAGTACCTAAGACAGAAATTCAGGCCCGGCCAGCATGGCTCAGTGGTTAAGCATTGACCTATGAACCAGGAGGTCACAGTTAGATTCCCAGTCAGGGCACATGCCCAGGTTGCAGGCTCCGTCCCCAGTCGGGAGTATGCAGGAGGCAGCCGATCAATGATTCTCTCTCTCATCATTGATGTTTCTATCTCTCCCTCTCCCTTACTCTCTCTGAAGTAGATCAAAAACATATTTAAAAAATAAAAATTCAGGAAAAACTAGCCCAAATGTACAAGAGCACACATCAGATGTCATTTTTGTATTTGGATTCAGAACCCATTTTGGTGGTGGCAAGACAATTGGCTTTCGCATGATTAATAATTGCTTGTATTATGCAAAGAAAATGGAACCCAAGACATAGACCTACAAGACATGGCGTGTATGAGAAGAAGACCTCAAGAAAACAGCCAAAGGAACACAAGAACTGAATGAAGAAAGTCAGGGGGACTGCAAAGGCCAGCGTTGGTGCTGCTAAAAGTGAGCTGGAGATCCAACAACAGCAGTAAAGATTCTTCAGGGGCTTTCTCTGTGGTGATTGTGCATGAGAGAATTAATAAACTAAGAACTTAAAAAAGTGTTAGCCGGGTTGAGGACAAAAAAGAATGCTTAGCCTGGCCGGTGTGGCTCAGTGGTTGAACATCAACCCATGAACCACGAGATCATTGGTTCGATTCCCGGTCAGGGCACATGGCCGGGTTGTGAGCTCAATCCCTGGTAGGGGCGTGCAGGAGGCAGCCCATCTATGCTTCTATCTCTCTATCCCTCTCTTCCTCTCTCTCTAAAATCAATAAAAACATATTTTTTTAAAAAAAGGAATGCTTAGGTAAACCAGAGATGAATAACTGAGAGATGAATAACCCAGCAGGTATCCCTGGATTGGGGAGCAGAAGGGAAGAGATGATATACTAGAAACCAGGTCTTCAGAGCAGACTCAGCAGAGCTGACTCCGGGCCTCTCTCCACAGTTCCGGCTCTGTCCTGGATGAGCTCTGGCTGGGGAAGGGAGGCCCTGCTGACCCTGGCCCCCCCAAGGGGCTGCAGACAGAAGATAGAAGCTGGAGCTACCGCTCTCTGCTTCTGCTAGCTATCTCCCGGCAGGAGGTAGAAGCAGGAAAGAAGCCCTGCTTTCCTTTCCTCCACCCTCACGTTTCCCACCAGTGCCTCCCAGAACCAAGGATGCCTCTGGCAAGGGAGTGAGAGCACCACAGAGCAGAGAAGGGTGGGCCTAGTGGGGCCACAGTAGGTGAATAACCTGTGCAAAGGTCATGCAGGCACCCAGACTTTCCAATGAAACTCCAGCTTCTTTAAGTCTTTCTTATTATACCTTGCTCTGTTATAAAATATTGTCTGAGTTACCAATTTCGTCATGTGTCGTATCATTTCTTATCAATTTTAATGATATCAAATATACATGACTATACATTCCTATAAACCTATGTATTTAAATGTCACCATAACATTAATGGGCACTGTTACACACTAATATCCACTCATATTTAACTCAGAATCTGACCTGGATTGGAATTACATTGTCTTGTTCTCTCTTTCTTTTATTGTGGTAAAAAATGCATAACAGAACATTTACCATCTTAACCATTTCTAAGCATACAGGTCAGCGGTGTTAAATATATTCACAGTGTTGTGCAACCTGTCGTCAGAACTCTTTTCATCTTGCAAAACTGAAAATCTATACCCATTAAACAACAACTCACTATCCCTCCTCCCCCAGCTTCCAGCAACCACCACTGTATATTCTGTCTCTACTTTGCCTACTCTAGGTAAATGTGTGGAATCATACAATACCTGTCATTGTGAGTGGCTTATTTCACTTAGCATAATGTTTTCAAGGTTCATCCATGTAGTCGCATGTGTCAGAATTTCCTTGCTCCTTAAGGCTTTTTAATGCTCTGTTATATCACAATTTGCTTGTCCTTTCATCTGTCAGTAGACTTTTGTGGTACTTCCACTTTTTTGGTTATTATAAATGATGCTGCTATGAACACGGGTGTACATTTCTTTTCTCTTTTATAATCCTATAGCTTTTGATCTTCATTCTACAGGAGTGTTGTTTTTTCATTTTTTTCAAATTGATTTTTTTTTGAGAGAGAGAAAGAGAAACATCGATATGAGAGAGAAACATTGATCAGTTGCCTTCTGCACCAAACCTGCAACCTGGATATGTGCCCTGATCAGGAATCGAACCCACCACCTTTTGGTGTACGGAACAACACACCAATCAACTGAGCCACACTGGCCAGGGCAGGCGTGTTCTTAACTATGTCAGACCTAGCACCTTCTTTCATCCTTAAATGAAGTTCATAAATAATATAGCCTACCTAACACATACTTTCAGGAAAATCAATATAATAAAATAAGATATGCTTTATTGTGAGTAGGTACCTGTGAATGATCACATAGGGAATATAATGAAATAACCAAGTATTTGCACATTGTACATGGTGGCCTCAGCCACAGATGTAGACTGCCTCAGGAGCTCTGCATTGGTGGTTCAAATACCACAAGTAGTGTTGCTTGGTGGCATGATTTCCTAGTATGGGTAACCAACAGTTAGTAAAGTTTGAAACAAAGCAATCTTTCTTCAATGTCCACAACTATTATAATCATAGACATGCAGTGCATTTTTATTTTGGGGGAAAAAATGATGTTTCTGTGTAAACAGAATTAGGTCTTGACTCAGATAATTTTACTTCACAGGCTTGTTCATCTAATTGGCCAATTAGTGTGCTCCGAAGTCCACTGCCAAGTTTGTGCCAAGGCCATGCTTCCCACCGGTGGCTCCCAGCCAGTGGCTCCAGCGTAGTGGAGATACTTCAGCAGACCTATTTGTGGGAGGCTCCAGACTCCTCTGAAAGCTGGCTTTGGCTTGAGGTTCCCAGTAGCTTTAATGAACCTTCCTTAGGCTGCACAACAATCTAGGATATTTCCTTCACTTGGGGTAAGATTTGCATTGCCTTCCAACAGCTCTGGGAGCTTACATAGGTATTGCTCAAATAAAATCCTTGTATGTATTATCGCATCTTGGCATCTGCTTCTTAAAGGACTTGGACTAACACAGTAACAAAGAACCATAAAACCTCCATGGCACACAACAATGACCTTTTATTGCTCACATTTCAGAGAGAGGATATGGGGACGTGACTAGACAGCTCTGTTTATCTTCGCTGGGCTTGCTCCCATATCTGAGGCTGACTGGCTGAGAGCTGATGTAGGATGACCTCTGCTATGATGACTGAGGACTCAGCGGTACTGCATGTCTCTCCTCCGCCAGCAGGTTAGCCCAGGCCTGTCCTGAGGGCAACGGCACAGGCACAGGATAAAAGCCCAATCAATGTATAAGCCTGTTTAAAACCTCTGCTTGCCTAAGGTCAGCTGTATCCACTGGCTAAAGAAGAGCATGTGACTGAGTTCAGAATGAGTTGGAGGGCTCTAAAAAGTAACATGACAAAAGTCAGGATGCAAGGACAAATGAAGTAGGGGACTGTGTTTCATAATCGGTCACAGTGTCTATGTATTTTTCTTAGTGAAGTACCACTCTTTCTCATTTTTTTAAAAAAAATTGTAACTTCTCTTAAATTTTTCTCTAATCACAACATTGTAGAGTCATTTATTAATAGAGAGAAATAACTTTACACTTTAGGGAACTTGAAAAAGAACAACAAACAGCCCAAAGTCAGTAGAAGGAAAAAAAATAAAGATTAGAGCAGAAATAAATAAAATAGAGTCTAAAAATATATTTATATAAGATGAATGAAACCAAGAGCTGGTTCTTTAAAAAGTTAAACGAGATGGACAAACCTTTAACCAGACGAATCAAGAAACAAAGAGAGCCCTAGTCAGTTTGCCTCAGTGGATAGAGCGTTGGCCTGGGGACTGAAGGCTTTGATTCTGGTCAAGGGCACATGCCCCGGTTGAGGGCTTGATCCCAGTAGGGGGCATGCAGGAGGCAGCCTATCAATGATTCTCATCATTGATGTTTCCATCTCTGTCTCCCTTTCCCTTTTTCTCTGAAATATATATATATAAAAGAAACAATGAGAGAGGACTCAAAATCAGAAATGAAAGAAAAGTAACAACTGACATCATAGAAATACAATTGATTACAAGGAAATATTATGAATAACTATATGCCAACAAATTGAACAATCTGGAAGAAATGGATAAGTTCCGCTTAACATACAATCTTCCAAAACTGGATCAAGAAGAATCAGAGAATCTGGACAGAAAAATAATAACTAATGAAACTGAAGCATTAATAAAATAAAAATAAAAACTCCCAACAAACAAAAGTCCTGGACTGGATGGGTTCATAGGTAAATTTTACCAAACATTCAAAGAAGAATGAACACCTATCTGTCTCAAACTATTCCAAAAAATTCAAGAGGAGGGAAGACTCCCTGGCACATTTTACAAGGCCAGCATTATCCTGATTCTAAAGCCAGACAAAGACACTACAAAGAAAGAGAATTACCTGCCAATATCCCTGATGAACATAGATGCTAAAATCCTCAACAAAATATTAGCAAAACGATCCAGTTATACATTAAAAAGATTATACACCGTGACCAAGTGGCATTTATTCTGGCAATGCAAGGTTTCTACAATATCCACAAGTCAATAGATGTGATACAAAACATAAAATGAAATATAAAAAGCACATGATCATGTCAACAGATGCAGAAAAGGCATTTGATAAAATCCAGCACCCATTGTTTAAGGTGTTTGTATAATTTCATACTTATACATCTAGAACCTAGAGAGAACACTGTAAGTATTGTGGGAGGAGATGTCTAAATACAGGAATCACCCTGACCTGTGTGGTTCAGTTGGTTGGAGTGTCATCCTGTGAACTGAAAGGTTACTGGTTTGATTCGGGTCAGGGCATATACCCAGGTTGCAGTTTGATCCCGGGTCCCAATGTGTACGGGAGGCAGCCGATCAATGTTTCTCTCTCACACCCATGGTTTGTTTTGTTTTTTTCTTTCTCTCCCTCTCCTTTCCTCTCTCTCTAGAATCTATGAAAAACATATCCTCGGGTGAGGATTTAAAAAATAATAAATAAATACAGGGATCAATAATTTTTTGTACTACATACCTACACGCAGGAAGCATGTGTAATTATGAAAAGACAAAAGAAATGAAATAGAAGACCGAAAGGAGGGGAATTTTAAATACAAACAAGGAGAGAAGGCAGAAAATGAAACCCTGTACCAATTGTTGGGGGGGCCAAGGGCAGACACCTGTTTCTTGGTTTGCCTCACGTACAGGGCAGTCAGTCCCTGAAGGAGCCCGAGACCAGCTCCTCCTTAAGGAGAGGTTTTGCTCATTCAATAACAGATACATTCAGCATGGCCCAAGGCACCTTCAAACACTGCTCTCCCACTCAGCACCACACTTACGTCCAATGAAAGTGCCAATAATGCAGGGAGTGCCCACTCCCAGCTGAGGGTTAACCATTACCACAGGTCTGGGGTGCACCGAACAGCACAAAAAGCTGGGCAGCAAGCAGAGTTGGAGCAAGAGGGATTAGGATAAGCTTTGAGAGAGAAGTGGTGTCGAAACCGGGATTGGATGCAGAGGCAAGAAAATGTGGAAGCAGCCCTAGCCAGTTTGGCTCAGTGGATGGAGCATCGGCCTGAAGACTGAAGGGTCCCATGCTTGATTCCAGTCAAAGGCACATGCCCAGGTTGCGGGCTCCATCTCCAGTAGAGGGGGTGGTGCAGGAGGCAGCCAATCAATGATTCTCTCTCATCATTGATGTTTCTATCTCTCTCTCCCTCTCCCTTCCTCTTTGAAATCAATATATTTTAAAGAAATAAAATGTGGAAGCAGCACACAATCTCACTTTTTTCTATTTATTTGTTTTTTTATTACACAGTCTCATTTTCACTGCAAACATAGAGGGCACTAGGCTGGAGAGTGAGCTGAGATCAGATCATGGCGGGTCTTGAATGCCAGGGTGAAAAGCATATTCATAATTCAGCGGGAGCCACTGGAAGCTTTTGAACGAGAAGTGACATGACAGAGCCTTGATTTTTAACTGGATATATGCCTGTACGAAATAAAGACTGCATTTCCTAACATCTCTTGCAGCTAAGTGTGGTCATGTGCCTAAATTCTGATTAATGAAATCTAAAGGAAATAGGACTGTATAGCCAACTTTTAGGAAGTTTTCTTAAGGGAACAGAGAATTGCTTCCCCCCCCCCCCCCCCCCCTTCTGTTGGATAGAAGCTGAAACTAATCCTAACATGTAAATTACTTATTAGAAAGATTGGCCCAAGGCAAGGCAAAATATAAGATGGTTGGAACAAGAGGAGCATTGGAGGTGGGAAGACTAGGAAACAAATTCCACGGTCAAGATAAGCAGTGAGGAATGAAAAACTGAGCCAAGTATGGTAGCAGTAGAAATGGACAGGGGTGGTGGATATAATATATATTGTGAAAACAGTGTCTTTGTGAATTGGTGATTGATGAGAAGAGACACCAGAGAAGGGAGAATCAAAGGTCACTGTGAGATTTCAAAGACAGGTGACTGGTGGTCAACAATGTTGGTAACAGAACAGGGGGTTCAGAAAGAGGAGCAGGCTTGAGGAGGGCACAGAAATGGGAGTCAGAGGAGGAGCAGGCTTGAGGGAGCCAGCCATGAGTCAGTGTTTGACACGCTGAGTTGGAATGCCTTCGGGATGTCCAAGTGGAGATGTAAAGCAGGCAACTGGGAATTCATTTCTGGAGCATGATACGAGAGTCCTTGTATAAAAAAGGTAGTCAAAACAAAGGAAGTTGCTGGTTGGCAAAATAGAGGGTGTCTCTAGAATTGCCTCTCCTTCTGGGCACAATGAGAAATAAATTGTGTAATGAAAAATCAGATAAAAATATGTACAACTCTTCACTTGACATGCGCCCCCCTCCCTCTCTCAAAAATAACAACAACAAAAAAACACCACTACCACCACAACAAAAAACCCTACAATGAGGCAGTAATGGAAATCCTCACTGTGTCAAAATTTGAATAGCTCCTGAAAGTTCCTTAGGAAGGCATTTTGTTTGATTTGTACAAATATCTGTCATGACATGTTTTAGGATGACTCCCTTTTCAGCAAGAGATCTATAGCAAATTGCCTTCCTCTTTAACTCATGTAAGACTTCCCTTTCACAAGTCTTGAAAGAACAATTCTTTTCAAAAGCAGAATGAGAAAATATAAAAACCCAATAAATGTGAAAAGTAAAACTACTACCTAGAGCTTTCTCCTGTATCTGCTGTGACCAGAGCAAATGTTAAATAAAAAGGAAATGAATCAAGTGTGAACAGTAAGGAACCAACTTCAAAGGCTGGCTAAACAGTCATCTGCACTGTTTTCGCGGGACGGCTTGGGGATGGAAGAGGTTAAAATCCAGTGGCTGGTGTGCCAGCGGGGGTGCGCTGGAAGTAGCGGTGTGGGAGCTCTGTTTTTTCCTAGAAGAATTTTGCGTCTTTACCGAAGACAGCTGCAGGGGAACCCGAGGCGCGCTCCTCGGGGCGCGCAGTGGCGGGGCCGGGCGCTGGAGTTGATGGCACAGTGGACCCGGGATTCACTGAGGGGTGTCAGAGCCCTAATTGCACGTGTGCATGAGGCTTTTCTCATCCGCCCATCCATCCATCTTTTGTCTCAGGGCCAGGGCCTGCGCTGGGCATCCCGGCGTGCTTTACCGCACAGAACCCCACGGGACTTCATGGGAGGAGGAGGTTTGATGCAGGAGGACGCGGCGGGAAGACTACCGTGGGGTCCCTCAAAAGAGACGGGCGAGTTATCGGATCCGGGTGGTGCGGGGCGAAAGCAATAACCCTGAAGGAAAGCCCTCCCCTCTCCCAATCAGGACAAGGAACGCAGCCCCATTCCCCCTTCTCCCGGGCCCTCTGGCTCGGAGCGCCCAGACCTCGGCCCGCCCGAGAGGCCCCGGCAGTGCCAACGGCCCGCGCCGTCCCTCAGACCGCGCCTCCCCACGGTAGCCTGGAGCCCGTCCCCATTAGAGGGGTCGGGAGGCGGCACGGGGGCGCGGGGACTGACCGACTGCTCCATCTGCCCGGGCTGCGCCCCCAACCGGGATGCCCCACCCACCGCGCCCGGGACCCAGCTGGGGGTGCGCGCGGGTGCTGATTGGCCATAGCCGTGGAGGGGCGGCCCAGGCCCATCCCTCTTCCCCATGGCGCCCACGTTGCATCATCTTCTGTCCGAGGCTGGGCGTGGCGTGATCCACTTAGCCGGGAGCTCCAGCCCGCTTCCAGCGCCTCTCCTGGCCCTCTCCACACCTGTTCCTGCGCCCAGCCCGGCCGCCTCCCGAGGGATGGCTCCCGGAACCAGACACAACTAGTGGATTGCGCCAGCTCGGCCTGAGCCATTCATTGAGAGTTCAGTCTTTTACTAGAGCCCAAGTCCCTCACCTTCTCCAGCTCCGAGCTGCGGGCAACGCCATGGAGAAGAGCAGTGAAACCAACGGCTACCTAGACAGCGTCCAGGCTGGGCCTGCAGCGGGGCCTGGAGCGCCCGGGCCCAGCGCAGGACGCGCGCGGCGCTGCCTCGGCTTTCTCCGGCACAATGCGCTGGTGCTGCTCACCGTGTCTGGGGTGGTGGCGGGCGCCGGCCTCGGCGCGGCGCTGCGGGGGCTGGGGCTTAGCCGCACGCAGGTCACCTATCTGGCCTTCCCCGGGGAGATGCTGCTCCGCATGCTGCGCATGATCATCCTGCCGCTGGTGGTCTGCAGTCTGGTGTCGGGCGCCGCCTCTCTGGACGCCAGCTCTCTTGGGCGCCTGGGGCGGATCGACATCGCCTACGTCGGCCTCACCACTCTGGGTGCCTCTGCGCTCGCCGTCGCTTTGGCGTTCATCATCAAGCCTGGGTCTGGCGCGGAGACCCTTAGGTCCAGCGACCCTTGGGC
>NW_005871054.1:311894-410053 GCF_000147115.1 Myotis lucifugus | reverse complement strand
AGTCCCCGGAAAGCTTCCGGGCGCATTGGTTAAATTTTGCCTGTTGAGCCATCCTGGCCTGTAATCTATGGCCTTCTCTGCTTCAGCCCTTTGGCGGGGAGGAAGCTGGCAACTTTTTGAAGTGTTGGTCAGAAGACCCAAGGATAACAAGGCTGGGCTTAGTTGTGTGGGGCCCGTTGCCCAGACTAGCCTCTCCTGGGGGCTTTAAAAAGATTGCCCTCCAACCCATAGTCAGGACCACTGTACAGTATTGTGAGTTTCAAGGGGCTTTATTTGTGGGAAGATGTGAGTTCCAGAGCAGAGGGAAAGAGTCACTTTCTGTGACGCTTACAAGTTGCCTTTCAAACCCTGAGACTAGGGTAGTTTCTCTGGTTTACCCAAGTCAGCCTCTCCTGCTTTCTCCATTAGCTCAGAGTTCACAGACGGAAAATTGCAGCCTGGAGGCATTTACTGACCTGGCCAAATGCAGCTGAGTGAGGAGCTCAGTTGGCTCCTGCTCCAGGTTTCCGATTGGGAGCCTGGTAGAGGTCTGTTTAGTCTTAAGTCACTGAGGCAAAGTTCCTCATTGCTAAGGCTGTGAAAAAACAGCAAACCCTGGACAAAGTGACTGGGCTTCCTGCTGTTTGCATTTCTCCCTCTGGAAAATGTGACAGCGGTCTGCCACTGAACAGACAGAGTGTTCATTTGAAACTACAGCAGTGACAACCAAAAAAAAAAAAAAAAAGTCCAAGGCATTACATTGAAAAATAAAAATCTCTGGTGAGGCGGACCAGAAAGTTCATACCAAAATTTCTTCCCTAAAAGGCAGGTAGAGGTAGCCTGTTAGGACTTTGATGGCATCACAGCCTTTGCTTAGTGTCTGGCAGCTTGATATTTGGAGTCTTGAGAAATCCTTAAAGTTTGGGGACTCACTTTGGTGTTGAAAACAGTCTAATGAGGTTGAGAGTGCCTTTGGCTCTTCAGTGTATCTGTCATCTGTCCCAGGAGAGAAAGCGGATATTGGGGTGAAAGGATTATTTTTTGCAAGGATCAGTGGTCCAGGGAGGGAGTTGTACCCCCATCGGAGGCTCAATAGCATTCTCATCTCCAAGAGAGGGGCAGTGGCCAAGAACGGGGGGGGGGGTGACCTGAGGGGTCCCTTATTACCACCATCCCCAGAAGAGATCTCTTATTTTCTGATCGTGGCTACCTAGTTTTAGATCCAAGCCCCTTTAGCTCCTGCTTCTGAAGTGAATGGTGACCCAGTATCATGGCATAACGGTCAGTGTAGGTGCAGACTTTTCAGTGACTTGGGATTGCAGATACAGGAAATGACTAAAAGAACCTTGTTGGGGATAGGTAGTGTTTCATAATGCGTCCAACAGACAACCCCATTTGATCCAGCAGGTCACGGATCAGATAGTCTAGGCGGTGTGATCCTGTTTTACAACTGAGGAAATTGAACTACAGAGGGATTAAGTGATTTGCTCAAGGTCATGGAGTAGTTGATCAAAAGAGGGATTATAAGAACCAGGGGACTCTGGACTCCATAGTTCAGGGCTCTCTTTCCCCACCCTCCCCTCCCCCAAGTCAACATGCGATAGTAATGAAACCACGCTGCCAGTCTAGTCCCACAGTCTCAGAAATGTTTGCTCTGGGTCAAAAGAGGAACCAGGTAAGGGTTTGACAGGGTCGAGGCAGATGGCCACTTCCTCTAAAAGGAGATGAGCCCCTTCGGTGTCGGTGAAGGAAAGCACGTGTGCAGCTGCTCAGACGTGGCTTTCACCGTGAGCAGCTTATGAGAGGAAACAGTCCTGAGCCACGTGGAAATACTTCCTGGGTCTGGGAAGACCCTGGGTAAAAATTTTAAAATTGCTTCCTTTAAGGAATCCGTACAGGTGTCCATTTTAAGTGACTCTGGGCATGTTCCTTGGCAAAGGCGGGGCGCAGTCCTTCCTGCCTGTGGGCACGTGAATGAAATGAGAATCTGCCAGTAAACACCTGAGTCATGCAGCAGGCCCCCACCTGGTCACTGCCCACAACTGAAAACACCTGGAAGGAGTGGGAAAGGTCTCTGGTGACTTCGTGCAGTGCAGGCTTTGCCAAAGTCCATGACCTTTCCTGGTCGGGGAGTGGCCCCAAATCCCACGGGGTCTCTCTGCCACAATTTCTAATTTGATTTTTGAAGCTGTAAGTACAAGTCAAAAAGAAATGAAACCAATCGATTCTCATTATGCCTTTGAGAAAATCCAGAATGCCATTACCAAGTGGTTTGATTTCCTCCCACACAATGGATTAGAAATAACAAAGGAGACGGGAGTGGGTGTGAGGTGCCTGCACTAGGAGCAAGGCCTTTGAGAGCTGAGAAAGGACAGTGGATAGTAGCTGTCAGGTGGCAGAGTCCCAGACAGTCCCTTCCTGAGCAGGCTGCAGCTTTTATGCCTAAGGTCCCGGCACAATACAGGACTCTCCAAGCTGGGTGTGACCCACGACGTTTCATCCAACACGAAATATTTTGGCACCAAAGACACAGAATTAGCTTATCAGGAACCCAGTCATGGTGGAAGTTCCTAGTCCCTAACAATGCTTATTTCGGAGTCCTAGGGCATGCCCGTAACTTCCGGTGCCCTGGCTTCCTCATTTTCCTAATCGGGATCATGATAGTACCTACCTCACAGAATTGCTTTGAGGATTAAATGAGTTATGTCTGGCCCAATGTATGTTTGCTCTTGTTATAAATGGAGCCATGTTACAGAGCGATTGGGGTTTACACAACTAATGGCCATGGCCCTGTTTTTACAGTTTGAAATAAATGAGAGAAAATGGGGGGCTAGCAGAAACCGGTTTGGCTCAGTGGATAGAGCGGCGGCCTGCGGACTGAAAGGTCCCAGGTTCGATTCCGGTCAAGGGCATGTACCTGGGTTGTGGGCACATCCCCAGTGGGAGATGTGCAGGAGGCAGCTGATCGATGTTTCTAACTCTCTATCTCTCTCCCTTCCTCTCTGTAAAAAATCAATAAAATATATTTTTTTTAAAATGGGGGGCTGGCAGAGAGGTGGGGGAGAGAATGTTTGAGGGAACTCAAGATACCTTGCAGTCTTTAGGTATATTGGGAACCACGTGGAGCCTGGAGAAAAAGAAGTGAGCAGTGACAGACTGTTTTGGACTAATAGAATCAACACTATGGGAAATTTGGAAAATGGAGAAAAGTCCAAACTAAACACAGATTTCTGAAATGGGGCAGAAAGCCTCACATGTGCTCCGTGATGTTCCAGTTTCTTTTCTCCCTGCATTACCTGTTACGGTCTCCAAAATTGACCTCAGCTGTAGATGGAAAGCACTGAGGCAACTGGCTTCTCAACCTTCATCTGGATGCTAAACTTTGTAGTTTTCAAATGGGAAACCAAAGACTTATCTGCAAAGGAGGCAGGTAGGACAGCTCCTGGGCTGAGGCTCTGTGTGCTCTGGCAGAAGAACCGCCCTGGGCCTTGTCTTTTGCGGAAGTATAGCAGGCGCTCCATGTTCCTGGTAAGCACCACTGAGATTTTGCCAGTTGCCCTTTATTCTAGGAGTTATGTTTTTTCTTGTGCTCATTTTATCAACAATGGACTGTGCTCTGAGTCTTTCCCTTCACCAAGGGAGGCATGAGGGACTTAATTTCCTCCCTCAAGGACTAGTGTGAATAGGATGCCTCTCAAGCTGCGAAGAACACATTTCTCAGTGGGTGCAAAGATGCAAAGAAACCTATTGGGGACTGCGATCTAATGTTAGCCCCTAGGTCACAGTCAAGAGAGTGAATAGTGCATACTTTCTTTTAAATGTTGGCCATGCAGGTTGTTTGATCTATGCCTACGTATCTCTATTGGCAAGATGAAGACTCTTAGCAAATCTAACAAGGATCCAAATCCATGGAGGTTTCTCAGCCAAACTACTCACTAAAATAGGAGCTTGTAATTAAAAAAAAGGTTTTAACTTGACACCATTCCTTCTACTCAGGAGACTACCCGACTAGTTCAAGTACTGAAAAGAACACGCGCCCAGAGAGACAGTGTGGGTAGTGATTGAGAGCAGACACTGATGTCAATTCCCTGGGTTTGAATCCAGCTCTACCACTTCCTAGCTGTGTGGACAAGTCATGTAGCCTCTTGGTGCCTCAGTTTCCTTATCTGTAAAATAAGGCAAATAATAGTATCTACTACCTAGACTTGTTATGAGGATAAATATTTGAGTGTCGTGCTAATATTCTAGTGTATTCCAGCCTCTCAGGCTACTTGATACAGAGAATGAATGTTGTTCTTAGCCTTATTTCCTAAAATGTCTCCCACCGCAGAGGCCCGGCATTAACCTTTCCAGCTGGAATTTAAAACTGGATGTGGGCCTTAAAAAGAGGGTGTATTACTCCCCCACCCCCCACTGTCACAATAGTGTGAGCCCATCACCGAAGCCCTTCCTCTGCTCCCAGCCTTGGGGCGGGGGGGGGAGAGGGGGTACCAGGATCAGAAGGAGCACATCCTGTTAGCTGGCTCTAACAATAAACACCAGGGGTAATAAGTATCAGATGTATATAGCGTGAGCCATATCCTGTTCTAAGGAGCCTTTGAAATTTTCATAAATAGGGAAAGAATTTTATAACTTAAAGGGAATACTCTGGAACAAAAAATACACCCAAGCAAAAGTAAATTGTTTTACATTCTTCTCATATAGAACAGGGAAATGCATACCACCCTTGACAATAGGATCAGAAGAGTAAAGAAGGAACACTGAAGTTTTGCATCCTGTGAGCTGCATGAGTCTGAACAGTACCGCTAACTAAAGTTCTACCGTCACCAGATCAACTTCGGCTCATACCAGTTTTTCTAAGTAATGTATCTAGAGATTCCCATAGCTCTGGAAAGGCATGCCTGTTCATTCTTTCCCAATTTGGTCTGATTTGTGTCTCTGGATTTAGTAGTATGGTCTTGGCATTTTTGCAAATGTTCTTGATTTCGACCCACTATAAGAAATGTATTTTTTAACCAATATATTTTTCTGGCCAGTTTTATTAAAGAAAAATTTTGCATGATTTACTTTTCACCAGTCTGTCCTAGCATGTTTCTGATGATGTCAGAATCACCTGGACCACTGGTAGCCAGTGTGCATACTCTGTAGAATTTTCCACATGCTGTGCCCAGTTCAGTATTGTTGCCACTATAGTGATGGGCACCAGTCTGGGCCAACATGGCATTGTACTATTTCAGATTTCCAAGGCTGGACAGGTGCTGGCAAAGATGATCAGTTTCACTTTGCCTTCTCCGATCACCTTCAGAATTTGCTTGTCCCCCAGCATCCACTTTCCACTTTTCATAACAAGGTGGATCCTAGAGGTGATCGATTCCAGCAACACTTTTTGTCTTCTTTGCAGCCACCATCTTCCTGCCTTAGGTGCAGGACAGCCCCCAATCAAAAGCAGCCACTGAGATGACTGGGGAGTGACAAGGAAGAAATACATTTAAGGTTACGGAATCCACACATATGCACCCCGACCCCACCCTGAAATACCTGTTTCATAAAACAGTGTTGTAAATGTGATACATGCTGGTTTTTTCCATTCTATCTCATGTCTTACATCTTTTATAAAATGCTGGTGAGAGCCCATACATTTGATTTCACGGACTAATGTTTGAGAAACTTTGGTCTAATGTATAGTTGGTATTATGTAATTCAAGTAAATGTCTCAGGATCAAATAACAGAAAGAGGAAATATTTGAGAATTTAAACAAGATGAAGATCTCAGTAGTTAGAAGCACCCAAACAGCCAGTGAGGCTGAGTGCGGTGCAGCAGTGAGCATTGGCCTCTGATTTCCAGACTCTGATCTCTGTACTCCAGACCTGCACTGTCCAATCTGATAGACACTAGCCCCAAGAGGCTAGTTAAATTCAAATATGTCATTTAAATTTTCAATGTAAACAAAATTTAAAATTCAGATCCTCAAGAGCACTAGCCATATTTCAAGTGCTCAATAGCCACATGACTACCATATTAGCACAAATATAGAAAGTTCTATTGGACAGTGCTGGTCTCGGAGCTGTGGTGTCACCATGTGCTAACAGTGTGGGGGAGCGGAGGGGAGGGTTGAACGTGGTCACCGCTAAAATTCCTTCCAGCTCCTTATTTTAAAAGCCCGCAAAGTTATTGTGTGAATGTGAGGAGTTGGAGGAAAATGCCTAAGACAGAGCTCTGGGAAGCAAAACTGCTTGGATGGTGAGCACCTTGGATACAGGAGAGCTCAGGAGTAAGAAAAATCCCGAGCTCACAGCAGCATGTGTGTTTGAGAGGAGAGGGGGTGAGAAGAGTGCAGACATAACAAAGTTGTAGAACTAATACTACCCGACCCCAACACTTTATAGTGATAAAGCTACTGTAATCACGACTGTGATTTTGGTGGAAGAATAGGCAAATAGATCAATGGAACAGAATAGAAAGCCAGAGATAGACTCTCATAAATATGGTCAACTGATCCTTCACAAAGGAGTAAAGGTGATAGAATGGCACAAAGATAATCTTTTCAACAGACGGTGCCAGAACAGCTGGACGTCCACATGCAAAAAAATGAATCTGGACACAGACCCAGCACCCTTCACAAAAATTAACTCGAAATGGATCCCAGACCTAAATGTAAAATGCAAAACTGTAAAACTCCCAGGAGATAGCACAGGAGAAAACCTAGGTGGCTTCGAGTATGGCAATGACTTTTAGATACAATAGCAAAGACACAGTCTGTCAGATACTTTGCTTGACTAAACCACAGCCTCAGCTCTTTGCCCCTTGGTATGGGCAGGAGGGGCCTGCCGCTCCTCTTCTTGGTCTGTGGCAACCAGAGGGACCAAGGGAAAGGAATAGGATTGTGTGGGTGCATGAAAAAAAAGCTGAGCTGTATAATCTAAAGAAAGTTCAGTCATTCCACTGAA
The DNA here is from genome assembly GCF_000147115.1 of Myotis lucifugus. NCBI lineage: Eukaryota > Metazoa > Chordata > Mammalia > Chiroptera > Vespertilionidae > Myotis > Myotis lucifugus. The sequence continues at coordinate 403,126 of NW_005871054.1, read as the reverse complement.
TGTAAATTTTTTTGGTTGTAAAATCCCCTTTGCAGTTAGCACTATATGTTGTTGTTGTTGTTTTTTAACTTTTAAAGCATTTTGACTGATTTACATACAGTGAAACACACCTCTTCTAAGTGTGCATTTCAGTGAGTTTTTACCAATAGAGAACTCCCTTAACCATCACCACAGTCCAGACGCTGAACATTCCTGCCACCCAGGACCCTTCTCAGCAATGCCCACTCTCCGCCCCTGGCCGGAGAAAGTTTTGCTTTCTGTCACTACAGATTAGTTTTGCTTTTACTAGAGTTTCCTAATAATAGAACCATTCAGCATGTGCTTTTCTTTGTCTGGCTATGTTTGCCCAGTACAATGTTGTTGAGATTACCCAGTTGCATATATGAGTAGTTGGTTTCTTTTTATTGCCAGGTAGGATTCCATTGTGCAGGTTTATCATAATCTGTACATTCATCTGTTGGTGAACATTTGGGTTTGGGGCTATTATGTTTAAGATTAACCAGGGGTCCTCAAACTTTTTAAACAGGGGGCCAGTTCACTGTCCTTCAGACCGTTGGAGGGCCGGACTATAGTTTAAAAAAAAACAACTATGAACAAATTCCTATGCACACTGCACATATCTTATTTTGAAGTAAAAAAAAAAAAGGGGGAACAAATACAATATTTGTATTTGCATGTGGCCTGCGGGCCATAGTTTGAGGACCCCTATTATTAACCATACAGGCCCTTTTTGCAGACATATTTTCATTTCTCTTGTAAATATCCAGAAATGGAATTGCTGGGTCATATGGTAAGTGTATGCTTAACTTTGTAAGAAACTGCAAGAACATATTGTTTTCTTCTAAGGAAATTGATTTTTTTTGGGTGGGGGGGTGGGGGGGGACAGGAGTTGTTGTTTTGCCTCTAGTATTGTCTGTACCTCTCTGTTCCCATTGGATTTTGTAGACTAGATACTGTAGACTGAATGAAAACAGGTCGGTGTGTCAGTGGCTGTTTGGTCTAGAAGTTCTGGGTGAGGGTCATGGTCTATGTGGGTGAGACAGTATTTGGTTATTGCTCATGCTAAGGAGACCAGGCAGGTTAACTAGCAAGGTTTAAACAAATAGCATGTTGCTCTTTGGAAGAGAGTGTTATTTCAAGGCTGTCGGGAAGGCTGTATTGTACCAATTGAGGAAACTGCTAATCCTTAAGGATGCAAGGTACATCCAGCAGAAGTTGTTCCCCATAGAGATTGATGGAGAGTTTCTAACCCAGCTCGTTCTTAACTTCCTTGCCCTCTTAGGGAGAGAACCTAGTGGCCAGCTCAGTCCTAGAACTATTGAGGGTTGTCATGCGGTGAGGGTAGAATAGGAAATTCTTGCCACAGGACCGACTTCTGCTTCTAAGTAGTATAGCATATAGAAATGAGATACCAAACCTACCCCATAAGTTTGAAATATGTAAGAAAGGTGCTTGGTAATGGAAATAACAGGCAAATGTAAGTTGCTATTCATCTATACACTAAGAAATAGTACACATTGCTAGTCTTTTCTACCTTTTTTGTTTAAAGTAAATATGCTTGTGATAGAACTCAAATTTCTGATCACCATTTTGTAATGGTTAATTTAACTGATGATCACATTTTTCCTGCTTAAATGCAGGTGTGTACGAGCTGGTATTCTCTAAATATGTTCAAAGCAATTCTGGTTTCACAGACAAGTAGATTTGGAAAATGCTGTGTTGCAGTCTCTACATACTGGTTGTCTTGTGGAAGCCAACTTTAGTGTCATGAAATTTTCTATCTTATTAACCCTGTTGGCTAGCACACGAGTTATCTAATGCACAAATTAATAAGTTGCCCACAATTTAGCAGCTTAAAATCACACACATGCGTTATCTCACCGTATCCGTGGGGTAAGAATCCTGGCATGGCTTAGCTGAGTCTTCTGCGCCAGTCTCTTCCAGAGCTGCAAGCAGGTGTTGGCCACAGCTAAGGTCTCCTCCAAAGGCTTGACTGGAGAAGTGTTCGCTTCTGAGGTCACACAGCTGTTGGCAGAATTTGGGTCCTTGAAGTTCAGTCTGGGAGCCTTAGCTCCTAGTCGGCTGTTGGCCAGAGACCACCCTCAGTTTCTTGCCAGATGGGCCTGTCCAACATGGCAGCTTGCTTCATCAAACATGCAAGCCCAGAAGGCAGTCAAGAGAGTCTTCTCGCACGTTGGGAGCCACAATTTTATGTAACCAAATCACGAAAGTGGCATCCATCACCTTTACTCCATTCTTTTGGGTAAAAGAAAGTCATAGGCCCCCACCCACACTCAAGGAGAAGGTATTACACAAAGGTGTGGCTTCCAGGGACCACCTGTTTGCAGAGGTGGGTTGCAGTCAGACCGGCCTCCCTCTGAAACCAAACACATTGCAAATAGTTGCCTGGAGATTCCAGTGTTAGGTAAACAACTCAACCACAGGCGTAAAAATTAGTGCGTAAATTTGGCTCATATTGTAAGGATGATCCAGAGTTGTTTACGCTCCTAGACTTATTCTTATAGGAAGTGGGTAGAACAGATGGACTGTCAGGGGGATTTTCTCACATATTAAGAACAGAATCTTGCAAGAGCCTGACCCAAAGGAGGCCCTCAGTAAAACTGTTTGCACGAATAGACGTTGGTTTCAAAACACAGCTTAGCTCAGCTCTATTGCTCTGCTTTTGTAACAATATTTTATATCCTTCATCTTGAAATGAGATTCATAAACAGAATTTACCTATTTGCATTATTCAAAACATTGATAGGACTTAACTGTAATATAAAAGTAAAAAGAATAATTTATAATAAAAAATAATGGTTTTTAATATGTAAATGCTCAAAAATGAAGTGCTTGCTTCTGAATTTAGATTCACTGTTAATGACACAGCTATAAATACAGACTGAAACTTGATACCATGTGTGCTGTTAAGGACTCAGATCTTACCATTTGCCTTGGGCAATGTGATTTTTTCAGAAAGATGAACAATTCTTGGAAACATTCTGAACAAAACAAAAGAATAATTATCCCACATTTTATACAATAGTTGCACTCCTAGAAAATTCAGAATAGATTCAAATTAGGCAAAAACTGCCTTGTTTGGGGGTTAGTTTAGGCTCAGGGAATTACAAGGTTTCATCTGCAGGTATAAGATATTGGAAGACATGAGGGTGAGGGCCTTGGGACCGTTTATTGTACAGGACTTTGCTGTACTTAGCAGAGTGAATGGCTGGCACCCGGCACTTTCCCACACACTCCCCCAATTCCAGGAATGCCCTCCAATTATTTCCACAATAAAAACACTCCCGTGGATTTCACTGTGGAGCAGCACCACTCCCCATTCAAAACCTCTGCAACAGGGCTTACCCTCTTGGGGAAAGGAAAGGGATGCAGTTCCTCTGGTTTGGTTGAGCATAAATATCAAATAGTACCCCAAAGGAGAGGAAATAAAAATTGGGGCACTCAAGCTTCTATGGTGGCCCAGCAGCCGAGGCATAGGTGGGTGTTTGGACAAGCAGAAGACCATAGTAATTGCTGGAGGTGGAGAGAGGAGGAATACTGTATGTGAGGCTGTCGGGAATGGGCAATCTTAAAGCACATACTTCGCTGAATTTTAAGAATACTGATGAAATGCTTCCTTTTCCAACAGAAACCTGTTTCCCTCAAATCTTGTGGTTGCAACTTTTAAAACGGTAAGGCTTGATGCTTTGTTAAAACTATGAACCTTTGATGGGGGTGGAGGTTGTATAAAATATTGCTATAGAATTAGGTAAGGTGTTAACAAAACTTGGTAACATTGGTCTAAGTTTTATAGATGGGCCCCTGGAATCAAACAAACAAAGCAAAACTCAACGTTTTTCTAAAATATCCCACTGGTTCCAACATCTTTTCATATCACCTGAGAAATACCCTCAGATCACATTTTGGGGCTCTCTTAAATATTTTAGAATATTTTTCAAGTATAATGTTATCTTTTTTCGGGTTATAAAGGAAGTATATGCTCATTGCAAAAAAAGGAAAAGTAAAGTACAAAAAAGTGGAAGAAAATAAAATAATCATCCATATTCACCACCTAGAGCTACCCATGAACATTTTGATATACATCCTTCAGATCTGTTTTTCTCTATGCATGCCCACATGTTTAAAAAATAATCATACGCCAAACCGGGTTTGGCTCAGTGGATAGAGCGTCGGCCTGCGGACTCAAGGGTCCCGGGTTCGATTCCGGTCAAGGGCATGTACCTTGGTTGTGGGCACATCCCCAGTAGGAGGTGTGCAGGAGGCAGCTGGTCGATGTTTCTCTCTCATCGATGTTTCTAACTCTCTATCCCTCTCCCTTCCTCTCTGTAAAAAATCAATAAAATATATTTAAAAAAAAAATAATAATAATCATACTAAATATGTTGTTTGTAAACTCTCTTTTATAATTTTATTTTTAAGATTTTTCTTTTAATTTATTGGTTTTGGAGGGAGGGAGAGAGAGAAACTTCAGTTTGTTGTTCCACTTATTTATGCATTCATTGGTTGATTCTTGTATGTGCCCTGACCTGGAATCAAACCCACAACCTTGGTGTAATATCAGGATGATGCTCTAACCAACTGAGCTACCGGCCATACAACATATTTAGTATGATTATTTTTTAAACATGTGGGCATGCATAGAGAAAAACAGATCTGAAGGATGTATATCAAAATGTTCATGGGTAGCTCTAGGAGGTGAATATGGATGATTATTTTATTTTCTTCCACTTTTTTGTAAACTCTAAACTTTTTTTTTCCACTCTAAACTCTTTCTCAAAGCCGTATATTGTGAAGATTTTCTCACATCAGTAAATAACCCCCCTGCACATGTTATTGGTTGTATTCCACTGTATGAGTGTACCATGATTTTACTCCATCGGTCTCTTATTGATGGACATTCAGCTTGTTTTCAGTTTTTCCCTAATTTTAGCAATACTCTAAGTAACATCCCTGTGGCCATGCTTTACACAGAGAAGAAATATGAAGGTCTAGATTAGATGGACTAACCTGATTGCCCTTAATAAGCAAAGACTTTTCTGTTTCTAATTATAGCCTCTCTCTTTAAAAAACACAAAACAAATCTGCATATAAGCACAGCTGTGGCTTCTGTATACAACATGAGGTAGGAGAAAGAGAAAAGGCATATGGGGTTTCAGTGCATGTCACATGTGGGGTGAGTGTTGTTTTTCCTGCCATCCTGATCACAGGACCACTGAACACCTCAGTGTGTGTGAAAGCTCCATCAGTCAAAGCTGAGAGAGACCAGAGCTCCTCAAAGGCGGGCACAGAGCAGGCCTCCGGGTCCGGGCCTCCTAACGCACTGCTCTTGACAGTGCAGAAGTCAGCTGTCCTCAGAACAGGCCAGGAAGGGTGTTCCATAACAGATTCCACTCGATTGTGCCTGCTGCCACTGGGAGACACCTGTGCAGAAATATGTGCAGTCTGCTGTAGGCCAAAGCTGGAGACACGGCCTACATGGCCAACATGGCCAAAGGCTAGTGTTTCACTTTAGAGAAGTGGGTCTCCCAGAAGACTCAGCCAGGAAACACCAGCTCGCCTGACATCCTTTGCTTTGCAAAGTAGCGGCTCAGACCCATTAGAAATAGATTCTGAAAAGCAGTCATGTTCAAACAAATTCTGGAACCAAGTCGAGTATAAATAAATGAATACAAAATACTGTAAGTATAAAAAAATAAATAATAAATAAATAAATGAATACATATAAATGGACACATTGAAAAGTGAACTTGGGCATTATGGAATCAATACCACGGTTCTCTAAATGCTGTGAACTCTCGGGTGTTTGAAATATCAAGCTCTCAGCATGCAATTGGGCAGACCTACCAACCATTGTCCAAGGGCATAAGGACATTCTCCCTGGTTCCCTATCTAACCCAGAGGCCTCTTGAAGTACATGCTGCCTTGGTCTTAAGGTCAGGCCAACCAATGGAGCAATGCCCCCAACACTCAAGGTGAATAATGACAGACTAGCAAGAGGCTCAGCTATTCAGTCCCATCTTCCCCTGTGCACTGACAGTGATTTTTCTTTCTCTCACTCACAGTATGCAACTGATTATCAAATGGACCCCCACAACATGAGCAATGGAAACATAACCCTTGAAAAGGTAAAGCTCTTTGTAAGATCACTTGTGATGAATACTTATAAAGTAAAGAATGCTTCTTCATTGCAGGAGCCCACACAATGCATCTTTTCCCAAGCAGGGCTGAAAACTTTGGGGTTTGGGTGGGCTGTTCAAAGCACATGGTCTTGGTTTGTTTCTTGGGTTATCTACCAACATGGCCAAAGTCTAATGTCTGTAGCTTTGCAATCTTTAGTGGATCTACTTCATCGAATTGGAACTAATGTCCCCTCTCCTAAAATATCTATATATATAAAAGCCTAATATGCTAAGTGTCTGACCAATTGGTAGACCACCAGGGGGCAGACGCTCCAACCAGTAGGTTAGCTTGCTGCTGGGGTCTGGTCGATCGGGACTGGGCAAGACGAGCTGGACACACCCTGGAGCCCTCCTGCGGTCCCTCCCCAGCCAGCCAATCTCCCACGGTCCCTCCCCGGCCAGCTGGCCCCCATCGGCCCCAATGATCACCGGCCAGGACATGGGACCCTACCGGTGCACGAATTCATGCACCAGGCCTCTAGTATTTTATAACACCCTTCTGCTATCCTGAAATATCATTAATAGGTGATTTACCCTACCCCTACACATAGAACTTGTTCTAGGGGCTTAACTTACTCTAGCCATTATTCATTCACGCATATATTTTTGAGTACCTATTGTTTCCCAGACACTGAGCAGGAAGGGACAAGGGACATCAAAGATTATTCAGTCCAGCCCCAGAACTGTCTGGGAAGAAGGGGTACTTTGCCTTTTTCCACACATATACCTCCTCAGGGCTGAGGGACTCCGAGTACTACCCGCCTTTCTGTGATTGAAGGAAAAGTTCCACTTAAGAAAGTTGAAAGCTACGAATTAAATCCAATTCACGTCATCTTGCAGATGAAGAACCTGAGGCTCGGAGAAGTTATTTAATACCAGAGCTGGGACTAGAAGTCAGACTAGAACTCTGGTAAAAATGCTCTTTGTGCTTTTCACCATGCTGACCGGCATGTTTCCTGTTCAGAATTTCACAATGTGTTTGATGGAGTAAAATGCCTGCCTAACATATACTTGCAGCCGTGAGATTCCGCATTACTGGAAGAATAAAGAGTGCATTTTACCTACATTTAAAGTCAGTGATTTAGGAACGAATATCCTGAAGAGATCCATGTCAATCATGAAAAATCTCGGGACTTTCGTCAGCTCAGAGGCCATCCTAACAGCCTAGCAGCAAAAAGAATTATTGACATTTAGGAGGTGAAGGTATAGGCATCAATTCTTGATCTGAAGGAACTTTTCAGCAACAAGCTCTTCTTTTAAAAGCAACCCTTTGAAGTAATTGTTTGTCCAACCTCTACCTGAATATATCCAGTAACAGGGAGATCACTGCTTTCTGCTTCAATCCATGCCGCCTTTGAACAGCTTTTAGAGTTAGCAACTAGGTGAAATTTTTGTTGACTTTCTGTATCCTTACACTCCATCTCCCTCTTGACTTTCCTACCCCTTGATTTGCGAAATCACTTAAGGTTAAAGAAAATACAAACCTTTTCTCATTCTGGGCATAGTGTTTCAGCCTGGTGGAGACACAAAGCAAATGCATCTTTACAATCATATGTTGTAAACTTGGACCCTGTGTCCACTCTGATCCTGCAGATCCCATTTGGCACCGAGATCGAAGGGATGAACATTCTGGGATTGGTCCTTTTTGCCCTCATGTTAGGAGTGGCCCTAAAGAAACTAGGCTCTGAAGGAGAAGAGCTCATCCGTTTCTTCAATGCCTTCAACGAGGCGACGATGGTGCTGGTGTCGTGGATTATGTGGTGAGTCTTGCTGCCCTCCCCACTGCTGCCAACCCTCCCTCTTATCTCTCCTCCATCCAGAAAAGAACCTGACTCTGCTGTTCTAGGTCACCTCTGGGTCACCACCTGGCCCAGGGCTCTGTATGTCGTTGATGCACCCCCAGGTGGGTCCTGGTGTGATGAAGGTGGAGGCAGTTTCCCCTCCTGTCCAGGACCTCAGAGAGGCATGTACCATAGTTACCAGTTACTTCTTCAGCACCCACAGTGACCCCTTATGGTTCTACTAGAGGCCTGGTGCATGGATTCATGCACCAGTGGGGTCCCTCAGCATGGCCTGCAGGGATCGGGCCGAAATCAGCTCTCCAACATCCCCCAAGGGGTCCCTGATTATGAGAGGGCGGTTCTCAGGTGACGCACCCCAGAATCAGGCTCCCTCCTCTCTGGTTCCTCTAGGGTGCGTCACCCTAGAACCGCAGCTGCCAAGTCACCACAGCTGCCAAGTCACCGCAGCTCAGCAGCTCCTGCATTGAGCATCTGCCCCCTGGTGGTCAGTGTGCATCATAGCTACCGGTCGAACGATCGGACAGTCGCTTTGGCTTTTATATATATATAGATCATCAGTGATCTACTTATGGGTTTACACCATCATCCCATATTATATGTGATGCCCATATCATCTTGTGGAGCAATGAATTCCATAAGTTTGCTATCTGCTCTGTGAAATAAGGCTTATTTATCTTAAACTGATAGACCTAAAGCTTCAGAGGGGCCCTTTACTATCGTATTTCACTACATGGAGGACAGATTCATGCATATGTAAACTTGGAATAGTCTTTTTTTTTTTAACCTAAATGTTTCTGTAGGTAGTATCGATAAAAGTGTAATTGTTTAATACAAAATTATTAGATTGATTTTTGGCTAAAAGGTAAAATTTTGACCCGATCCCTCAGAAATTATACTAATTCCAGTGGCCATCCCTCGTCAGCTTCATCCTGCTGTTTCACTCAAGCCAGATTTCTGTGGATTTTAGCGTCTATCCATTCATTGTCAGGAAACTAGTTTATCCTTTCATGCACAAAGAATTTTCCTAACTGTCAATCCTTAAATATCCCAGGACTTCTCTCTCTCAATGGCATTGAGGTGGCACCTGAACTGACCAAATTCCAGGAGAGAAGCCTGGAATTTGGTAGGAAAGTTTGGAATTGGGTGGGAGGCCAAGTCCAAAGCCCCCACTGGTGGTGTTTCTTTTGCTCAACCAAATTTTCTTGCTCAACCAACATTCCAGAGGCTGACTCTTATCATTGCAAACATGACACTTTGTTCGTATGACTGTTGTTCTGGGGAGAGAAATAGTTCCAGGAAGGAAAAAGTGTTGTCATCACAGGTCAGTTCCTTTCCTGGGTTTTTTTGTTTGTTTTCTGTTGTTTATTTTGTCTAGAATCTTCCCAAAATTTGGATTAAAAGAAAAGACATGGTCACTGATAGTGACTACTAACCACTACACAGAGGTAGATCTCCTGCCGGGTCCTGCCCCCAGCCTTCACTTTTTTTCCCTAATGAAGTATTACTTATGGAAAAGTACTTAAAACATGTGCACAACTTAATGAATTATCACTATCAAAAAGCAAACACTCATCCAGATCAAGAAACAGAACTTGCCGAACCGGTTTGGCTCAGTGGATAGAGCCTTGGCCTGCGGACTGAAGGGTCCCAGGTTCGATTCCAGTCAAGGGCATGTACCTTGGTTGCGGGCGCATCCCCAGTAGGGGGCGTGCAGGAGGCAGCTGATGGATCTTTCTCTCTAATCAATGTTTCTAACTCTATCCCTCTCCCTTCCTCTCTGTAAAAAACCAATAAAATATGTTAAAAAAAAAAAAAGAAAAAGAAACAGAACTTGCCAGCACTTTCAGAGGTCGCTCTTGTGCCCCTCCAACCGCTGCCCCCTCTCTCCATCTGAAGAAGGAACTGAACTGACTTCTAACCCTGTAGACCTGAAAGGTCACAGTTTTGATTCCAGTCAGGGCACATGCCCAGGTTGCAGGCTCGATCCCCAGTAGGGGGCATGTAGGAGGCAGCCAATTGATGTTTGGTTCTTACATCGCTGTTTCTCTCCCTCTCCCTCTCTGTCTAAAAATCAATTTTTGAAAATCTTTTAAAAATAAATAAAATTTATCAAAAAAAGCCAATGGTTATAAAATTCTTCCTCAGTTTAGATTAAATTCAAGACAACTGACTTTGGTTCTTTGCAGCTCCCCTGGTTTGCTCCTTCCCTTCCTTCCTCTCGTCCTGCCATTAAACAATATCTTCACGCTCCGGGAGTGTCCCCAGAGGGTCATTGTTAATGACTTTCTCCCACAGAATCATGTTTTCCAAATCACAAAGAATTTTAAACCTCACAAAAATCCCAGCTTCGTCTCAGTTCTACGAAATAGGTACTAGTCTTTTGTGTTTCTAAGTTTTCAGAACAAGCCTGAGCAAAGCCGAAAGTCAAACTACATTCCCAGAGGCTTTGATCTCGAGCAGTTCCTTGCCTTTCCACTTGGGAGTCCCTGAGGTTGGTGACATCCATCTGTTAAGAACATCATATCCAAGGGGAAAGAAGCCTGGGCTCTGATCCTGACTCCGTTACCCATGGAGATGTATCATGTCAATTTTACTCAGTTTCACAGCCTGTAAAATGGGCCCATCCCTTTCCTTCTCAGAATCCTCCTAGGGGGAGATGAAGGCCGCCTAGTTGAAAGTCCCTGTGTTGAGTGGGGAAGGGCCTGCGTCTCCCAGCCCCTACATCACATCACTCTTACTGACAAGTACCTTGTGCTCATGCCCTAGGTATGTACCTGTGGGCATCATGTTCCTGGTTGGAAGCAAGATTGTGGAAATGAAGGACATTGTCGTGCTGGTGACCAGCCTTGGGAAATATATCTTTACATCTATGTTGGGCCATTTTATTCATGGAGGAATTGTTCTGCCGCTTATTTACTTTGTTTTCACACGAAAAAACCCATTCAAGTTCCTCCTGGGCCTCCTCACACCATTTGCGACAGCATTTGCCACCTGCTCCAGGTGAGTGGGTTTCGGGAGCCCTTGATGGCTCTGAGCTGTGTTGATATGAAACCAGGTGAGCCCAATGGTAGATGCACAGCTGGCATCTTAACATATTTCATTCTTTGAAAACTCTAAATTGGTCTTATTGGTTGTGTTATCAGCCCCACGGCTCTTAGGGAAATGGATTTCTGGGTTTGCAAAATGAGGAACTGCCTTGTTTCTTCTTCTTCTGGCTCCTTGACAGTCAACCTGATCGTTATTGAGGCCATAGGAGCTGTGGGTCCTCACCCTAATTAGTAAGCCCTTTGCCTGAGTAAAAGAAAGCAGCCACTTAACTCAAAATGCATTGCAGGGAAGTTTCTAGAATGTTACCTGTCCAGCTCTCCCTCTGGATGCATGACTAGAAAATAAGACCAAGGCATCATGGTGAGGGATGCCTGCTCAGCTCTCTAGGATTATCTAATTTAGCATAAAAGATGTACCTGTCGTTATCAGAAATCTTTCAAAAAAAAAAGTGGGGGGCTTTCGAAATACATTAAAGAAAACTTTCCAAGGGTGGCAGCACGTTGTTTCACCCTCCTGCTTAGCTTTTGCGTCCCTACCGCATGCTTCCTCCCATCCTGAAGGGCTAGTCATATGACCAGGTTGTGGTGGTACAAAGGATTAGAGAGGTGAGGTTCTCTGGCTTCGACAGAAACAAACCTGCTCCTCAGCTGCGCCAGCCACCCTCCTCGGAGGCCGCAGAGGCCGCTGGAGAGAACAGGTTTCGTTTATCCCGTTATCTGTGAACACAGTTACTCTTTCCAAATGTTCAGAGCCATTTCTGCTTCTTGGTCTAAAAGAAAAAAAGAAATCATCATGGTTTTTTTGCCTTGTACTTTTTTTTTGGGGGGGGGGTGTCAAGAGAGAAGGTGCACATATGGAGTCAACAGTTCTTTGTTCTCTTGAGAACCTTTTGTACCACAAGGTCAAGTGTGGTTCTTGAGAAATTTGGAACAGGTGCATCCAGGTAAGTAACACAGCAGGTCAATGTGAGTCGGGTTCTGAATGCTTCGGGAGTTGACAAAAACCCACGTTGTGACAGAAACTTTGAAGCCGTTGTGATTTTCCTTGTATTCCGGGGGAAAGGGCCAGAAACGAGGGTGGTGCTCGTGGTTCCGGTCCAGGGCCTGAGCCGAGCGGTCTGTTGCCCTTGGAAGCACTGTTCTCAGGGTCGGTTGTTTCTCCATTTCCAGCTCAGCAACCCTTCCCTCCATGATGAAGTGTATCGAAGAAAACAACGGTGTAGACAAGAGCATCAGCAGGTTCATTCTCCCCATCGGGGCCACCGTGAACATGGACGGCGCGGCCATCTTCCAGTGCGTGGCCACCGTGTTCATCGCCCAGCTCAACAACATCGAGCTGAAGGCAGGGCAGATCTTCACGATTCTGTGAGTTCATTCCTCCCTCCTAACTCTAGGCCTGGGTCAGAACCTGAGGGATTTCTTGTGTTTTCCTTTGAAAAATCCTGCTAAGTACCAATCTGGCCAGGACACGGCGTCTCATTTATGAAATGAGCACAGTGTGAATCCATTACTCGGAGAGAGTGCATTGTCCCTCGCAGGCTCATCGGGCGGAATCTAGGGTCACGTGGTTTTCCGTTGCCGCGCCATGGCTGCCATGTTCTGCATTTCTCTGTGCCCCCTCCATGCTCTGTGTTCATGGTGACCCTGCTGTGCCATCCCTAGAGTGACAGCCACGGCGTCCAGTGTTGGAGCGGCAGGCGTGCCGGCCGGAGGAGTCCTCACCATCGCCATTATCCTGGAGGCCATTGGGCTGCCCACTCGTGATCTCTCTCTGATCCTGGCTGTGGACTGGATTGTGTAAGTAGCAAGTCCTAAGGGCATCGAACAAAGGAAAGTCTGTATTGAGCTCCCTAGGGGCTTGGCACTCCCCTGGACCTGAGGCGTGTGGAGAAACTTCAAACTCCCTGCCTTGTGAAGGAGCCCACAGTTGAGCTGGCAAGACAAAACTTAGAGCTAGGAAAAGTTAACAACATGAGTCAGAGGCTCATGAATGACCATGAAATATTATTACCGAGAACTTGCTTAGAGCATCCGGGAAAGCATGGGTCGCAGGCCCCGGGGGACGGGGGGAGAGGGGGGTGGGCAATAAAATCTGTGGAAGGTGTTGGTTCCGTAGGAGTCATAGCCATGGGTGCAGTGAGCCTTTGGGAATGATAGTCCTTGGCCAGAAATGCCCAGAGAGTGATTTCTGTGAGGAGAGGGAAGATGATCCCGGTTAATGGGAATGCCTTGGGCTCGGGGGAGGAGGTGTAGGAAGGAGGTGTGATTCGGACAGCCATCGGCAGAGCTCCTGTAGACACAGAACAGTTTCTGAATGTTGATTTCTTGAGTTGCGTGATACCTTTTTCAGGTAGGGGCGATACCTATTTTATAGGGAAGGTTAGCTGAAGTACTAGTGTTGGACAGCAGAGCATGTGGATAAGAAAATGAGCCTTAGAGTCCAGGGACCTGGGTTCAAATCCCAGCTTTGCCATTACTAGCTGTGTGACAGGACTGTTTGCTCACCTGTGAAATGGGAATAATAATAGAACCTGCACCAGAGTTGTGGTGGAGATTGAGTTCGCAGATGCGCAGCGCACGGGAGAGTTCCCCGTGGGAAAGCACAGCACTTCCTCTGAGCTCCAGGGAAGGAGGACGGTTATCAGGCTAATCCAGGGAAAGACAGGCTTCTGGAAAGGCCAGTGCTATTCTCTGTGAGGGGGTGTTGCCACGGCCACGGAGTGCATCTGGAGACTGACATTCAGCAGAGATGCAGTGTTGAAATGAGTAGGAGAACAGCTGGACACAAAACCATATCTACACTATCCTCCATCTCGGCTCTATGTAACTTAGATGATGGCGTCTGTTACACCCAAAATACATGCATAGAAAGAGACTGGAAGGAAACGATCAAGAAGGCAGTGCTGGCTCACTCAGAGTTGTCAAGTGTGGGTGACTGTTGTTTTCTACTTTATACTTATCTTCCCGCCCCCCCCCCAAGTTTTCTACAATGAGTATCTATGACTTTTTTAAGAAAAAAAATTACAAGAAAGTCCACCTAGACTGCAGTGGTTCTCAACCTGTGGGTCGCGACCCCTTTGGGGGTTGAACGACCCTTTCATAGGGGTCGCCTAAGACCATCGGAAAACACATATATAATTACATATTGTTTTTGTGATTAATCACTATTCTTTAATTATGTTCAATTTGTAACAATGAAATTGGGGGTCACCACAACATGAGGAACTGTATTAAAGGGCTGCGGCATTAGGAAGGTTGAGAACCACTGATAAAGTGAAGCCTTATGCCCTTAGGAGCATGCACTCTGGGAAAGAGCAGGGGCCCCGGAGGTCACAGCTTCCCCGTGGCCTTGGCCTGTGACGGGGCTGCCCCCAGGTGGCTGCCGCCGGTGGCATTGGCTGGACTGCCTACCTTTCCTTTCCCACCAGGGACCGGACCACCACCGTGGTGAATGTGGAGGGGGACGCCCTGGGCGCCGGCATTCTCCACCACCTGAATCAGAAGGCCATGAAGAAAGGGGCGCAGGAACTGAGCGAGGTGAAAGTGGAAGCCATCCCCAACTGCAAGTCAGAGGAGGAGACGTCACCGCTGGTGACACACCAGAACCCCGCGGGCGGCCCTGCTGCCAGCGCCGTGGAACTGGAATCCAAGGAGTCGGTTCTGTGATGGGGCTGGGCTTCCAGCTTGCCTGCCATCGGTCGTGCCCACCCTGTCAGTCCAGCCACCGGACACCGGGCGCCGCCCACCGCCCTCACCGACTTTAGCCTCCGGGCAATGCGTTGGCCCAATCACCGGTTTGAGGATCACTTCTCAGCACAGGCAGTGGGCTTCCCAGCCAGAACTGCTTCCTGGGGACTAGGACACTGACATTCAGCTTGATCCCCGTCTAGATGCAACCATGTGCGCGCACCCGGGTCTGTCTGAAACACGCCAGCGAGCTGCCAGGCTCGGGGAAACAACAGGCTCGGTCAAAGCTTGGGAACACGCAGATGTGCCCTTCACTGCACCCAGTCACTGCGGTGGGTGCTTTCCAGGCAAACTTAGGGGGTTTGCAGTCTTCTGTCACATTGCCTTGCGAGCCTTAGTGATTGGAAAATTCCCAAATTCTTCGCCTTGAATGGAATTCGCTGAGCTGGGACTCCGGGTGTTAGAGTTTGTGCTTACAATTAGGTACAGCTGGCTTCTGGTTCAAGGGTTGTTGGTGGACTGGCGCTGCTGCACATTGTCAAGTTAGAAATACTCCAGATGGTGGTAGGGCTGCTGGCTTCTCTGGTCAGAGGCATTGAGTAAACTGTTAAGTGCTGAGATCAAAGAAAGGAGCAGGAATGCAGCCTGCAGGGGAAAGGGAAGCATCTTAACCACGACAGGATGCGCACACACACACACACATTCCCATTCTCCTCCCAGCCCTGGGGAAGTTTGCAGCTTCATGACCTGGGCCTCTGACAACACTATAGCTTCCTCGCCATCCACTCTGCTGCAGGACCCTGGTTGGTTTCTCAATCTACTATTTTTTGTTGTTAATCCTCCTGAGGGTCTATCCCCCTTCCTTCCCCCCCCCCCACCCCACTGATTTTTTTAGAGAGAGTGGAAGGGAGGGGGGAAGACAGAGACACATCAATTGGTTGCCTCCCACATGCACCCCAACCAGGGCCAGGGATCAAGCCTGCAACTGAGGTACTTGCCCTTGACCGGAATCAAACCCGGGCCCTTTCGGTCTATGGGCTGACATTCTTACCACTGAGCCAAAACGGCCAGAGATATTTTTATTTTTATTTTTTTTTACCTCAGTGATACCTCTCTCCAAAGCCCTTGGTCTCCTGGTGAAGACAACTTTTATGAGTGGGGCTTTGCTTTCTGTGCATTAGCCACTTCCTCACGCCGCTCGTTCTCTGTGTACTTCCTCCACAGCATCAGAGGCAGCCTCTCCTAGATCCTCCAAGATTTCATGAACTAGCCATCTCCCCTGTCATTGCATTTCCAGGTACTGGCTTCCCTGTGACTCCCAGGCCCAGGCACCGTTTCTGCCACCCCATCAACAGGCCATCAAAGCTCCCAAATGTTCACCCTCGGCCATTCCCTTGTTTTCCCTGTTGCTGTGGTTTCGCTGTCACCCAGGCCCTGCAGAAGGGACACACACCTTTGTGATGTGTGTTCCATTGCGATGAGTATGGGTGGATGGGACAGAGACGGTCAAACTCCTCTGTTATAAAATCGGAGGCCTGAGCCTAAGCAGAAGGGGTGGGTTGGGGAGGAGCCATGAGGGACAGAGCTGACCCAGCTCCCCCAAATCTTTAAACCAGCGAAGCCACGCCCCTTTCCTGTGACGCCTGGAGTGACCAGGAACTGAGCTGAGGTGTCTCAAAACCTTTACCCCCTGGCTAGAGCTTGCTGATACCCTTCTGTTTTCAGAGGGGGAGACAATCACATTGATTACAAACTGCAAATGGACATTCACTGCTTCTAAGGCTTTAGAATAGTTCGTCTTTCCCTCTTCCACAGATTTATGGCTGTATGTGCACACACGTATGTATGTGTGTGTGTATATAAATATATTGTTTGAGCTCCAATCCAGGCACGTTTGAGTTTGGATAGAGGTGACCTAACTGCAAGTTGAATGGCTTTGGCATCCTGATTTTCCTGTTTCTAATGGTGAATTTCACAAAACAAGGACATTAGAGCTGCGCAGTGAGACCCAGTGACTGCAGGTTGTCTATGCTGTACCTGGAAATGCAGTAGAGAGTGCGCGGCCTGAAGCAGGGTTCTTCCCGATGGTGATCACCCCCTCCCCTGGGAGGGAGTAGGTGCTGTTTTTCTGTCTGTTTCTCCGTGCACAAGAGCAATCAGACCAGGAGTGACCTGGCTGGGAAAAGTCCCACTCTCTCATTGTCTGAAGATGTCTCCCCCAGGATTCTCGTAACTCGTCGTAAATACTGTTCCGGTACCGTTCATCTCTGTTTTGTATGTGTGACATTTGCCTTAAACATAGCAGTCTTCAACAATGAATAGTGTTTCTACGAGGATCTGCGTTCCTTTCTTCCTTTCTTGTGTTTTGAACTGGCATATACCGATGGAGCTCTTACTAGGCAAGGACCTGTGGGTGACTGAGGTGACTTATTTTCTAGCTGTTGGCCAGCAGGACCCCTGAGGCAGGTAGGCCCGCTCAGGTGGGCAAAGCCAGCTGCTTCTGGGCGTCTCCCATTCAACACTAGCAGGGCTCTTGCGAAAAGCGAGCAGTTTTGCCACCTACCTCCATAAAGTTAAGGTTTGTTAGGACAACTAGGTCAACGGGCCTGAATTACTCAGAAAGTCCCTGCATCAGGCAGTTGCCCGAGCCTCTACCATCATCACCACCACACCCAGCCCATTCTTTTATGTATAATCCCGTTTTAAGTGACACCACATTCCAGCACAATTAGGGAATTAGAAACCTCTCATAATGAGATTATCCTACAAGCTCACGCTGGAGGCTAGTTTCCACTCCCTGGGGCTCCTGACCAAACAAGTCCTCATTCTGGTCTGGACATTTCCAGCTCTTCATACTGTACAGACAATATGATTTTAATTTCTGGGCAAGGCCCAAAGGGACGAGGAGGGAGTTTGCCCAGATCAAGGGCCTGATGGGGCTTGTTGCTAATGAAATTTAGGTTCTCACCATGGCGTGCAGCTGCCCTGATTGTCTGTTATGGAGCGTGTTTGGAGGCTGAGATGAGTACTCGCTGGTTCAGCTTTCACACGGCCATATCAAGAGGAGCAGTTCTGTAAGCTGCCTCTTCCAGGTGCGCAGTGACCTGCGGGGTCACCTGAGCCTGTTCAGAGAAACTTCCGATGGCATCTGTGAATGGCATAGTGGCCAGTGGTTCTCAACCTTCCTAATGCCGCGACCCTTTAATACAGTTTCTCGTGTTGTGGTGACCCCCAATTTCATTGTTACAAATGGAACATAATTAAAGCACAATAATTAATCACAAAAACAATATGTAATTACATATGTGTTTTCCGATGGTCTTAGGCGACCCCTGTGAAAGGGTCGCAACCCACAGGTTGAGAACCGCTGGATAAACCATGTAGCAAGGAGGAGTGTGCACTGCCTGGGGTCCAGTCCCAGCTTTGCCACTTGCTTGCTTGTGACCCTGGGCACCCTAACCTCTCTGTGCCTTAGTCTCCTCATCTTTAAAATGGGAATAATAATTGTACCAATGGCATAGGCTATTGTGAAGAGGACAAGAGGTAATATATGTAAAGTGTTCCACAAGGCTCCTGGTACGTGGAACATACTCTGTCAGCCTTGACTCTCAAATCAGACACCGAGTGGCAGGAAAGGTTCCCAACCAGCCTGCGTCCCTTTGCGTCCGGGCCCAAGCGGCGTGCTCATGAAGAGGCAGAGAGAAGATATATTTCAATCCTGGGCTCCCCTGCTGACCCATGCCTGTGCAGTACGGGAGTGGGCCCATTTTGAACATGTGTTCTAAAAATATTTGGACGACTGCTTAGAAGGAACTGGGCCTTATAAACAATTGTCAGGATGCACTGGAATGCCCTTATTCACAAAAGCAGCCCTCGGCTCGAGCCTTCCTCTCTTCAGCTCTATCCTCCCAAGTTGCAGTCCAGGAAGCAGCAGCTCCCAGCAATACCCTGCCTTCTGGAGAGGAACGTGCTCTCCTGGCCCAAGTTTGACCCCTATTTATCACACTCAGGATGGGGGGTGGGGGAGTGGACGAAGGCAGGCTGGGGTGTGGGGGCTCTGGTCTGCCTCCCAGTCTCAGGACCCTCCACCTGCAGGCCCCTTTACTTGGGGCTCAGGGAGTGAGACTGCACAGGGAGAGGGACGATCTTAATTCATTTGAAAGCAACCTTCCCCCTCTTAAAGGAAAACAGCCATGAGTTCTCACTGGTTTTTCATCTTTTCAGAGTAGAGCTGAGAATCCTAAAATGTATCAAATCAGAGTCTCAAACCTGGTTTTTGTTGTTGTTTTTGAAATAATAATATATCAGTGTTGGGCGGGATTTTAGCCGATTTAGGATTATTTGGAGCAAGACCCGAGACTGAGCTGAGAGCTTGGGGGCTCTCAGGGTGGTTTGTAACAGATGCACTTACCTCAGGTCTGAGGGCACAGCGGTCCCAGGCTCCGCCTTCAGGGAGAAAGACAATCAATCATTCCTGAAGCTCAGAGTGTTCCTTCTTTGAAGCTCAGAGTGTTCCTTCTTGAGGTCAGCAAAGAGCGTCTCTTCACTTTTTTTAGATAATAACTTTATTGAGATCTAATCCACACACCTTAAAATTCACCCTTTTAAATTGTATAATTCAGTGGCTTCTAGTGTATCCAGAGTTGTGCAACCACCACCACAATCTACTTCCAGAGGAGTTTCATCACCCCCAAAAGATTCCCGGGGCCTCTGGTAACCACTAATCTACTCCGCTTGTTTGGATTCGCCTATTCTGGACATCTCACAGATATACGGTATCTAGCTGTACATCCCAGATACAGAGAATTGATGTTCAAAAAGTAATCACCGCCCACCTTCACTACACGCATGCTCCCACACACACTCAAAGGAGATCCTATAAAATCCTCTTGATCACCAAATACAGACTCAATCATTCTAGAATCTAGGCTGTTGGGCCCCCACCCCCACCCCCGCTCCGCAAAAGGATTTCTGATTATAGGGCTAACAAGAACACTTAATAATTTGAAGAGCCTCCTCCCCAAACATGTATAAGCAGTGAAGGTCTATGTATCTAGACCACATGCTAAGTTGAAATGTGGTCTGGATCCAGGCGACTTTTTCTAACATCCCTGCTAACCGCACTGTGCACTTCCACGTGGCACCGTCCACGCCGTGCTCTGCGTAAGTGATGCCCCTGGAGTTGCGCGGCGCACACCGCTGCACACGGCAGCCCTGAACTCCGGAGGCGGGCTGCAGGTAAGAGACTTGACTCACACTCACACATGTCTGCCCTATAAATTAATTTCTCCTTCTTAATAGGTGGAGGCTAATGAGTCTCAGAGGCAATAGGATTGATTTGAGGTCAAGAGGAACCTCCTTCATCAGCGTCACTGCGCAGGTTGTTTTTCCTGGTGTTAGTGTGTCCGTCACAAGGCATCTGGGTTTGCTGCTAGGCACTTTGTAGCATCCATGAAACTTTTCTCTCTCTAGTCCGCAGAGCAGCCTGGGCTGGGCGGTGGGATGGCTCACAGGCCCTCCTTGCCTCCAGCCAAGCCCCTCGAAGAGAACCAATCTCATGACCAAAGGGCAGCCCCGGGATCTTGTGAGGGGAGGTGAACTACATCCCGTCCCTCCAGAAACACAAGAGCAACCAGGGCCATGATGAAAGAGGCCAGGCGCCAGAGTGCAATGCTGTAGGTGCAATGAAACTGGTCTACAGGGTGAGAAGTCGGGTCAGCCCCCTTCTTCAGGTGGACAGAGGGGGCAGTGGTTGGGAGGGGGACAAGAGGGACCGCTGGAAGTGCTGGCAAGTTCTGTTTCTTGATCTGGATGAGTGTTTGCTTTGTGATAATTCATTATGTTGTGCATATGTTTTATGTACTTTTCCACAGGTGATACTTCATTAGGGAAAAAAAGGTGAGGGTGAGGGGGCAGGACCTGGCAGGAGATCTAACTCTCTGTAGTGATTGCCAGTCACTTTGGGTGACCATGTCTTTTCTTAGGTGTCCCTCTCGCCTCTAGCCAAGCCCCTCTAAGAGAACCAATTGGAAATTGGAAATTCTCTCAGCTAATGTCATCTTGGTCATCTAGAGCAGGGGCCAGCCAATCATAACCCACCACTTGTTTTTGTGTGCCCTCGACACTGCTCCAGAAGACAGCTTTGTGAGCCAAGCCAGGGTGGCCCTCTCCCCCTGTATCAGGGCTGACTTACCCATTAAGCATAGTACATACAGGGCTTATGACCCCCAATACTTTTAGGGACCCACAAAGATATTTTAAAATCAGAAGGATAGAATCCAGTCTGGATTATATTGGTATAGATCAACACAGTTATGAAATATAATCTTTAATATGTTTTAATGGAGGAAGGGCCCATGAAGGCAAAAGCACCAAGACCCCACGAAAGTCACATGCAGCCCTGGCCCCTGTTCTGCCTCCCACTCCCAGTGCCGGCCTCCCTGGGGAAGGGTCACATCTCACCCCTGCCAGGGCCCATGCTGGTCACCACAAACATGTTGGGGACTTTGCTATTGGCAACGGCTGGGGACCAAGGCATGGAATCCCAGCTCAGGAGTCAGCAACTGGGAGAGTTGCTCCGCTCTGGCCAGTGGCCCCAGCTGAGATGACTGGACTTGTGCTCCAGGGTCTAGATCAGTGATTCCCAAAGTGGGCGCTACCGCCCCCTGGTGGGCGCTGCAGCGATCCAGGGGGGTGGTGATGGCCACAGGTGCATTTGTTTTAACTTTTTTTGTATTACCTTTCTATTCTGAGTTCAATAAATAGTTTCATAATTTCAAACTTCAATGTTTCTAATTTACACCTTTCTTTACTATATTTTACGAAAAAGGTAGAAACATTAATACATATATCTTTCTGTTTAATTGCTATTAAAATTTTAAAAAAATTAATTTCCAGGGGGCGCTGAGTAATATTTTTTCTGGAAAGGGGGCGGTAGGCCAAATAAGTTTGGGAACCACTGGTCTAGATGACACTGGCAGAGTGAAACTGACTGGTAACCAACTGTCCTTCCCCCACTGTCCATCAAGCCCACCCCCATCAGGCCAGTGGCTCTTTGTCTCCATCTGATGGCAATTGGTCATCACCTTTGTCCACCACTGGGGATTGCACCCCCGCCCCCCGCCCCACCCCCCACCCCGGCGAATGGGTGGTGGGGCAGGGCAGAGTTTTCTCTTCTGCTATATAAGAACCTACTTCATATCATCGAGTTGACCTCTTGTCCCAGAAAGCCTAAATAACTTATGATCTGGTCCATTATGGAAAAAGTTGGCCAATGCCTGCTCTAAAGAAAATATGTCCCCACTCTCCTGACCCATTTGCCACTGGTATTGTTTGATGGAAACTGGAAAGCCGTGTAACCTGTGCTGCACTGTTCAGGCCAGGAAAGAGGGCTCAGCCAGCTCCATCCTGGGACAGCAGCCGCCTGAGGTTTGCGGGTTGGCTGGTTGGCATTTTTACTAGCTGGAGGACAAAGTAAGACCTTATCTGAGGGACACTCCAAGATGGCCCTCAGTGATCCTTGACTGCTAGTGTTTGGAGGGGTTCAGAACAAGCCACCCCAAGATAGGCCTCAGTGATATGCAGATTACTTTGAAATAAAGGCAATTTTAGCTTCAGGCTTAAAAGAAACTGGCTCCTCTCTGTAACTACTTTCTACAAGACAAGGCAAACTTCTATTTACTAAATGTCTGAGATTATATATATACTAGAGGCCCGGTGCACAAAAATTTGTGCACTCGGGGGGGTGGGGAGGGGGGGGTCCCCCAGCCCGGCCTGTGCCCTCTCGCAGTCTGGGACCCCTCGGGAGATAACGACCTGCTGGCTTAGGCCTGCTCCCGGGTGGCAGAGGGGAGGCCCAATCCCTAGGTGCAGCCCCTGGTCAGGCTCAGAGCAGGGCCGATTGGGGAGTTGGGGCGCCGGCCCGTCATGCACAGAGCAGGGCAGATTGGGAGGTTGCGATGCCACCCTCAGTCACGCTCAGGGTAGGGCCGATTGGGGGGTTGGGGCACCGCCCCCTGTCACACTCAAGGCAGGGTCGATGGGGAGGTTGCGGCGCCACCCCCTGTCACGCACAGAGCAGGGCCGATCAGGGGGTTGGGGCACTGCCCCCTGTCACTCACAGAGCAGGGCCGATCAGGGGGTTGGGGCGCTGCCCCCTGCTTCGCTGATCCCGGTGCCGGGAGGCATATTACCCTTTTACTATATAGAATAGAGGCCTGGTGCACGGGTAGGGGCCGGCTGGTTTGCCCTGAAGGGTGTCCTGGATCAGGGTGGGGGTCCCCACTGGGGTGCCTGGCCAGTCTGGGTGAGGGGCTGAGGGCTGTTTTCCGGCTGGCGAGTGACTGAAGCTCCCAACCTCTCCTTGTTTTCTTTTTTTTTTTTTTTTTATTCTGGGCCAGCTTTAGCTCTGAGGCCTGGCTGCTGAAAACATCGATACAATGTTGCATCCGGCTGGCTTTCAGTCCGGCTGGTTTCTGGGGTTTTGTTTAGCTTCTTATTTGCAACATAGTACATAGTTGCTTAGAGTTGCAGCTGAGAGGCCGGCAAGTGAGGCGGGGAACATTGGAGTCTGCAGTCACTGAAGCAAGCAAGACTCCCTGCTCGCTTCAGTGCATGGCTGCCGGCCGCCATCTTGGCTGACAGTTAATTTGCATAAGGATATGCTGATTAGCCCATGGGAAGGGTAGCGGTCGTACGCTAATTACCATGTTTCTCTTTTATTAGTGTAGATATATATTATTGATTTCAGAGAGGAATGGAGAGGGAGAGAGTGATAGAAACATCAATGATGAGAGTCGTTGATCAGCTGCCTCCTACACTGGGGATCAAGCCCACGACCTGGGCATGTGCCCTGACTGGGAATTGAATCCTTACTTCCTGGTTCATAGGTTGACGCTCAAACACTGAGCCACACCAGCCGGGCATGTCTGCTCTTTTTATCATCCTGCAATGACCCTTTGAAGCCCCCAAGGCACCCTACCTCATCCCTAGCTCAGGATGCCTTTCTTATATTCCTCAATCCCCCTTTCTATCTCTGAACCTCTCCTGCATGTGGGAATCTCTGAATCTCATGTATGTGGGGTTCCCATACATATGTATTAAATTTAGTTCTTTTCTCTTGCTAACCCGTCTCATGTCTATTTGATGAGTCAACCAACCAGAAGAACTTAGAGGATAGAGGAAAGTTTGTTCCTCCTCTGTATGTTCATACCCCTGTCCAGCTCCCATCCCCACCATACAGGCCTGATCTGTGTAAGAGATAGCCTTTGGACAGGAAGCTGGCCTCCAGCCACAAATGCTATTTGGTAGAAAAACCTGTGTGGCTACTTCATCTTAAACCCTCGGATGTCCTCAGAGAGAGGAGAAAAAGCCACATTCACAGGAAAGAGTAGGGCAAAGTGGGAAGCCCCACCCAGCGGTTCTTAGCTTCGAGGGCTCATTAGGATTCCCTGAGCTTAAATAAAATGCCAGAGCCCTACCCATGGAGACTCTGATTCCATCAGCCTAGTGACTCTGATTCCATCAGCCTAGTGTGGGACCTGATGTTTTACATTTTTTAAAAAGTCACAGGTACAATATTTATAAGAAATATATATATATATATATATATATATATATATATATATATATAGTCTGTGCCCACAGTTCCTGGCTCACAGCTCCCCAAAACCTTGGAATTTCCTGAGCAATTAGAGCAGGGGAAGCATCTTTTGTTACAATATTTGGTCTCTTGTCCTCCATTCCTAAAAGTGCTTCCCAGCCATAAAGGTAAGATGGTTCTTGTTATTTATAACCAGCCCCTTTCAACCACGACTGAGTTTATGTTCATGAGGTGACTTGTACCCAAGGAGGGGGCTGGTTGTCAGGAGAATCCACGATGTGACTGGAGGTTGAAACTTTCAGCCCCACCCTAACCTCCTGGGAGAGGGGCCAGAGGTTGAATTGCTTGCCATGATTTCATCAGTCCTGCCTAGGTAGTGAAGCCTCCATACGAACCCAAAAGGATGAGGCTCCCAGAGGTACCAGGTTAGTGAGCACGTGGAGGTGTGGGGAGAGTGACACTTGCAGAGAGCGCATGGGAGCTCCTTGCCCTTGTCCTAGGCATCCCTTTCATCTGTGGATTCTCACGTTATAGGTATCCTTTTCTAATAAACCAGTAATCTAGTGAGTAAACCATTTCCCAAGTTCTGTGAGCCACGCTAGCAAATCAATCAAATGTGAAAACGCCTAATATATAGCCAGTTGGTCAAAAGTTCAGGTGACAGCCTGCCTGGGCTTGCAACTGGCATCTGAAGTAGAGGCAGTCTTATAGGACGGAGCCCTTACCTTACCCTGTGGGATCTGATGCTATCTCCAGGTAGATAGTGTCAGAATTGAGTTGAATTGTAGGACACCCAGCTGGTGTAGAAGATTTGCTTGGTCCTGTGGGAGGTTTCCCACACACACTGGAATCTGGCATTAGAGTTGCAGTTAGCCACTGTCTGTCCTTTCTTAGCACAGGGGCCTTCTGTCACTGTCTAGCAGATATATCTCCATGTGGCTTTCAATGCCTATATTCCACTTTCCTGCCATCTGCCCTTTTGTGCCAGAGAAGTAGACTACCCTAGTGGTGTCAGATTTAAAGCTGAGAGTGCCATTCTCATGAGGGATGGCAGTACTGAAGAATAGAGTTGACATAGGTTTTTTTCCTACAATACCCGTTAGCCAGTGGTGGGGTATTATTGTGCGCCCTTGGCCAATGGGAGCTCTCACAGCATGCCATGCTGTCAGCTCTGGATCCATGAGCACTTGTGGTTTGTTTGTCCGTTTTGAGTTGCGCAAGTCAATGTGTTTACTTCCTCATGGTGATCGCTGTCAAAAAAACCGCCAAGTGACAGTGCCATGAGGCAGCCTTTTGTGAACAGAACCCTACTGGTCCTACAAAAGTGCCAAGGAGGACTGAGGCTGGGTGTCAAAATAAACACCTCCAAGGAACCGGATGAGAAAACAGGGCAAAAACCAGCCGTCAGGTAGGGAGTGCTGGAGCCGTGCTGACTGATAAACATCAGAGCACATGGGAAGAAGAGATCAAACCTGTGAACAGTAACTAGAAGAGAATAAAACAAGAGACAGGTCCCAACTTCAGGGGATTTGAAGAGAATAACGTCACGCCAGATCTCCTGGAGCCCAGGCTGAAAGCTTTGATTTGGGTAATCTCTTGGTAAGAATTCCCAAGTTGGAGACAGCAGAACCCACTCTAGTTATGAAAAGCAAAAGTGTTGATTACAGGGTCTGAGTAAGAAGCAGACAGAATTTCTGGGGATAAGGGAACAGGTGGGCTGCCAGGAGCCATGAACAACACAGCTAAGAGTTCTGAGAAGAACGGCACTAAGAAGTTCCATTGCTGCCGCTGCCCACCACCCCTACCCGGGGACCCTAGGGACCGCCAAGCTACTGCAACCTGACCTCCCAGGGTAGCTCTAACCTATATTTCTCGCTTCCGCCTTCCCAGCCTCACCTTGAGTTTCACACAGGTGCCTCTGTTTGGCAGAGCTTCAAGGAAGTGCAGGAAAGTGGTTTCTAGTTCCCCAGGCTTTAAATAGCTCGGCAAGGTAGAGTTAGAATGGGTGTTGAGGGCCAACAGGCAGGGTGGGTCACAGCTCCCACCTACAGGACAATTCCCCTATTCCAGACAAGGGCTGGATTTCCCTACGTGCCTGTCACATGACACACGCAGGCTTTGGTGAATGAATGAGTACTTCAAACCCTCTCACAATGCTGTCCACCAGCTGGTGGATCCGTGTCTGTGGTATCAGCTTCTTAGTTCGGCAATACTTGTTCTGTGGCTATTTGAGTGTTTTACTGCACTTGCCCTTGTTCTATTTTTCTCTCAAACAAGAAGAAAACAAATGAGAGTAATGATATTTGTGATGAGATTTATGTCTCTTACTAAATTTAATAAAACTGAAACAGTTTAAAGATTACTAGTAGTACCCAAAGCAGTCAATCCATCGCTTCAACAGGACCGTTATCGGGTAAGAAGAACAAGTGCCTGTTCCCATGTAAGGAGCACATGTAAACTGCTAAAACTGTAGTACTGGAAAACATGTCTAATGCACAGGCTACCATCAGGAATGTTATAGCCTTGTTTACCTTTCTGGGAGTGGAAACCCCCTTGCAATATGGAAGTCTACGTTTAACTTTTGCACGTTCTCACTTGGATGCATTTTCCAGACTCCATTCACGTATAAAACTGGGTTTCACTCTACGAAGAAAGAGAAGCAAGAGAACAGGGGTGCAAGGGAGACAGGGAAGAGCCGTCCATAGAGTCCACACATGTTGCCTCCCTGCCCCCCAGTTCCTCAGCGCTCATGCCATTGGCCCATCAGCTGCCAGCCCAGCTCCTCCTCAGGTGCCAATGCCATGCCCAGGAAGGCGGCATGCCAGGCCCTCAGTCCTGTTCTTTTCTCCCACTCTTGCTGTGCCCGGGCCCCCTTGTCCGCCTGGAAGTGAGGTGAAGAGGTCGGGGAAGGGCAGCCAGCACTTGAGTGAAAGGCCCCTTTCTCCTCATACAGTAATGAGGGGTATGGAGAGGTGTGAAGGAGTGTGAGGGGTGTGAGGGGTGTGAGGGGTGTCTGTTGTGTGCAGGATGGCATGATGGACACAGAGATGGACATTGTCCTGGGTACACTTTCTTCCTTCTGGGCCACAACGAAATCTCCCTTCATCTTTCAACTTTCAAATCTCCTTTCCCCTGTGTCATTTCCCTCGGAGGGACTGCAGTGACTTCTAACAGAACACAGAATCTTACATTGCTGACAAAGCCACCCACATGTCCCATGACAGCCTTTTGTGAACAACAAACTACTGGTCCTGCAGCTAAATTCACTTTTAAAAACAGAAGTTTGGAACTTCTCCAAGCAACAGCTGTTTTTATTGGGGACCAATGGAGTCATTTCTAGAGCTACGGGGCCACCCTGTGGCTAAGTGTCCAAAAATGAGGTTCAGGTTTTTTAACCCCATATACTTCTGCACTTAATCTTTTTCATCCAAAGAACAGCTAGGAACAGCAGGACAAAATTAGCCAGATTTCTGCTCGAAATGGTCCATTGGCCTTCCAGGCTGGAATATTTAGGCCAAAAATGCAAATATTTAGGCCCATTCCAGAACCTAAAGCTGAACCAGAACCTTTAGCGATGGGACAAACCATCCGAGTTTTAATAAGCCCTCCCAGGTAAAGGCTGAGAACCACCAGTTTCAAACAATTGGATAAAATAGCATCTCCCTGAGCTGGGCTAGCATAATAGTTTATACTAATAGTTATTAGTTATAATTATTATAGATCTCATTCATTCATTCATATAGAAACTATTGTACTTCATTTATTCAGCAAATATTTATAGTGTGTTTAAAGAAAAGAAAACGTAATTTGAGCAAAGTAGCTGAGGGGGAGAGGGGAGGGAATGAGTTCCAAGAGGCAGGCAGGGGCCAGGTTGGTTAGACAACTAGACCATGATGAGGACAGGTGTGTCATAGGAGCCACTGGAGGGTACTGAGCACGGAAGAGACATGATAAGACTGTCTTCTTACAATCGGCCCAGCTAAAAAATAGTGAACAGACAGTGGTGGAAGTAGGAGACCAGATAAGAAGCTAACACAAGGCTAAGGAGAGGGAGCATGGTGATTTGGATTGGATGTAGCAGTGGATATGCTGAGATGGCTGGATTCCAGATGGATTCTGAAGGTAATGCAAAGGTAACCAATAGGATTTATGAATGGATGGAATGCCACATGATGAGTTGGATGAGATTGAATACCATTCTGGAGGAATCTAGAATGACTCTAAGCTTTTATGCCTGAGCAAAACTATAGTTAATGAGAAATAATTGATTGCCTACCAAAGATACACTTAAGATGTGTCTCATAGGTAAGGTAAAGAGCAAATGTTTTAGTTGGAAAGACCATTTAAATGAAGATTATGGATTTTTCCTTCCACATAATTTATTTAATTCTTTACTTTAGTAAAAATATTTCACCTGGCCAGCCAGTGTGCTTAGTGGTTGAGCATGAACCAAGAGGTCCCCGGTTTGATTCTCAGTCAAGGCACATGCCCAGGTTGTGGGCTCGATCCCTGGTGGGGGTGGAGAGTATGGGAGACAGCCAATCAATGACATTTCTATCTCTCTATCCCTCTTCCTTCCTCTCTCTCTCTAAAAATCAATAAAAAATTTTTAAAATATATTTCATCTGCTTTTATAAAAATGTGTTTTAGCCCTGGCTGGATAGCTCAGTTAGACAAAGTGTCATCCCATACATCAAAAGGTTGGGGGTTCGATTCCCCATCAGGGCACATACCTAGGTTTGGGGTTCAATCCCCAGGTAGGGTGTGTTCGGTGGCAACTGATCAATGTTTCTCTCTCTCTCTCTCTCTCTCTCTCTCTCTCTCTCTTGCCTTTCCCACACCTCTCTCTCTTAAAAAAAAAAAAATCAGTGAACATATCCTTCAATGAAGATTTTTTTTAAGTGTTTTGCTTTCAACAAGTACCTTGGAATTTCACAGCTAATACTTTTATACACTGATATCTACAATGAAGGTAGGGGTTGTACTTAAGCTAATCAAGGGCTATTCTTCACAATAGAAGTAGTAACAGAACTCCTTTATCAATTTGCTACTTTTGTTCTTCCTGTGGTATAATTAGCAGCAATTATGTGTGCCTGCAAATATACCTGCTAGTATTTAATAAAGCCATAACCCCCGTTTAATTCAGCAGCCAGACTCCTGGCAGCCTCAACCTTTTGGAACTCAGGCATGAATTACCAAACTACACTCAGCAGCTTAAGTGATGTGTCTAAAATTAAGGTTAATGATTTAATAAGCTTAATTATTTTATTTCCTCTGGCTACCTTCCATTCTTCCCCAGTTTAACCCAATTCACTAAATGGTTGTTGAGTGCTTACTGTGTCCGGGGCACCCGGTTAGACTGCGATGAAGATTGTAAAAGGATAGCAGTGAGCAGATTACAATGATGTATATGGAACAGGTTGGGGGTGGGGGGAGTCAAGCCTATATGGGAATGGCAAAAAGAAGGAGGAAATAGGAAGATCACTAGATAGAACAAAAGAATAAAAGTCTCAGAGCTTTGAATTACACTAATAACACCAGACAATTAAATTGTCCCCCACCTCCACCCCCACCCCAAGGCTTGCCCTAGCCAGTTTGGCTCAGTGGATAGAGCGTCGGGGCTGAAGGATCCCGGGTTCAATTCTGATCAAGGGCACATGCCCAAGTTGCGGGCTTGACCCCCAGTAGGGGGCATGCAGGAGGCAGCCGATCAATGATGCTCTCATCATTGATGTTCTATCTCTCCCTCTCCCTTCCTCTCTGAAATCAATAAAAATATATTTAAAAAAATAAATTCCCCCCCGCCCCAGGCTGGATTACAGACAGCACAATGCCTGAGGTTTCTCAACAATGACTTGAAGTAATAAAATTACCAAAAAAAAAATTGTGAAAATTAATTTCCTGTAACAGGAAACAATATAAAACATTTACAAAAAGCTTAATAAAAATAATTAGCATTTAACTTAAAAGGGTCATTTTTGGTTGTCTGAATGATGAATTAAATCTAGACTATCTAATTTCCATAAGAATTAATAGGATATTATTATAAATGTGCCTGGAAAGTTCTATTCAGTTATATTAAGGAAGAATTTGAAAACTGAGTGTTGACTGCCCTGCTAGTCTTTGGGTCTTTTTATATTAATGAGCTATGCTGGAGATGTGAGGCTGGGCATAGAGGGAATAATTGCTAAAATTTTATTGTTGTTACTTTGTTAACCACAGGGTTAGACCTCAGTTCTTGAGTTCAGCTAAGAAAGAATTCACAGCCAAGAACTCTGGCACATGAAGTGTATTTAGAAAGTCACAGAGGTAGAAAAAGTGGGCCAGCTGGGTTGCATGGACTCAAGACACAAGTTACAGAGGCAAAGGAAGGGTCCTTGGAGCTTAGGAAAAATAAAGCAAAGATATCGGCCTAAGGGAAGAAGTGGGGGGAGTGGCACAGCATGCTCTAGAGCAGTGGTTCACAACCTTCCTAATGCCGTGACCCTTTAATACAGTTCCTCATGTTGTGGTGACCCCCAATTTCATTGTTACAAATTGAACATAATTAAAGCACAGTGATTAATCACAAAAACAATATGTAATTATATATGTGTTTTCCGATGGTCTTAGGCGACCCCTGTGAAAGGGTCGTTCGACCTCCGAAGGGGTTGCGACCCACACGTTGAGAACCGCTGCTCTAGAGAGAGCATGCACTGGATTCTTTGTCTTAAGGGTTTTTATCTATTTTCCAAAGGCAGGGATTTTAGGGGCAGTCTCAGGAGAGGATCTCAATGGAATATTCATTAGCTTTCCAGGCGTGTCCCTTCAGGGTCCTGGTCTCTACTGATTGGCTGGTGCTAAGGTCATTAGTCATTGCATCTGATCCTGATGTCAGCTATGGCATCTCTTCACCTGGGCTTTTCTGAGCCTAGAGCTGAAACACAACTGAGGCCTAGATGCTGTCTCCAGTTTGACCAAAACCCTGTCTCTGTGGTCAAGAGACCTGAGGCCTTGTTCCTAAGATTATCTGATGCTGATCATTGTCCTGGGGACTTAATGTTTAATTAAGGGAGTGGTCATGCAAAGGCTTGTAGGGGAGTCCTATGAGGCCATTCTCCTCTACGGGGGTCTAAACTGCATGACTAGTGACATGGTAGGGGAGGAAGGGTGACCCTGGGGGTGAGGTCCTTGCCTATAGCAGTTGTTTTCTCTAGTTTTGCTCGTTGCTAGGCACCCGGAACACTCCTCCCTGACATTCTGCCCTGGTGACATTCCGTACCTGTCCTATTGTTGCTGTTCTGCTCAGGCCTGTCTAAATGCCTACTCTGTCACCTTCACATTCTTTTTTTAACCTTTCTATTATGGAAAACTTCAAATACACACTAAAGTAAACCGAATAGCATAAAGAACCTTTATGTATTCATCACACACTGACCATGCCATTTCATCTATACCCACCCACATCCCACTCATGCATTATTTTGAAGCATATCCAAGACAGCATAGAGCAGCGGTTCTCAACCTGTGGGTCGCGACCATCGGAAAACACATATAGCATATCAGATATTTACATTACGATTCATAACAGTAGCAAAATTACAGTTATGAAGTAGCAACGAAAATAATTTTATAGTTGGGGTCACCACAACATGAGAAACTGTATTAAAGGGTCGCGGCATTAGGAAGGTTGAGAACCACTGGCATAGAGTTTTATTTATAAATATTTTAGTATATGTCTCTAACAGATAAGAACTCAAGTTAGCCTGGCCAGCGTGGCTCAGTGGTTGAGAATCGACCTATGAATCAGGAGGTTCAATTTCCTGTCGGGGCATATGCCCAGGCTAGATCCCCAGTGTGGGGCTTGCGGGAGGCAGCTGATCAATGATTCTCATCATGAGGTTTCTATCTCTCTCTACCTCTTCCTTCCTCTCTGAAATTAATAAAAATTTATTTTAAAAAACTCAAAGTTATAACTTTTTGAAGGTTTATTTGAATTAGGATCAATATCAACTCACATGGCAATTGACTGATACATCTCTTTACCCCTATGTCCCCCACCCCTACAACCCTGCCCCATTAAAATTTTTTCATTGAAATTAATTTGTTGAATACAGAAGAGTATTTAGCCGGGAGAGTTTCCCACAGTCTGGATTTTGCTGACTACAACTCTATGATGGCATCATTTCATGTGTTTCTCTTTCCTTTCCTTTGAATTTCATATAATTTGGTTGTTGAAATTAGAGGCTCATTCAGATTTGGGTTCAATTTCTTTGCAAGAATGCTTCCTGGGGAGCGGTGTGTTCCTCTAGCACAGTGGTTCTCAACCTTCTGGCCCTTTAAATACAGTTCCTCATGTTGTGACCCAACCATAAAATTATTTTCATTGCTACTTCATAACTGTAATGTTGCTACTGTTATGAATCATAATGTAAATATCTGATATGCAGGATGGTCTTAGGCGACCCCTGTGAAAGGGTCGTTCGACCGCCAAAGGGGTCTCGACCCACAGGTTGAGAACCGCTGCTAGCAGAAGGCTCTTCATGTCTACTTGTTTCTCGTTTTGCTATGACAGCAGGTGCTGATACTCCACACCTAGATCCTTTAAAACACGAGGGCTTATCAAATGGCGATTGTCCGATTCCATTATTCCTCATACGGCACTTAAACAAAGAAGATGCCTTTCATTTTACTATTTGGTTACTGAGTGGTACAGTTTTTACAGAAAAATCAAATGCTTGATTCTTTTTGTTTGTTTGCCAGCTTTCAAAATACTGAGTTGACTTTAAGTGTATTTGATGTGTTTTGATCCACTGCAGTTTTTATTCTTATTGATGCTGACATGATCCCATTTTGGGCCAGTGGCAGGCTCCTCACGTTGGCTCCTGAGCCCTCTTGGTATGACCCAAGCCATCTCTGAAAGCTTCCTTAATCTCTAGTATGACAACATCTTCTAGGCTCATCTCATATATTTCCCGGAGCCAACAATTTCTCTAAGAGCTGCTGGCTCCTTTCAGTGGGAAATGGTACTTTGAGATGTATTAATCATGTCATTCTCTGATGTTTTGACATCTTGCGGAGCCTTGCTGACTGGGAGGAGACTGCCCGGCCCAGGTTTTGCTAATTCCTAAAATAATAACTTACCTGCCAACACACCTTTCGTAGGCAAACCAACCAATCCCGAGTTCATACCCCCAACCACCTCCTTTATCTCACTCTCACATACCAAGCCAATGTTCCCACTGCCCTAAATCAACCCGGGGCCAGATAGCAGATAACTAGAACCCACCCCTATGGGCCAGAGCCCGCCGACATGACTCAGAGGATCCAGACCTAAGCTATTAACCCTGCCCAGCCTTGCCTTTCCCACAAAAACACAATAAAGTACCTGCACCGTGTTTCTCCTCACTCTTCCTGCCTCCTAATGGAACCTGGTGCTCCCTCAGGGCGCTGCATGGTGTGGCATTCTCCTTCTCTCGGGAAAGGTAGGTAATAAGTCTTCTATGCCATCACTCAGTCACCTCCATAAATTAACATCCCGTGGGCACATTTGAATGCATGAGTCCACAATCTGGAGTTCAGGAATGCCCATTGCTACATGGTTGGTCATTACTTCTAGGCCTTTTCCATGGACAGAGCCGAGAAATACTTCTGAACTCAGACTGAACGTTCGCATTCAAAATCAGGACTATGGGAATTTTACTTGCTCTCTTCCCTCTTACTTCCATATCTCCTCTCTCCCACACTGACAATCCTGGTTTTCATTTGCTTTGGGAATGACAGGATGACAATGTCATAATTTGTTTTGCTTTATCATACCACAATAAACACACAACAATCTCAGAAAGGCAATTCTGCCAGCAAAACTATGATTATTTTAAAACAGTGCAATACTTTTATGTTGGCAGTTCCTTTTGTCCTCAGGGTATATCCACCAGGGATGTATACTTAAATGACTATTTTACAGTCATTTATAAGAGTTCCTTCTCGGGGTAGTTATCCCCAAAACTGGGTTTGTTTTATTTTATTTTTTATTTTTAGGGATGGCTTTACATTTTTTGAATGTTATTTTATAATTATGTAAACTACTTCCATGGTCGAATCTACAAATGAAGGTATGTTCAAAGAAGTCTGGCTCCCATCCCTGTCCTCATCATAAGTATTTATATTTATAAATTAAATATTTATATTTAATATGGTTGCATACTCTAGCCACTGTTCTCTACCTTGTTTTCCTCCCTTCACAGTACATACTAGAGATCACTCTACGGCAGCATTTAGAGATACTCTTCATTCCTTTTACCTGGATAGCTGCCAACTGTGACTGAGCGCCTGTTTACTGATGTGCCAGGGCCTGAGCTAAGCGGTTTACACAGATAATCCCATTTAATCCTCAGAACAACCCAGTGAGGGTGGCATACTGTAATTGCCATTTTACAAATGAGAAATGAAGTTAAGTAATTTGTCCAATCTCATCCACCTGAAAAGCAGCGAATAATCTTTTGAGATAGAGGAAATGGATACGTTTTATATCTACATTATGCATATTATTTTTAACCTTTAGTGAGACATAGAGCTAGAGAAGCCGTTTATGCCAGTTTATTAGGAGACATCAGTGTCCCAGAATACTCAGAAGCCCTGTCCGGTTGGTAAACAAGGGTTCATGAAGTCTCTGTGAAGCAGAGAGCTAATCGAGCAGGCAGGAAATTAAAATAGACACATAAAGTAACGTGAAACCCATCTTTAAAATCTATTCTAGCCTGGCTGGTGTGCCTCAGTTGGTCGAGCACTGTCCCATGCATGGAGAGGTCGTCAGTTCGATTTCTGGTTTTCAGACTTCATCCTCAGTAGGGGGCATGCAGGAGGCAGCTGATCAATGTTTCTCTCTCTCCCTCTCCCTTCATCTCTCTAAAATCAATAAAGACATTGGGGGCGGGGGGAAGCTATTCTATCATGTGGAAAATATACTGTGTAGACTAACTATATAAATGATATAAAAGGTAACTTGGAATCAGCGAGAAATCAAAGTAGGTGTAATCCCAAAAGTCATTTGGGGATTATAGATTATTTGGACATAAAAGCAGAGACATGTCTACTGACATGCTCCATCTCTTTCTCCATTTTGTTGTTCGTTGTTTGCTTGTTTGTTTGTTTGTTTTTCTCACAACAGAGTCTCTTCCTGCATCAGCTGCTGCTTGCCCCTTCCCAGGGCAGGTGGACAGGTTCTAGAGAAAGGGGAATGAGTGGCCGGGGGGCTGGGATGACTCCCCAAATGATATCTAGCCCAAGCCTTATAATGTTTTGCATTCTAGTTACTTGTGTGCTTATTTTTACCTTTTTAAAAAGACTGTGACGTCATTTAACCTTTACTACTTTCTTACTCCAAATATAGCCACATTGGGGGGTTAGGGCCTCAACATATGGATTTAGGGAGGGGACACACATACATTCCATTTATACTAGTGTAATGCTGATAACAGTGTAATTCCTGTTCATAAGAAATTTTGTTTTCTCTAGATTAAGGAGGTTTACTGTGCCCCAGCACTCTGCAGGGAAGATCTGTGCCTTCAGCCACACATTCCCTTTTCAACTGTTTCGATGTCCTCATTTCCTTTTAAGTGGCAGGTGGGGAAGAGAGTTTACAATACATCACCAAGGAATCTTTTGAATTCTGTTAAATGTTTCCTTTTTTCTAAGCCACTTTCAGAAACAGAAAAGTGCTTCTAGCTCTCAGGAAACCCAGTGTGCAGTTCACTCTGCACCTAGTGCAGCGGTTCTCAACCTGTGGGTCACGACCCCTTTGGGGGTCAAACGACCCTCTCACAGGGGTCGCCTAAGACCATCGGAAAACACATATATAATTACATATTGTTTTTGTGATTAATCACTATGCTTTAATTATGTTCAATTTGTAACAATGAAAATACATTCTGCATATCAGATATTTACATTATGATTCATAACAGTAGCAAAAGTACAGTTATGAAGTAGCAACGAAAATAATTTTATGGTTGGGGGTCACCACAACATGAGGAACTGTATTAAAGGGTCGCGGCATTAGGAAGGTTGAGAACCACTGACCTAGTCAGATATCTCAGTGACCATCTGGAAAGAAAACTTCCCTGACCAGGTCAAAGCTAAAACCCTATGGTGGGAAAGAAACTGACTTCCTCCCAAAAGCTGCAGCCCCACCATACAAGTCAGGGAACTTCTGCAAAGCAGAGTTGAGCACAGAAGGGATGCTCCCTGGATGTTTTGCAGATAAATGCTGCACTACCACCCGGGCAGTCAAGTCTGAGAAGCTCTATGCGACAGCATGGACTCCACCTTGTGGTCATACTTGAGAACTGCAGCACTGCCCTCTGGTTTACTCCCAAGAGCAGGATCACCACCCTCTCTTACGTAGTCCTTCTCATACCTCTAGGTCTCTTTAAAAAGAGAAGTATACAGAGATGAAGTCTACCGCATGGAATCTCATGCAGGTATCTTAAACACAACTTACCTCAAACCACACATACTCTTTATTCTCTAAGTCTTTACATCTTATTCTATCAATAGTATCAGTTTTCTTTCATTTCTTTTTAAAATTTTTATTTATTGATTTTTAAAGAGAGAAAGGGGGGAGAAAGAGAGAGAGACTGATTTGTTGTTCCACTTTTTTATGCATTCATTGGTTGATTCTTATATGTGCCCTGACTGGGGATCGAACCCACAACCTTGGTATATTGGGACAATGCTCTAACCAAATGAGCTACCCAGCCAGAGCCTCTTTAATGTCTTTAAAACCATAATAGGCCAAGAGCCTTAAAAACATTTTCACATTTAATCCTCACAGTAACCTGGGAGACTGACAAATTACTATGGCCATTTCACAATGAGTAAATCTAGGCAAATGAGCTCAGAGTTTCAACAACTTGCCCAAGGCCACACAGCTAATGAAGTGGGAAGCAGAGATTTAAACTAGATCAACTAGATCCACAAAACAGGCTCATGCCAACAAGCCATACTGTCTCTTGGTTGATAGGTTCTCATCTACTCTGATTTTGAAGCTGGAAATCAGTAAGGTGTTCTTGTTTGCTCTCTCCTTCACCCACACGGGGAGATGGTTTATTGATATCGTTTCCTCAATGACACTGGCATTTTCGCCTTTCTTTCTCCCCACTGCCATTCCTCATGTCTCATATGAGCTACTGCAATAGTCTCCTAACAGTTTTCCAATCTGCCCCCTCAACCCCACCCCACTGAAGAGAGGTCCTAGTTTTTTTGTGTGTGTTTTTTTATAATATATTTTTATTGATTTCAGAGAGAAAGGGAGAAGGAGAGAGAGAAACATCAATGATGGAAGAGAATCATGGATCAGCTGACTACTGCACTCCCCACACTGGGAATCGAGCCTGAAACCCCGGGCATGTGCCCTGACTGGGAATTGAACCATGACCTCCTGGTTCAGTGGTCGGCAAACTCATTAGTCAACAGAGCCAAATATCAACAGTACAAGGATTGAAATTTCTTTTGAGAGCCAAATTTTTTAAACTTAAACTGTATAGGTAGTAGGTACATTGTTACTAACTTAATTAGGGTACTCCTAAGGCTTAGGAAGAGCCACACTCAAGGGGCCAAACAGCCGCATGTGGCTCGAGAGCCACAGTTTGCCGACCATGGTCCTAGTTCATAGGTTGATGCTCAAGCAGTGAGTCATTCCAGCCAGGCAAGAGGTCCTAGGTTTGAAATACAAATCTGAAAAGGTACAACCCATCCAGAAGAGATTTAGGTTATGTATCAAGAGCCTTAATAATATCTACGTCCTTTCAATTTGCAATTCTACTTCTGTGAATCTACCTTCAAAACAAAAACAAAAACCCTGTGTATAGTATAAATAAGGCTAAATGCACAAAGATGATCAGGGCAGCATTATTGATGTAGTATATTCATCCCCTGCAACCTTTAAAAACCTCCACTCTGGAATAAATGATCTAAATCAAGTTCATTTCAACTCCAAATCAATAGGAAATTCTGTTTCAAGTTATCCATGAGAGGTCCTAGGAAGACCCTGCAGTCTGGGGTCATCTGTGGTCACTGCCGAGGCCTCCACTGTCTCAGGTTAGCTGATTCCCTCGGATCCAATAGCCCACTAGCTTACAGGCCACCCTGGGGGCACATGGGTGGCTGGTGAAGCCAGGAACCCCTCACTGTTCTTTC
This sequence comes from Myotis lucifugus, assembly GCF_000147115.1. Taxonomy (NCBI): domain Eukaryota; kingdom Metazoa; phylum Chordata; class Mammalia; order Chiroptera; family Vespertilionidae; genus Myotis; species Myotis lucifugus. The sequence continues at coordinate 364,611 of NW_005871054.1, read as the reverse complement.
TGAGGTCTGGCCACCTCCCCAGGGGTTGCCCAGGGCCCAGTGGTTGAGGGAGCCTGGACCCCTTCCCCAGCCTGAGGAGGCTCAGGTTTCCCTCCGAGCTATTTCCTTGCTCCTCTACACTAAGTCATCTCAGGGGGGTTAAACTTTTGAAAACAAAGCCAAAAAGGGAAGTGTGTTGCAGGCAACTCCACGTTTTTATGCCAGATGCAAATTTCTGAAGTTCTGGTAAAATGGCGGAAAGAATGAATGTTATTACAGCAACTGCCCTTGGCTTTTCCAGCCTTACACTCCCTCCCATGCCCATGCAATCTCTGTCCTGTCTGTAGTGAAACTGAGGAGCCTTATGACTTTAAGTTTAGCTTTAAATCCCAGTTCTACAAATCACATCTCTCTCTCTCTAATCACATGCTCGTATGAAAAATAATACAATAATTAAAAAATAATAAAACGAGAACAAAATCTGTTTCACATGCTCACAACAGTAAACCTACTTTGGCCCACCAGTGTATACATTCCCCTTAGAAACCTACCCTTTTCCCCCAGATAATCAGCAACCCCCAAGGCCGAAGAAAACAGTAACCCGGACCTGACTAATGGCCACATGGTCCAGGCCTCTGGGCCTAAAGATAACATCCTGACCTAAATGATGCTTCAGTTCCTGAGCCCGAAGGTAAAGTGACACCCGGGGCTGCTTTCTCATGAAACCAGACAGAGGGACAGTGGAACAGGCCCTGGAGCTGTCTCCAAGGCCTGAAGAGATGATTTATTACCCTTACCTCATCTCCAACCAATCAGCTTCCAGCATGACCCCAAACTCCTAACTCACAGTGCCTATATGACCTATATGCCACCAGGGAGTTCGGGCTTTGAGCTTCCTTGTTCTCCTGGATGGTGCCCTTCATCGATAAAATAGCCAGTATTTCTCCACTGCAATCCTTTGTGCTTAGTGCTTGGCTCTGCGAGCACCGGTGGACGAACTCGTTCTGTTCCCTAACAGTAGCTTTAGCTATAGCTGGGCTATATGACTGACAATCTCATCTTCACCTCCAGCCCTGACTCCTGAACTTCAGCTCCTTATCTCCAACTGACTAGAAATCAGCACCATCTGAATGTCTTGTTTTCATCTAAGTCCAAAATCAACGTCATTGTCTTTATCCCAGTCAACTTCCTCTGTGCATGCCATTCCTGCCAGTGGGACGGGCGTGTATAGGCCAAGCAAAGTTCCTTCCTCTACACTGGCCATTTTCAACCAGTGTGTCGCAATGTTTAAAACATGCAATACCTATTTAGTCAGGGGGCACTGACTTCTTTTCCCTTGGATTGTCCAATAAAAAATGACAACAGCCAACACAACGATAGTCGTCCAGTGTGAATGAATCAAAATCATACCTATTTTTTTTGGTCAGATCAGCAAAAGGCGACTGAGGAGGAACACGATTAGAGCCCAGGAGGTCTCCTCGGGCACCTCATCACTCTTGTGGCAGAGATACACGTTACTGAAGAGGTACTGCCTACACATGAGTGAACATGTGGTTAACCCACCAGGTAAAGAATCCTGGTCAGCTTGAAGGTAAGGAGAACTGGAATGGATAGTGGAGAAGGGAAATTGTAAATACCAGTACCGATTCATTACCAGTAGTAAAAATGAAGAGTGTAGCCTCTACTGGTATTTCCTTCCTTGCTGTATCATAAATAGACTTTTTAGCGATTGTCCTTTTCTTTTGTCTCCCTTCTCTTCATTATTGCATTTAAAGTATATCAGTGAGGGTGAACTTTACATTTTAGTCTACACTTTCCAACACTGAGATAGGATGACGATGAAACTTAGAGGAAAAATGCATCATCACCTACACATTTGGATGTGGGCCAGATTCAATAACTGATGAAACTTGGAGCTGTCCTCATTTGGGGAGGAAATGAGTACATTTTTATTGTTGTTGTAAGAGAGATGGTTGCATTATCTTGGATGGGAGTGTTTTTATTTAAATTTGAGAGCACAAGATGAAGCATGTCTGTGGATGTTGGGCATTCCTTCGCCTAAGAGATGGACTATCTAGTAGAGTTCTTTTTGGCTACCCAGCATCTGAACATCCTTTGAAATTGGGGGAAGCCCACCCCAGTCTGAGTCCCGGGCCCCTCCTCTCACACTAGAAGCCAATGAGTCCAGTAGAAGCCACAGCAGAAACCAGAACTTTCCTTGCCTATTACCAGCCGGAACACAGGCACATGACCTACACAAGGCCAAGTCAATGATCCTGACCAAAAACATGAATCTTGAGAGGATATTTAATATCACAGAAGAGTTGAAAAACAATTCATGGCAACACGAAAAGTGCAGGCCTGCACTCTAATCAGAGCACTTGAGCAGCATGGCTTTCGCTGATCATCGCTGCCTGGCCTTCCTGGGTTTCTCCCATTTCCGGATCTGGTTCTAGAGCTCTTCTGGTATAAGGACTATACACATACCCAGCTCCAGGCTTACTTCGCCAAGCTTAGAGACACCGCAGGAAAAGAATGAGCCGCTCTCTCCCAGCCTCCGCTCTGAAATCCCAGACAAGGGCGCAGACCACCTCAGGTTGGGTCACTTCTATGAGGACTAGAGGAGGGACTAGAGTTGGCCAGGCCTGGGCTTCATGCCTCCCTTTCTCCCCACCCTTCCAGTCTTGGGAGGCCCTTAAGAGCCATCTGATCCAGGGGATTTTAGGCAATTCCTCAAAGAAAAATTACTTGTCAGGCAAAAACAAAAGATGCTTACGACACAAAATCACAGAATGTCAGAGCTGAAAAGACCCTTAGAAGCCATCCACCTGATCCCCTCTTACAGATGAGGACATCATACGGGGAAGAAAATGAAACAGGCCACAGGAAAGGTACACATGGTGTGCTGCAGAGGTCCAAGGAGGGAGCGTGCACATCTGATTGAGATCAGGGTGGGCCTATGAAGGTGGTGGGATGTGACGTGGGACCAGACACACACAGCGGCGGGTCAGGACTGTGCTGGTCTTTTGCTAACTTCAGAATTACTTTCCAGCTTAGAGTCTGCTTATGTCAAATTCTACCATCTAGAAGTCCCTCGGACTTTTGAAATCTTATTCATTCAGCCTTGATCCACCCCCCATCAAGTTCCCTTCGGTTGGATTTGGTGCCCTGGTTCTCCACCTGACCTGTTCTCTCTCCAGCTGTATATTCAGAGAAGACCAAGGGTCACAAACACAAATGCCTTCAGATGTCAAGCAGGTAACAAATGTATAGGCTGGCTGTTACTTAACACATAAGTGCTGCTGTCCTTTGGGCTTAAATTCTCATTAAAAAAAACAAAACAAAAACAAACAAAACCATCTGTGGGCTAGTTTCTCTCTTGCTGTCAAAAGTTTGTGACTCCTGGGCAGGGCAAAGTCTCTAACCTCCTCGTGCTCTGCCCCCACTCCGGCAGTGCCCGGCAGCACAGTGACCCAACTCTAGCGTTTCCTGCTCGGCGGAATCCCGTTAGCGGCGCGCCGGGCATAGCAGCGCGCTCCGAGCAAAATGAATGAATAACCGAATGCAGACTGAGGGCGCGGCCTACACGCAGGGAAAGAGCGCCCGCGGCGGCATCCATCCACCCGCCGCGCCGCCAGACGCGCCCTCGCACGACCCCACGGGCACGGAACTAGCGAACGTGAGCGGCGAGCGCGGAAGGCGAGGGAGGGAAGGAGGCCGAGAACCCCCAAGAAGATCCGGCCTCCCATACGCCAATCCGTCACAAGGGGTGGGCTCTTCTCGAAGGAGCGGGCCTCCATTGGCCGATTCTCTGGACCGAGGGCTGGGATTGGCCGTGCTTCGCCCAAGGCTCCCTCCGCCCGGAGGCGGGAGGGATGCGAAGGGCGTGTCCGGCACCCGGTCCCGCCCCAAGCGTTTGGGCTCCCGCGCGGGGGCAGCGGTTTGCACCTGGACCCCAGCCGCGGGGCTGCCGTATGGGGCCGCTGGCGCCGCGGGCGCTGCCGCAGGCCTGCTGGGGGCGTCCGGAGCGGCCGAGGCGCGGTAGGTAGTGCCCGGCGCGGGCGTCGGGGATCCGCGGGTCCGGAGGCGGCGGCCCAGGCAAGTCCCCTCCCGCGCGGCCGGCCCCCTGTGCCCTGCGGGCCTCTCCGGGTCTGCGAGACCGGGCGGGCTGCCGGGCCTCGCGTCCCCCACTTGGAAGGGCACGAAGGCTTTCTGGGCGCCGGGGCGCCTCGTGCCTTCGCCTCCATTTTGCGGACGGACCGGCGGGCGCGGGTCGGGGCCAGGGGTCGGGGCGCGGAGGGGGGAGCCGGGACTGGGAAGCCTGAGCGCGGCGGGGGGTGGGGCGCGCGTGGCCCGGCGAACTCGCAGCCGCGCGGCTGCTGGGCCGCTGCCTCCCGGGAACGCACTTTCCCTCCGGGCTTCGCCCGGGATTGTGCCGCTGACCCTGCGCCCACGCCGAGGGCCCGGTGCCCCGGGGTATAAGCGACTCCGACCCAGGCTCGCAGCTCAGGGTCATTCCCGCGGGGAAGAGGACGGCGAATGATGCGCTCTGGTCGCCTGGTATGCAGCTGTCCACGGCTGCCAAGGGGAAAACGCAAGATATCTCACTCATGCCTGGAAGGGCCAGCCTTTCCAGCTGCCATCGCGGGAACAGCTGTATGCGGCCCAGGGGCGCGTTGTCCAAAGCCTGTTTCAGCCCCTTTAGGGTCGGTGTATTGTTTGTAATAAAAATGAGCGGAAACCTGCCAGAGCACATTGGACCTCCCTGGGAATTCATTGGAGGTCACTGGAGGTGGGGGGGAGGTAGTCCCAAGATAGCCAGCGTTGGTAAGTACCCCAACAGCTCCTAGATCTATGAAGAATGTTGTTAAAATGCTTGGCAGAGTGTGTGATGTTAGAAATCAAGGGTCTTGGGCTTGGTTAAAAGAAGTAGAGGTCACAACTTCTCATCCCTGTTTCTTCCGCCACTTGGATCCATCGATTCTGGGCCACTCCATACAGAAAAGAGCAAAGAACTCAGTTTCGCCTCTTTGGGAAAGCTTCTTAAAGCTCTCCCCGCTCCCCACAACTGATCGCCACTCCCTCCTGTAGGCTGCCCTCTGTTGCTGCTGTGTGGTTTCCCCAGCCCCTGGCACAGTGCTTGGGACATAGAAGTCACTCTGACTGAAGGAAGCCAAAAGAAAACAAAAAATCAGCAGCACAGCCCAAAAGTGTACAAAACGAAAACTGTACTTTCGTTACCTTGTTGGACCAATTGTTCTTACGGGGTAGGGAGACCTCCAAGTCAAATCAGACTTTAGCTCTTCCATGTTACTAACTCCAGACAAGTGATTAAACTTCTGTATGTCGCATTTTCCTCATCTGTAAAATGGGAGCTGCTCCATGGGTTCTGAGGATTAAGTAATTGACAGAAAGTGCTCAGCATAGTCCTTGGCACACAGGAAATGTTCAGGAGCTGTTAGCAGTTGTTAGGATAAAAATAAACAGATACTTGAACAGATTCACTAATACTAAATATCTGCATGGCTTTTGACCCTTTAGGACCTGTCTGCGTTTGTCCTGTGTGTTTCTTGATTTTTAAAAATCCCTTAAACCTTTTCAGATCCCACCCCAGCCTCCCTCAGTAAAAGTGCATACAGGCAAACTTTATTTTATTGTGTTGCACAGATGTTGCATTTTAGACAAATTGAAGGCAAGACCCTTCAAGCAAAAATATTATAACTCATTTTATTGCCGTTGTCTGGAACTGAACCCGCAATGTCTCAAGGTATGCCTCTATTCCATAGAAATTAACTCTTTATGCTTTTAGTCTTGCGACCCACTAGAGATTGAAGCGCCAAATAACATTTTGGCAAGTATTATGATGGGAATGGATATGCTCAAAATGTGGCCTCCTACTCAAAATGAGCAGAGGAGTAAAAGGGGTCCTGGTGTGGTTGACAGAAAATCTTTAGGATGGTTGGTTAGTTCAGCCAGAGAGAGGCAGAGCCCGGGGTCGCTTCTCTCCTTACAACAAATCTCTTCTCATGAAGAAACTGGTTCCTGTCTTGAAAGTTGTTCGTAAACGTGAAAAGTGGAAGAAATCTTCCTGTTGGTTCTAGACCTGGTTGCCAGACCTAGAGGTTGCAGATGTAACCCCTCGGGGAGATTGCCTCACTTCCAGGTTTTCCTGTACCACTTTCTGGCTGCAGGAAACAGGCTAAGTTATACATTTCCTTCCAGCTGTAGGTTCCCTTTGCACACCAGTTTCTCTTAAATTATTTGGAGTTTCCAAAACAAAACCACTACTTGTAACTGTCACAGGAGAATTCTGATTTCTGATTCTGCTTTTACTGAAGCCACAGAGAATCTTGAATCCTTTCTAGGGAATGCTGTTCTTTCTGGGGACTCCCATCCAGCCGTGACATTCTGTAATTAGCCATTAAAAACCTGTCACAAGATGTGAGCTTTTTCTAGTGTCCTATTGGAAGGACGTTAAGGACAGGGCCATCAGTTTTCTTCTGTGTGCCCGGCAGAAGATAGGCACTCAGTGAATGTGCATAAAGCCATTATAGTTCTGCTTCACAGTGCAGACATGGGCTTTCCAACCTGGCGGTTCTGAAACATGGTGCTTACCAGTCCTCTGGACCTCTTGCTCATGTGCAGATTCTGATTCCAGGTGTAGGGGGTGGGTCCTGAGAATCTATATTTCCAGCAAGCTCTACAGTGATGTAGATGCTGCTGGTCCGTGAACTTACATACACACTTTGAATAGAAAGGTACTAACAAAAGTATCTGCATTTGCGTTTTAGAAGTACTGATAAACAGGTTTTGTTTTCTTATGGTATTGGGATGAAGTCGGGTTTAGGAGCTTTCCCCCCGTTATTCTGTGTTGTTGTTTTTTTGTTTTTTATTTAATATATTTTATTGATTTTTTTTACAGAGAGGAAGGAAGAGGAATAGAGAGTTAGAAATATCGATGAGAGAGAAACACCGATCAGCTGCCTCTTGCACACCTCCTACTGGGGATATGCCTGCAACCAAGGTACATGCCCTTGACTGGAATCGAACCTGGGACCTTTCAGTCCACAGGCCGACGCTCTATCCACTGAGCCAAACTGGTCAGGGCGGTTATTCTGTTTTTTTAACAGTTCCTCTTATTTTGTTCCAAAAAAATGATTTGAGGAATCTCTCCAGGATACTTTCAGTGTAACAGGATTTTTAATGAAAGTAATTGAGACAGAGGGTAAAAGAAGAGAGAAGTGAGGGGTAAGATCAGTACAAAAAATGACTGCCTCTTTGTCCTATATATTTTGCTGGTGTGGGACTACAGATCTGGTCCTGAGCTTCTTAGCAGCCAAAGCAAAGAGGAAATATTTTTTAAAAATCCGTTTTGCCATTAACTATAAAAATCAACTGGCTGCTCAGTGAAACAGCTGTTTCTCTTACTGAGACCAGAGAATTCTTGTCTCCTGGGTTCTCTAATAGGAACCTTTGGTTTTGGTACTTGAGTAACATTCTTCATAGCCTCTCTTGAGAAATTCAGCAAGATTCTTATCCGTCTTCATATGTGTAGCCTGATGGGCTCACAGCAAACTGTCAGCACAGTAAAAGCAGTGGCTTGTGGAACTGGTCCAGGGCCAGCTTCCTGGGACAGTAGGAGCAGTTTTTTGTTCCAGGGAAGCTGTTTTTCTGCCTTGCTCTTGGTGGGAATAGAGGGTACAGTTGATTGACATGTTCAGTCCTCATCATCCTCGCACTTTGAGCTTCGTTGGACGGGAACAGTCTGCTGACTGCTAAGGAGAGCTTGGGGTTTAGGGGAGAGGTGGCTAGGAGCTCAGTCCTCAGTTCCTTGTAGATGTGGCAGTTGTGTCTCTAAAGGTCACCCAAAGACCTCTCAGGACAAGTTAGAAGATTGGCCTGCTGTGAGGCTGTCTGGTGGTCCCAGTCAGTCAGCCAGCTGGTGAGTGAGTGAGTAAGTGGGTGAGTGAGAGAGAAAGGGGGGTTGGAGAGCATTCTGGCAACAGCCTTCCCACCACATTGATCTAGAACAGTGGTTCTCAACCTTCCTAATGCCACGACCCTTTAATACAGTTCCTCATGTTGTGGTGACCCCCAATTTCATTGTTACAAATTGAGCATAATTAAAGCATAGTGATTAATCACAAAAACAATATGTAATTATGTATGTGTTTTCTGATGGTCTTAGGCGACCCCTATGAAAGGGTCGTTCGACCCCCAAAGGGGTCGTGACCCACAGGTTGAGAACCGCTGATCTGGAAGGACCCAGTGGCTCCTCCTAGGGCCCAGAGGACCCTTTCTTTCACTAAGCAAAGGCGGGGAAGCAGCCCTGGGGGGAGAAGGGGCTGCTGGTACCCGAGGATCCTGAGGATGGCATCAGCCCATTGGAGTCATATCTCCCCCTCTGCAGTTTAAGCCTGGTCTTCCTTTTCACTTTGCTTTACTTCCACCTGCAAAGGAGGGGACCCAGCACTCATGGTGACCTGCCTTACAGGGAAAACGGGACCAGTGTGGAGGACGAAGGGGCTTCAGGGCTTCTACAGCCAGGGAAGGAGCAGGTGGGACGGCAATTGCTCTTGGCCATTGGCCTCCCATTCTCAAACCTCTAGCCACAGTGTCGCTGGCATCCACCCTGCTCTGAGGCAGGCCTGGGCCTCTTGTGACTGCCCCTTTTGTTGGCCTCCTCCACATATGTCTTTACCCCCTTTCCTGCTGCCTCCCACATATAGATGAGCTTCTGCCTTTAAGCTCCTTTTTCCTATTAATCTAGTTCCCAGAAGCCTTCCAACAACCTACAGCACTGGGTTCTACCCTTCCCCTCCTCCTTTCCTTGTGGGCAGTTTCATGTTCTGTGAGAAAGAGCAGTACTGAGAGCCTCTTTGTCTGGTTCTCTGGTCAGATTCTGCCCCCGTGTGTGCATGGCACTTGCCACTATACCTGTGGCCTCCTGTGAAAACAACAGGAGTGTTGGGGTTTTGGCCCCTGACCTGGTAAGGGCTTGCTATGTCAAGAAACACCTTGCCCTTGCTGGTACAGGTGGCTGTCTGCACGCTCAGGTTCAAAGACGGCCCTTCCAAGAAAAAGTTGGTATAAATCAGATTGTTTCAAAGGGAGCTCATGATTTAAAGAATTCTGGGAAAGTCCTTTTCTGATCAGAGGAGGATTGCTCCCTAGCTGATCATTCATATATTTGAGTGGTTTAGCGAAGAGAGGAACAGCATCCTTCCACACACACCCCACCCCCCACGCACACCCCGCCCCAGTTCACAGTTCTCCTTCCTCCATCCGGGATAGGAGCAAGTGGGATGAAGTCCTGGCAGCTGGGACAGGACTGCACAAGGGTGATGCACCAGACACCAGGAAGGGTCAGATGTCCAGGCTCATGGAGTTAGTGTTACTACATACGTGATGTGTGAGCATATTTTTACTGTAGGGTAGGAGTAAGCCAAGCCAGCCTACATCACTCCTAATTATATCTGGTAGGTCATGTGGCCTCTGCAAGTCCTGGAAACTAGTGGAGAAGTTTAACAGCAAAGTGCAGGTGGTCCCTGAATATCCTGAAGCTTGTGTGGCTTGTCTCTTGGTTTGGCAGATATGGTGTGTACAGACCATTCTCAGATGGGAGGGTTGAATTCATTGTTCATTGTCTGTGCCCTGAGGCCTCCAGTTACTCAACGCAATCTACTGGTGCTTCCATTAGGAGGCCAACTGAGGCCTCTGCCCACCACGGAGCTGCTAGCCCCCAGGAGCACTGTAAAATGTGAGCTAAGAGCAGGGAAGCCCCACGCAGAATACCAGGTTGTTTAAAGCTACTAACCAGGGACAGTGTTGGTCCAGCCCAGCAAGTCGTTTTTATCAGACTGAGCATAAGATCATTGGGTGCTTTGAAAAGGAGTAAACTGTCTCTCATTGGAAGGGTCCAAGCAGATCCCACACCTCCACTCTCAAACCCAGGTGGTCAGAAAGGATGATGTGTAAAATCTAGAATCTGTAAATGAGGACTGGACCTTCGTGCAGTATTACAGATGCCCACCTGGCAAGTGCAGACAGGGTCAAGCCCTAGAAATCGAAAACTGGGCATTTGCTAGGCCACTGTTTTCTTCAACATGATCGATGTTTTTTAAATGGTCTGCCTTCAGCAGTCATTACTTCAAGGAGTTTTCCCTCATTATCTCTACCCAGGTGACTTCTCCCTTCTCTTTGTATTCTGTAGCATCTTATGTACAATTTGGAATGAACTCTCATGGGCTTCTTTTTATTCTTTTACATGTATCTGTGTGATTCTCATAATAAACTTGTGTAGCACAGGAGGGAAAGAATTTGTCAGATTAATAAATGAGATTATGAAGAAACTGCTTATCCAGATGAGAAAATAACCCCCTGTAATCTCTCTTTTCAGAAGTACCATTTCCATGAAAGTCTTTAAATTTCAGACCTCCTTACTGGTTGCTAAAAGGCCTCTGGCGACACTGTTAACCTAGCTCAGGTTTGTGTGTATACTTGGAAGTTCCCTAGAGGTGTCTCCTGAATAGCTTATAATTCTAAATCACAACCCCCCCAGGGATAAATGGACACTTTATTTTGGAATCCAGACAAGACAAAAAACAAAACATCAAAACAAAGACAGAGATCATTCGTTTGCACCCGTCTCTTGCCCAGCATCCTCTTAATCCAGCCCCATTTTAAAACCACACCCTTTAGTGGAGTGGGGACTGTCAGGGCGTGAAAGGGAGATTAGCTGCCACCTATCAGGGCCCAGCAGCAGCCAGTAGGGAGTTTAGGAATGGAGTTTAGGAATGGAGCGAGAAGTAGAAGCTAGGGGCTAGGGGCTAGGGGCCAGGTTCAGCCATCACCCTGATTTTTCCTGCTCATGGGCTCAGTTTATCGCCATCATTGTGAGAACAGTTTGCCTGTAAACGTCTTCATGTGCAGTTTCTTAAATAGCCACAAGGTGAGGATGTGGCTCCATGAAAGTCTATCTCGGCAGGACTTGGTCACTGTCCCTGGATCAGTCTCTTCGCTCTTCTACTTTGTGTGCCTCTGCTTTGTGACTTGTTCCCTCGTTGGTTCATAAAGAGCTTAGGTTCTGGAGTCCCACAGTTCTAGCGTGGAATCTCTCTCAGCCTTGGTTTCCCCGTCTGAGAATAAAAGGACCTGCCTCCCAGGGGAAACTGGCACCCTCACATGCTGCTGGTGGGAGTGTAAATTGATGCCATCCCATAGAGGGCACTTGGCAGCGTATGCCAGGGGTACAAATGCAGGGATCGTTGGCCTCAGCAGTTCTACTTCTGGCTATTTATGCTGTGGGGGTGCTAGCATGCATGCCAGTGATGTGTGTTCGTGCATTCACCGCAGCAGTTTGTAATAGCGAAAAACTGGAAATAACCCAAATGTCCACTAGTAGACTGGTGAAATTAACTAGTGTGCAGTCTTACAATGGACTGTAGTACTGGGCAGTGATACAAAGAACAAGGAAGCTCTGTAAGGCTAAGGAATGATCGCTAAGAGATTTTGTTCGAAAGAAGAGAAAAGCATGTCCCATACATTTCGCTATTTTTATGTCAAAAACAGAACAGAAGGATGAAATAGATTTTTGTGTTTGCTGCATATGTATCAGATGAGAGACATACATACAATTAATGAGACTGTTTGCCTGTTGTTTTTTTGTGTGTGGCATTATCTAATAGTAAATATTTTGCTTGATTTATATGAAAAATAGGTTGCTTTTTCTCCTTCTCTTGGACTTTGTTCCTTGTAACTTGTTACACTGATTCTGTCACACATACAGCCCCCTTGACCATGGTGGCATTAGCTGACACCGTGCCAGGCATTGTCGTGGTGCCCTGCATGCACTGGCTCCTTTTAGGGAGGAATAGGGACAAGAGCGGAGGGATACATTTTATTTTTCAGCCATATATTGAAATTGTCCAAAAAAATAGTTTTCCTGATTAGTTTATCCACATGTGGTTGTGAGAAGTAAACGGGGGTACATGTGAAGTGTGTGCTCCGCCCTAGGGTGGCCTCTGAAGTGGCTCGGAGCCTCAGTGCCAGGCAGGCAGGGCAGGACCTCCTGTATGGATGGTCTCGGGATAGCTGTCCTCACATAGTTGTGTTTCCTGGTGTGTGAGCTGAGCAGGGTAAGCCCACATCCACAGCTTCCTCCACTTTCTCAGACTTCCCACCTGCTTGCCATCACTCACCTCCTGGTCTCTGAGGGAACAAGGCTATTTGTGTCCAAGTTTTGGCTTTGGGGTTGGCCCACTGTACTTCAGGCAGCTGCTGAAATCCTGGGTGCTCGAGGGTCCCTTGTTCCCCTTCCAAGTCCTCCCATAGTTGTGCTCCCAGCAGCAGCCTACACACAGTCTGAGGGGGTCTCCTTCTGTTCCCAAAGCTCTTACAGCAACAGACCTATTTTCAGATCCGCCTCCTATGTGTTGCTTCTTCCCTCCTTGCCTGCTGCCTTGTGTATCTCTCTCTTCTCAACCTGCCCCACAACCTGGGGCATAGTTTCTGTGCTTTGAGAGGGTCCTGCCTTCTCTGCAGGGCAGAGTGGGCACTGCGAGAGCACCCTGGGTTCAGCCGAGGCCTGGGCGTGCCCTGACTTGATCTGCAGAGCAGAGCAGTCAGTGCCAAGCCAGAGCCACCTGCTGACAGGGGCGTTTCGACAACAGATCCGCAGCTGGGCTGGCACAGGCCAGGCCTCTTACCCAGTGGGGCTGGGCTGAAGGGACAGGGACGAAAAGGTGACTTTAGTGAGGACTAAGCCTTGCCTCTGATTTGGGCCTGCATTTACCCTCCTGGGACCTATTGCTGGGGTTGGCACAGGCCACATAAAAGCAGAGGACAAAATGTTGTGTTCCTGCCTTCCCTTCGGAAGGGTTTGGGGCCAAGGAAACGCTGGTCTTGGGCCTCTGTTCTTCTCTAAGGAAGTAGCCATCATTTGTTTGTTTTCCTTTGGCCAAAAATAAAAAGTTTTTCTTAATAATTAAAAAGCAAGGTTGCCTTACACAGATGTAGAGAATTTATCTTTTTGTCTCCCTTTCCCACTTTATAGGCAGCTGAAGGCTTCAGAGAACCCGGACCTAGGGACGCATCAATGGCCCTGGGAGAAGAAAAGGCAGAGGTGGAGGCGTCCCTGGACACAAAGGCCCCGTCCTGTGGGCGGTGGAGCTGCAGAGAGCAGGAGGCGGACACCCCGGGGTCTGTGAGTGGGGAGCAGCCACCACGCCTGGAAGCTGAGGGAGGGCCTGCCTCCCCTGTGTGGGGGACAGAGGGCCTACCTGCCCCTCTCTGCTGCCCCTCTGGAGCCTGCCAGTCACAGGCCAGCAACACCAGCAGGGAGCCAGTGGCTGGTGCATCTCAGCCTGCTCTCAGTTGCCTGCTTCCTCCTGCCGGTGTGGGGACAGATCTGCATTCTGTGGGAAGCCAGGTAGCTACTAAGGTCAGTGGCACTGTAGATTTGCCTAATGCTGTCTTTTGGGGGTGCGTGCCAGCATTTGTCACCATTTTACATGCTTTCCCAGTCCCTGTACAAGATGGGGCATTGGGGGAGCCTGGGGGAGGTGATTTCTGTTTTACAGGTTCATCTGGAGAATTGGGCCTTGAGGCCAGCAGGGGGCTCTGTCCACAGCATCCCCTGTTCCTTAAGAGACTAGTGACCCAGAGGGGTGGGCCAGGAATGCTCTCAATGGGGGAGCCCTGTCCTGTTTCTGACTTGGTGATCCGAAGGCCTTGGGGGCCCTGAGGAGACTTGAGGAAGGAGGGCCCAGGGCTGTGGTCTCCTGAGGGCTTTAAGACTGTATGTCCTTGGAACTCAGGAAACCTCACAAAGCTGCCCTGTGGTGGGCAGCACTGTTGCTGGGCAAGGAAAATTTCTTGGGCCTCCCTGAGTGCAGGGCAGTCTTGCCTAGTGGGATTCACATGGAGAAGGAGTCCTGCCTGCCTCTGTGACCGCGGGCAAATCACTGAATCTTTCAGGCCCTCCGTATAATTGGAAGGTGACCTGTGTGACCTATCCCTCCCAGCTCTGACATCCTATTATGCTCTGCTTGCCAAGCCCTTTCATGGGAATGACTTTGATCTCTTCAGTGTCATTGTGGCCTTGGCTGTTGCATGCTGCCCCTATGGAGTCCCATCCTGCGAGGAGCCTCTGAGCGTGACTGTGGGAGAAAACAAGCTGGGCCCACCTGCCTGGGAGCCAGGGGGGTGGGAGGCTCAGGGAACCTGTGAGTCAGAGACTCAGTGAGGCAGGAAATACCAGTAAGCCAATTGGGCGGTTTCATGATGTGAGTCTGTTGCTTATTGTAACTCCTATTGTGTTGAGCTCTCACCCTGTGCTTTTCACACACGAGCTCATGTAATCCTCATGTCCTGAGGAAGTGGTGCTATTACTATCCCCAATTTATAGGTGTGGGAAGCAAGGCTCAAAGTTATACATCTGGAAGGTGGCAGTTAGGGATTAGCACCAGGTCTATCTGTTCCAAAGCCCATGGCTGTAACTACTATGCTGTTGGCCTCCCTCAGGGCAAGTTCTTCATCAAGCAGATAAAAATTTCAGAGTAAAGAGGCTGAGACGAATGATCATTTTGCCATTATTTATTACCACTGGCATATGAGCTGAGCTGAGTGGGTTTGGATGTGTCTCCTGTCAGTGACAGAATGATTGAGGCTTCATCTATCCTCTTCTGAAAGGCTAGGCAATGTGTTCCAGCTTCTGCATGCCAAAGCGCTCGGAGTTCTCACAGGCAGGGTGTCTGGAGGAAGAACTCTTGAAAGGGCTGAGGGTAGGATCAGCTTGGGGAAGAGTCTCATGCTGCCACTAGCAGCACTCTGATTCTTGCGTCGGGTAGCAGACTCATGTCAAGACCTCTCCTGAATGTCACCTGGGCTCCCCAAAGAAAACTCCCGATTTATCATCTAAGAAAGAAATGTAGCCCAGCTGGCATGGTTCAGTGGTTGAGCATCAATCCAGGAACCTGGAGGTCGTAGGTTCAATTCCTGGTCAGGGCACATGCCTGGGTTGCGGGCTCAATCTCCAGTAGGGATGTGCAGGAGGCAGCCAATCAGTGATGTTCTTCTCTCATTCATGTTTCTATCTC
Source organism: Myotis lucifugus (assembly GCF_000147115.1). NCBI lineage: Eukaryota > Metazoa > Chordata > Mammalia > Chiroptera > Vespertilionidae > Myotis > Myotis lucifugus. The sequence goes on along the minus strand of NW_005871054.1, from coordinate 349,534 downwards.
TCTAACCCTCTCTCTCTCAATAAAATATATATATTTTTAAAAAGAAATAAGTAAAACTATGATACATCTATGTTTAAAAAAAAGAAATGTAGCTTACTTACCACTTTTTCTTCCCTCTTCTCATTGCAGATGGAGGACACCAGGCTTTCTGCCTCAGAGGAGCTACCTCAGGCTACAACCGTTCCCAGAGCCACAGCCCTTTGCTCAGGACATGATGCTGATACCGAAGATGACCCATCCCCCCTGGAGTCACCGCGGGTGCTGGCCCTCAGCCAACAGCCTCACATCTCAGGTTTCCCTTTCTCGTCAAAGTGGAGGTCCACGGTGAGCCCAGGTGCCACTGCTCCTCCGTTTCCCAGCTGCAGAGTGTCTGCCTCATCCCCTGGCAGCAGTTCCCAAGGACACCAAGAGAAGGAGGAGCCTCAGAGTTGCTCCCTTGCCAAGGTCTCTTCCCTGGAGCTGGTTGGCCCCCAGTCGGCCCCCTCCATGGTGGGACCAGGGCCTCAGCTCCAGTGGTCTCCACAGCCTGTGTCCTCTGGGGGTGATGGTCCTGGGCTGCGCAGGAGGCATCTATCCTTCCAAGCCGAGTACTGGGCCTGCGTGCTGCCAGATTCCCTGCCGCCTTCCCCTGACCGCCGCTCCCCCCTGTGGAACCCAAATAAAGAGTATGAAGACCTGCTGGACTATACTTACCCACTTAGGCCCAGGCCTCGGCTCCCAAGGCATCTGGAAAGCCGCGTGCTGGCTGATCCTGTCCTGCAGGACTCAGGTGTAGACCTAGATAGCTTTTCTGTCTCCCCAGCAAGCACTCTAAAGTCACCCACTAATGTCTCCCGCAGTTGCCCACCAGCGGATGCCAGTGCCCTGCCATTCTCTGGGCCCAGAGAACCAAGCTTTAGACGGTGGCACTCTGGAGTACCCCAGGAGCAGGGCAGCGTGGGGCTGGCATCTTGTAGCCAGCTCACATCTACTCCCAGAGCCGCAGGCAGCAAGGATACTACTTGGGAAAGGAGAGACCCAGCCCTGAGGGGTATGAAGGACTGGCGGACCGCGGGCAAGCACCTCGAGGTGGGCCCTCCCCAACTGAGGACATGGGACAGAGGATGGCCCTCATCCGGGCCAGAAAGAGAGAAGGGGGCTGGCCAAGGTGTCCAGCGCCCTGCCTGCATGGAGTCTGGATGGAAACCAGAAGAGGACTTAGAAAGTGATGACGAGTATCTTGCCCTGCCCACTCGGCTGACACAGGTTTCTAGCTTGGTTTCATATCTAGGTTCTGTTCCCACTTTGGTGACCCTGCCCACCAGAGCTGCTGAAGGGCAGAGCTCCCTGGATGTGTCGAACAGTGATGGGCCCACTTCCTTCCCATCGGATTCCAGCCAAAGCCAGCTTCCCTCTGGGGCTGTCCCCAGAGGGCCTGGGGGACTTGAGGAGCAGAACCACTGTTTGCTCCGCTCCTTTCTCCATGCAAGGGACTCTGCAGGGGACGGCAGTCTGGTGAGCAGCCAGGCACTGGGGGTCTCCTGTGGACCTCTGAGAACACGCTCCTCCTTCCCAGTTATTTTGGACCAGCAGACATTCTTGGACCCAGACCTCAAAGGGCAGCCTCCCAGGAGAGGAAGAGAGCAGGGAAAAGAATCACTCATGCACTGTGTGAAGGTAAACTCAACATTAAGAGGCTTGTGTAAAGGTGTCTCATTTCTTCCCCCTGCCCACTGATTTAATAACAAAACTTAGAAACACTGAGCACACTTCATGTGCCAGGCACTGTACTGTACCTTATCCTATTTAATCCTCACAACTCGCTACCCAATAAGGACTGTTGTTCTCACTTCACAGAGAAAATGGCAGCAAAGGGTTAGGCAACCTGCCCACTTACAGTTAGCAAGGGCTGGAGCCTGAGATCTTGACTACTACCCCAAGCTGCTTCCCAAAGCTCTTGACCTTGAAGATCAAGAGGTACTCTGCACAAGTAAGTGCTCTCTTGACTGCAGGCCTTCTCAGAGCTTCAACTTAATAAAGTGGTGTAACTGCAGAGTTAGGGGCTATTAGATGTACCGTTTCCTCAACTGCTTGGCCACTGAACCTCTCATGGACCAACCAAGAATGTCTGGATATAATGACTATTACAGGGAACAAGGTTGTTAGCTGATCTGAATTTGAATCATGGCACTGCTGTCTTAGGAATTCAGCTCAATCTCTTGAGTTTGCTTTTCTAAAATGAGATGTGACACTTCAGGGTGTTGTGTGGATTAAATGAAATAATTCGTGTTGAGGGAGGGTGGGCCTTGCGTAGTCCTGACACAGGTATGTTCAGAAATGTGGCTCTCTGCACGCACACTGGGAGAGCCCCAGGTGAGCACGTGGACACCCCATCTGCACCACAGCAGGGTGGCCGGCCAGAGGGCCGTGTACCCATGAGATGGTTCCTAGCACTGGAGGCGGGCAATAACCTGCCCAAGATGTCCCGTGCATGATTTCATCTGTACTGTAAAGCAGGTGGGAGAAATGTTAGCATGTACCCTCCTTTGTGGTAAAAGATAGAGAAATGATGAGGTAAAGTGCTTGGCTCACAGCTTCCCCAGGGCGAGTAGCTGGCAGGATTCTAGGGCCCCTACTCCCTGAGCAGTGTGGAAGCAGAATGGGCGTGCGTTGTCAGTTCTCAGCCGGACATTCAGGTGAGTCATAACCAGTCATTTATGTCCACATTTTCCCCAGGAACAGTCCGATAGTTAGTGGTGCTGAGCTAGGAACTGGTTTCTGTGGCAGGCATACCTCTTCTGTGCTGTGTCCCATCCCTGCCCTCACCCCTGCTCTGTTCGCATGCAGGGCTGGCTTTTCTGAGTCTGTCATTTTTGTGTCATATCAGGCTGAGGGGAGACAGAACCAAGGTGGGCTGTTCTGTTGCCCTGGCAGAGGTCTGGAGTCATGGGATGCGGACAGGCAGGGGAGGACAAGAGACCAAAGCCTCAAGTGAAGGAATGCTCTGGACCGGTGCACAGTCCATCGGAATCCCCTGGATATTTTTAGCCTTTTGAAAATGTAAACAGCATGTGTCTTTTATTTGTCTACACAGACATTTTGCTGTCAGCTAGACGAGCTGATCCACTGGCTGTATAACATAGCAGATGTTACCGACCACTTGACTCCACCCAAGTCCAGCCTTACAAGTCTCAAGTCTTCTCTGCAGCTTTACCGGGTAATACTCATGAGAGGGGGCTAAGTCATTTGATTACAAAGTAAAAGCTTAAATAGCATGTTGTGGCTCAGTTGACTTTTACCTGAAAACGAATCATAGGTCCTTTTCAAATTCTTAATGCCAAAAAACTAAAATGTATCAGTTATTTCCTAAGCCAAATAGAGAAAATACATTTATCCTCAATCAAAAATACTTAAGGGTGATTTCCAATGTAATTTTCCAAATATCTCAGGGATTGAGACGCACACATCTGTACTATTATGGAGTCTCTAGGCACATATGGCTATTTAAAATTAAAAATCCAGATTTCTCAGTTGCAATAACCACCTTCCAAGGGTTTAGTCACACATTCATCGTGGGCAGCGGTTCTCAACCTGTGGGTCGAGACCCCTTTGGCGGTCGAATGACCCTTTCACAGGGGTCGCCTAAGACCATCCTGCATATCAGATATTTACATTACGATTCATAACAGTAGCAACATTACAGTTATGAAGTAGCAACGAAAATAATTTTATGGTTGGGTCACAACATGAGGAACTGTATTTAGAGGGCCAGAAGGTTGAGAACCACTGACCCAGGGGCTGCAGTGCAGGTAGAACGTTTCCATCACCACAGAGTTCTGTTGGATAGCACTGACTGATACTTAAGTGTTTAAGCTGAAATTATACTGACTCCAGAACATATCCAGGGCATTTTGATGGTATTTATACAAAGACACAGCTCTATTTGCTTCTCAGTGTGTTTTGTTTTGGGGAGTTTTGCCTCTAAAAAAAACTGAGGTTTTTTAATTTCAAAAATCTCTGTAATGGTGGTTCTGATTACTACTTTGAGTCAAAATATTTAGGTGAGTTTGTGCCTACTGTTCTGGCATAATTATCAATAGGCTCCCCTTCATCCCCAGTGTTATACAGTTACCCTAAACATAACATTAACCTTGACTGACCTGACCATGACTTCTGGCACGTCTGGTTGGCCAAATGTTTATAACCTCTAATGAAGGAGCAGGGGTGTTTGTGGTCTCAGCCTGATGCTAGTCTAGAAAGGGTTTTGAAAGGGTTTTTCTTTGAATTTCTCCCACATTATAACCTGACCGGTTGCCTTCAGCAAAAGAGGCCGTGATTTCCTGAGCCAGGGCCACACCAGGCTGGGCTGAGCCTAGAGTTCCCACCATACCCAGGCAGGATGGAGGGCCTTTGTTTTCCAAATTGGGGCCAAGTAAAATTTAAGGGAGGAGCCTCATCTGGGTGGGCCAGCTGCTCTACCCTAGTGGGAATGCTATTGCCTGCTATGCAGAGAGTTCCTTGCCTAGAATACACTAAGCAAAGCTGAGTATGAGTCCTCCATGTGCTGGGCCCACCTCTCAGAGGCCCAAGGGCAATATCATTGTGGGGAGAGGAAATTATCCTTGTTAGACTTACCTGGGTGGCCTTTCCAGAGTGCCTCAGCCCCACCCCCATCAGAGTAGGTGCCAAGTGAAACAACTCCATTCCCTCTATTATGTCCCTCATTCTGTCCAGTGCATCAAGTTCCAGGCCAACCAGAGCAACATTCTTGCTTTGTGGGTAGAGGTGAGATCTGAGCTGGGAGTTATCCCTGCAGGTCAGTGAAGCCTAGCCCTCGTGTCATACACACAACTGTGGGACCACTCCGTCACCCGCTTCCCCATGTACGAGCTACTCTGACCCATGTTACATACCTAATATATGCATGATTATGGGTGTGTATTCAAATATTTTAACTGGACTCTATTTCACATACTTTGTCTTAATAGCAGTGGGTTTGTGACAGCACATAGACATCGAGAGTACTAAAGAATAACATAATAAGCATTATGGGCCTAGTATTAGGGCTGAACACAGGAATATAGTAAATCCAAGAGGAAAATTATAACCAGAATGTGAAACACATTCTGCACCCTATACTAAAAGTGGTCATGGCTTTGACTCTTACATCTAGGGGCTAAAGGTGCATCAAAAACAATCGATGACAAGGAGTGGTACCTGTGAGGGGAAACAGATGAGCTCCTTTGGAGACTCAGCTTCCTTGATGCCTAAAGTCTACACAGAACAGGATATTAAGGGAGGATACGGGAGGCAGCAGTCCCTGTGGTCACCTTAACAGCATCTCTTGTGGCTCTTACTTGCCAGTTCCATTAGAATAGAGGACTTTTTAAGAATCCCATTGCCTGTGAATTTAAAGAAAACCTACCCTGTGAGGTGTGGCACAAGAAGGAAGCCCTGACTCCCTGTTGATAAGCCAGGCTCCAAGGGGGAAAACTCTTTTGTCAAACTTTAAGCAGAAAAAAAAAGATTGCCTCTGTATTTACCTTGGGCTCCAAAGAGGTGGTTCAGCTTCACGCTCTTTACTTGGAGAGTCCTGAAGACCAGTGGGTTTACATTCTAGGTTAGAGGGGACTCAAGCTACCCTACAAGGGATCATTTTGAATAACTTCTATAAAATGAAAGTAACGAAGCTTTTTTCTTTTCTTTCTGATATACTTTAAGCAATTTAAGAAAGACATAGATGAACACCAGTCCCTGGCGGAAAATGTCTTAGAGGAAGGGGAGATTCTTCTTCAGTGCCTGTTGGATAACACCCCAGGTGAGATGCTTGAGGCTTTGAATTTAGCCAGCCTGTCAGCAACAGTCCAGGGCTCCACACACACACTGGTAAGGAGCCAGTAGTGCCGAAGCCACTCCCACATGCACCCATTGCCTTGGATTCCCAAGACTGTCAGCCCCTCACATCGTCACTGCCCCCACAGCTGCACCATGTAGCAGGCAGTCACAGAGGAAAGCCGAGTAGAAGTCAAGTGTCAAGCTTGTAAGAGCAACACTCTTGCTTCTGCTTTCATCTTTCCTGGTGTCCGGGGTGGGAATGCTGGTTTTAATCCAGATGTCCTTGGTTTTTGGCTAGGGTGTTCACAATGGGGAGCCCTCGAGGCTTCCTCTCCTTTCCCAGCAGGCAGAACCCTCTCTGGTTATCTGCTTTCAGGAAGAATTTCTTTCAGGATTCAAAAGCAGTCAGTCTAGTCTGAGGGAATAGACTGAAGAAGTGGACAGGGGACAGGGCGGACAGTAGTACACAAACTAAGCTCAAGCCTTTTTGTAGGGTGGATTTCCAAGGTAGAAAAATGTTAAAATCACAAGAATACAGTAAAGCATGCATGGTGCAAGAATTTATGATGGTGTTACCCTTGCTGGAGGTGGATGTGATATGGAGGATGAGGTAGGAGAATGCTAGGTTAAAGCAATGAAGTGATGGGTTCCTAAAAGCAGCCCCTAGTTTCCTGAGACTCAACATCCAAGTGCTAAAAGGCCATCTATATTGTGCCTCAGATTTGGAGATGGTGTTTATGCTAGAAGCAAATAGTATAAGCAAAGCTGGGCAGGGCCTGCGGGCTTGAGAGGCATTGAGGCTGCCCTTTCCTGACCAGAAGTAGTGGGCAGGTGCATATTAAGAGGTGGTAGAGCACAGTTGCTCTCAACCTCGGCACTACCAATATTTTGGGCCACGTACTTCTTTGAAAGTGGTGTCCTGTGCATGCTAAGCTGTTTAGCAGTATTTCTGGCCTCTACCCATTAGATGCCAGTAGCACCCCTCTCCAGTTATGACAACCGAACGTATCTCCACAATTGCCAAATGTCCCCTGGGAAGAAAAATCACCAGGGTTGAGAACTGAAGGAGCCATGGAGACACTGCAGGGATTTCCAAGGGGTAGTGCTTATCCAGTGACTTATATAAGACCTCTGTAATCCCCAGCCCTTGGGAAGCCGTTGTTTTGGCTCTTCTGGTATTCTCTTGCACTAGGGTTTTTTTGGTTTTGATTGGGGCAGAAGTTCAGTATGCCAAGCTCCTTTGCTACCTGTAATCACACCAGCACTTTACTGAACACTGTGTGCCAGACACTGCTGAAGCAGTTCACTTTTTTCCCCACTTAATCACAGCCCTGTGAGATGGATACTATTATTACTGTCATCCCAGTGGAGTGATGAATTTGCCTTGGTCACACAAGGAATGGCAGCCTGGCTCCAGCCCTTATATGCTGGCTCCTATGCTGCTGTCAGTGTCTGGAGGTGCAGGCAGGGGCCTGAGCAGGAAGGGAAGGAGCTCAATACCAGGAAACTCTTCCCAGAGCCCACATGTAACAATGGGCCTCTTAAAGGCGACAAGTTCTTTGACCTTCATTTAAAAAACAATTCAGAAAACTTCTCAGTGCTTAATTTGTAATAAAAATATCCCACTTTGCCTTTCTCTCAAAGGAGTCTAGAGTGTTTTACTGTCAAAATAAGAGGCTTTGGGGATTTCTGTAGTTTTCAGGCTCTGTGTATCCAGTCTCTTTCAGATTGACACACTGCCCCTCCCCGTCCTGTTTGGCACACCAGGAACCTGATTGCTTTGTGGAAATCACAATTTCTCCTTGATGTTCACAGGGTTTTTCCAGCTAGGTGTACTCCAGAGCAGTGGTCGCCAACCGGGTGGTCCACAGACCACTGGTGGTCCATGAGGTCTGAAAGGTTGGTGATCGCTGCTCCAGGGCACACGGTAAGAGTCCAAGCACAGACACTGCTCCCCAGCCTCTGCCACAGCATAACCTTGGGGATGAGAAGCCAGATGAACTCCCCCCAAAATGTCCCGATCTCAGCCTCCTGCCAAAGGCCTCTCCACAGAAATCTGGCAGGTTTTCATTCCAGTCCTGTCTCAACAAACTACTCATTATACTGGATCAAATGGCTGGAACCTATTGGCCTCAAGCTGAACCACGTCTCTATAAAATCTATAATAATAAAAGTGTAATATGCTAATTAGACTGGATGTCCTTCCGGACAAAGCTGGGGCTGCAAGGGAAGCCGGGGTCCCGGGTGCCAGAGGGAAGCTGGTGCCGGCAGCCGGGGGAAGGAAGGCCTACTCTTGCACGAATTTCATGCATCGGGCTCTAGTTAAAACATAAGATCTCACTGGGAATATTTCATTCCTATTCCCAGCTTTCCTTTTACTTGACTCCAACCAAACTAACATTCTAAAATAGAAGTTCAAAAATATCTAAGTCCCCTGAACTCCACTGACAGCACACAGGAGACTGGGCAAAGGTCTGGTGGACGTGGAGGGGAGAGCCCATCCCAGGTGCCCTCACAGGCGAGCTGTACTGTGCACCCTGGCTGCGTTCCTCTGCCAGGCCTTCCCCTCGCAGCTCTCATGAGTTGTCAGGACAGCACTTTGCCCTGATGACTGTGCACTGATGTGGCTTCCCTTGGGGCTGATCTCAACACAGCCAGCCTGCGCTTCTGCCCACCCGTCAGCATCCGGTGCAGATACAGCTTCCCCTTTCCCCCTTCCACTGCTGGCAGATGTGCAGCTGAGGCAGGAAACTAGGGAGTGTTAACACAGCTGATAAAAGCACAGGAAACTAGAGCAGGCTTTCTGTTTAACAAAGAAAATAAAGGTTTTTAAGAAAAAAACAAGCTTGTTGTATGGGATGCACTCTGAACCTAGCCCATCCCTTTCTCAAATGAACACTTTATATATCTTTTTATTGATTTCAGAGATGAAGGGAGGGAAAGAGATAGAAACATCAATGATGAGAGAGAATCGTTGATCGGCTGCCTCCTGCACACTCCACACTGGGGATTGAGCCTGCAACTCGGGCATGTGCCAGGACGGAATTGAACCATGACCTCCTGGTCCACAGGTCAACGCTCAACCACTGAGCCATGCCGGGCTGGCTAACCATCTTGTCTTTGCTTGATTTTAGATTTTTTTTTTTGAAATCTGTTCTAGAACTCACAAAAAGGGGTTCACAGGGATCCCCAAATGTTACCAGACTACCCATGCACATGCTAAATGATAGTCCCCCAGCCAACAGAAGCTAATAGGACCTGGTAGTAAGACCAGGAGCCCTAATACTGGCTTGTTTTTTCATTTAAGCCTTCTGCCCCACATGATCTGGGTGTGCCCTGAGTCTTATCTCTAAAAGTCGGATAATACCAGTCACCACAGAACCATGCCTGCTTTTTTATGAATTACGTAATTCCAAAGTGGAGCCAGAGAAATTCTTGTCTCACTTTAATCATAAGTTAACAGATCCACCAGTGCAATAGTATTTCTTGGTCAGTTAAGAGTAGACATTCTGAAACCATTATGTAAAAATGCTACACCCTTGTATGTTCTTTTGAAAATAACTTGCATGATTTCTTTGGTCTAATTGTTTTGTTAGTGTTAAAGGATGTCCTCAGGAGGATCTCAAAGCAGCCCAGCGAGCTGGAGAGCCACGCAGATCACCTGTATGACACAATCTTAGCCTCTGTGGACATGCTGGCTGGTTGCACCCTCATCCCTGATGACACACCAGTGGCACACAGTAGTGCTGATGTGTCTGGGATGAGCCTGGTAAGTAGAATAACCCAAGAAAACACCCCTCCTCAGACCCCAGTGCTGGATTAGGGTACAGCTCTGACATTTGCTTGTTTCTTAGAAGCTTGAGCCAAGAGCTATTAAAACAAGTAAGATGTTTCCCTGGCCGGTGTAGCTTGGTTGGTTGGAGCGTCCTCCCATACACCAAAAGATGGTGGATTCAATTCCCAGTCAGGGCACATACTCAGGTTGTAGGTTCAATCCCCAACTGAGGCACGTGCAGGAGGCAACTAACTGATGCCTCTCTGTCACGTTCTCTCTCTCCCTTCTTCTAAAAAATATCAATGGAAACATGTCCTTGGGTGAGGCTAAAAAAAATTTTTTTTTAAAATGAGATGCTAGGAGAGGAGATGCTACCATTGCCAGGAAGAAGTGGGGGGTGGACGGGGGGGTGGGGGTGAGTCTTCCTATGGGGACAAAGGCTCACTGCTGTGTTTTCCATTACTGTTTCACCCGTGCTGCCTGGTGAGGACTAGAATGCCATGCTCCCATTTCTATGGCAGTCCCTTCACCAGCACCCAAGGGCAACAGCAGCAAAACTTACCTATACCTACTTGCTCTTCTCACCAACTCATTTGATACTCTTTCTCCAAGCAACTACTGACAGCACCCAGTGCCTATAGACCCAGTTACTGGTAACTCCCCACACCTCCCTTTCCCACAAAAGGCTAGGAGGGGATAGTTGGGGGTAACATGCCTGGAAACTTAATAGTACAACTTTCTTTTGATCTCTGGAAAGGTCCAACTGAATGATAGGAGAGACGGGCTGAGGGAGTGTAGGGAGTTGGTACCCACTTTGGGACAACTGGACCATACTATCTCTGCAATTGCCTCTCCAATCAAAATGTGGTGCCTAACTCAGATTTTCCAGATTAGAACTATGACAAAATTAGGTAAAGGATACAATCCAGGTATGTCAAGAGCAGGGAGTCCATGTATTTGTATCAGAAATTGAGCAAGTCGTTTTGGTTCTAAAATGTTTGTTGTATTTCCCCCCCTCTGCAGCATTCTGCCTATAACAAATGCTTCTCTTTCTCTTTCAGGCATCTTCTCAGGCAGAGATGTAATCTGTCTCCCAAAACCTGGCTGGTGGGAAACTTTCAGGAAGAAAGTAAGAGCCATTTAACACTGATAACCAAGGGGGAAACTTAAAGCTAATGTACTAGCTTTAAAATGCCTTTCTCTTCCCTGAAATAAGGGGCTATTGAATTACTATTTTCATTTAAAATGAATACTTCCAAACTGAAGTGTTCCTTTGGTGCTTCTCAGCAAAGAGCATGAGGCTTTGCAGTCTTTTGATAAAGTAATGTTAATAGTCTTATAGGTCTTTCTTCCCTTCTGCCCAGTTAAAAAGAGCAGACAGAGCTCCTAAACTAGTCCATGCACTGAGATCATGTAAAGAAGGCTGGTATGAGAAATAAGGTACCAAATACTCAGTACTCTCAGGCATACAAGAGGACTCGAGTGATTGGTTGGTTGGTCAGGAACTTGGGTCTTTTCATAAAAATGAAGCTTAGGTTTGTAAGTCCCATTTAGAAGACTTTAGAAGAGACTTTAACTCTCTAAATTCATAGAAGATTCCTCTACAAATTAGTTAGGGGATTAGACCTTTTGTCATCTTCAGGGCTTAGGGGTCCATCTGCCTCCCTAACTAATATCTTAAAGGACAGTGTGTTGGGGACATTGGGAATTGCCATTGAGCTACAGCAAGGCTGTGGACTAATGAGCCATCTTAAGGGTACCTCGAGGAGGATGTTCCCCTCATCCTACTCTCCTGTGGAAGAGTAGTCCACGGTCAGGGAAGGGAAGGGCATGGATAGGATCATACAGCCTAGTTAGCTACAGAAACTAAGGCTGTAAATAGTGAAGGGCAAAAAGGAATTTTTTGTTGCTTAGGAGTTGACGTGTAAGTACCTTGATAGAATTAAATCTACAGATCAACCATTTAAAACATAGATTCTGTAGCTTTTAAAGCAAAGCAATCATCCATTGCCGGTAACCACAGATAATGCAAAAACAAAAATCAGTTCGTTTCTATTGGGCTATGAATTAACATGGAATGAGAAAAGCACATTTCCCCCCATGTAAGCTTAGTATTATAGTGGGCTAAGATTTAAGGAAAGGGTTCTTCATACTTAAATATATGAGATAAGCACTTAAAGATCTTTTTTCAAACTCCTTCCAGATTCTCATTTCAGGAAGGTGCTTTAAAAAGGAAGATCTTTTAAGTTTGTAAAGAATGAACAAGTCACCTTGAATCAAAAGAAGATGATGATGGAACAATTACTCTCACAAGCAAACTTCCGATACCCCTCAGAACAAAACATTTAATACCAAATTACTTTCTTTAAAGGAAATTTAGGACTTTAGTTTTGGGGGCTGAGCCACATAATCTTTAACGCCATCTCACCCACATCCATATGAACTAAAGTCCTATTATAAATGTAACTTTTTCTGCTTTAAAATTTCAGACTGCATAGTCACTGGGAAATGATACAAAATTTCAATAGTAGCTATATAAAATTCAGTATTTCAAGTGCCTGCTGCTACTGTGGTATGATTTACCATAAAGCTTAGTTTAAGGGCATGATCAGAATTAAACTATGTATGAAGATTCTGCCTGTATTATGATTCTTCATATTAATCTTGATTCCATACATAGATTTTAACAGCCTAGAACTGGTTAAAAAGGCACATATGTCTAATAGCCTGTTTTTATATTGTTATATTTCACCTTCCCTTTGATGTGGCTATAAAATGGTACATGCCTTTCCACTGAGTATGTTACAGGGTAGCCATTAAGAGTTCAACCCAGTTATTTACTAGTACTATTTGATAGGCATGAAAATAAGTCTATAGGTCAGAAAAAAAATTGATGACAATCCTATAGAAACAAACTGGCTAGAGTTATAGTAATTGAATACTGCATATGCCATTCTATTCCGACTCAACCTAGTAATTATGATAGAAATCTTCAGGGTACTTTATTTCAAAGTACTGTTTCCCAAGAAAGTACTACTTTACCTAGAGATGAACTCAAGAAGATTTTTGTTCATCCCCTTTGAAATAAAGTGTGACTGAAGGATGCTCATTCTAGACCTAGCTGAGAATGCCACTAAGGAATATCAACACAGTGGCTAATTACATCTTCAACAGTGCTATAAAAAATTGAAGACCTCCCTTAAAACTGAAGCTGAAATTGTTTCAGCCTAGAAAGATGCCAGCAACAATTCCATGAGTCAACATGGCTGAGTTACAGTTCAAGTGGCCTGGCTGGCCAGTGCACAGGGGTACACATTAGCCTTAAGGACAATAGTGGCCTATGGTGGCATAAGTGTGATTATCAAATCCCAAATTTATCTGTTAGAAAATTTCCTAGTAGTCCCTTTAAATTAGTAAAAGTTACGTCCACAGGGAAGTGGCAGTACTAAGAACTCTATTGCTAGTTTCAAGACCTAGGTTCTTGTTGCAGCTCCATGGCTGAGCTCATCTGCAAATCAAATACAATATCAACAACACAGGGCTGTTCTGAAGCTTAAATGGGAACATAAAGAAGGGTTGATGTAAAAATATGCTGCAATGGCAACATGTTATGTATGCTGAAGGAAATTTCAATCCAAGGTCAAAGAATAGGAAGTTACTGCTTAGACCAGAAAAGCTATCATTCTGCAAGGATTTCCCAGAGACTGCACTGCTTAGATTTAGCTTACTCTTACATAAGCTAATTCATGGCAGCCACTTACAGTTTATAGTTCAACAAGTGACTAGATAAAAGCCCATAGTAGCTTGAAATGGGTGTACTTGAAAAGGGGGTAGGAATGGGATTTTTTTTCCAAGACTGCATTTATTGGCATATTAATAAAAGCAAACAATGGAGCATGCTGAAACATCTTGCTTAGGTTCACTCCATTCCATTCTTGACTGTCATAGGGGAAAAAACACTAAAAATTTCAAAACTAAGTATGTAAATATGCTTATATCTTAAATTCATATCATGTTTTTTGCCAACTCACCAAGAATAAACTGACAGTTTGAACAACTTGCTGTATAAAACTGAAGTGCACGTTGTCACACTAACATTTGTATCGTTTATTACTTTGGAAGATAGTTTCTGAATTATTTCCCCCTTTATACCGTATTGTAAAGCAAAAAAAAACCAAACACCTTTTGAAACATTTTTTAAAAAATCTTCACCCAAATAACAATTTGGTAATTTGAGTTCAGTTGCCTTATGAGAGGATGAATAGATCCAACAAGCACATCTATAATACAAAGTAAAACTATGATTTTATTGTGAAATTCTCATAGATGGAAAATTAAATGGAATATTCTGTCCATTTCATTTTACAATAATCTTACCACTTATTTTTGTACCATGTGTTTCAATTGCCTGTTTAGTGAAAATAAAAATAAAAACCTTTAGTTTTTGGCTTGTTTTTAATTTAAATTTTATCACTGAATTCAAGACCCCACCATAAAATATGTTGCCAACAACCACATCCCAAGCCCCTAAGTAAAGAATATTTTGGCGGCTACCTTCAACCCCAAGGAAAACAGTCTTTGATTTCTATTACCTTAAAATGCCAGTATTAGCAAAAGATTTTTGTTTCTCACAATAAAAACAAACCCTAGAATCTTTAAGGTCCTATTTAACAAAATTTTCACATGTGCAAAATTCCATGGAAATAAATATATTTCTCTCACTTATTCCCATCTAACGTTCATGTTTTCAATTAATTATTAGGGACATTTCTAAAATTAGGGCAATCAAATAGTAAAATTTTCCTTCTTTCTACTTTAATGCTTTACCTCTCCTCCAACCTGTTACACAATTGTGGAGGATAAAATAGTTGTCATCTGACCCCGAGCACGGAAGAAATATTAGCACATGCGTTAGTCTGATCATTTGCCAATTAAGGAAAGGTGATACTTTGCACCTTGAGCACATAAAAGAATTAAAGTATTGATTAATGAAGCCATTTCAGATGGTTTTAGAGAAGGATCGAAAATAACAGACTATATAGCATACATCCTAAACTTGTTTTGCATACAATTTAATCTCCCTGAACCACTAAGCTTGGGTAAAATCCTACCCAGCAGAAAGCTTCCCTAGGTCATTTATTAGGTATATTATCTGGAAAGCATAATGGATGCTGCTCTAAGGTAGGTCTACAATGCCCTGGTTGCACACACAAATGGATGTTTTAGGAATAATGCAAGGCTCTCTTTCCCTTTAACCATAAGAATTAAAACAATACTTATCACCATTCGGTTGGATATTATTTCCAATAAGTACAATATTTATTAAACATATCTTCAGTTGTTTTGTTACATAGTGTGCAACAAATTACAATATTCTGCAGCCACAAATTATATGCAGAGTATGAAGAAACTATTAATCAGATAGTGTAATCTTTCCGTTTATAACTCTACAAGGAAGAACTAGCAAATCAGATCTTACATATAACATCTCACTAAACTTTATGCATGGAAAGTGACAGACACTGGTTGTGCTGTTTGATACAAAATGGCTGAACTTCATCTTCAGAAGACTAAACCTGACATCTAAACATGCCAATATAAACATCAAAACAAAATATATTCTAACCAACCACGGGAAACAGTCTGGTATCAGGAAAGCAACAAGGATTACACACATTATTTTATAAACCAGCACACAAAGGTTTAAAACAGTTCTGAAAATGAAGTTAGCTGTCTTGAGTCAAGGGAATAAAAAAAAAGTCAGTATTGACCATGTACAATCTCTGACCTTTGTGGAGACGGTAAGAATCTGTTGTAGTGCAGCTACATACAGTACAATTCAGGCAATTTTGTTTTTTCACTTGGGTTCAGATTGCAAATTCATTGCTGTGAGAAAAAGACGGAGGCAAATTTTAGCAGCAACCTCCACCTGACTGCTTGACCGGAGTGCTCTGAATTTTAACATTGGACTTCTCTGCACCACCAGCTGTTGCTCCAGGACCCATCCGCTTTTTAATCTCAGCTGCCATTGTCATGAAAGACTGTTCTACATTCGTTGCATTCTTAGCACTGGTTTCCAAAAATGGAATTCCAAGGGAATCAGCAAATTCCTAAGAGAATAATAAAGCACAATTAACACTGAAAAAATCTTTTTCACTTTTAGTGCATTTCTGTCTAAAATGCGCAGTGAGGAAAGACTAAGTTCACTGAATCCAAACAGACACCATAAAAAAATTGTCATTTCAAAGTATTATAGTGCACATTTTAAAAGCAAAAGGTGGTTGTGATCATTGCATGACTCCCCACTACATAATTCAAATTCAGTGCCTTCAAATTCAGTTTGAAAATCAACTTTAAACATACCTTTGCTGTTGTGTAGTCTACTACTTTCTTTGTGGTCAGATCACATTTGTTCCCTACCAACAACTTGTTGACGTTTTCACTGGCATAACGATCTATTTCCTGCAGCCACTGTTTAACATTATTGAAGGACTCCTAAGAAGACAGACATTTTTAAGGATGATAATATAGCTCTGTTCTATAATATAACAACTGTTCTAATGAAGCAAGTGATAAAAGTGTTTTCTTAACCTAAGAAGAGTTAATGAAGCAACTCTAGCTATAAGATAATTACTATAGTGCTGGCTTAGAAGTAAACTGATAATATTACAATGACTATCCTTACCTAAATAAATTAGAATTTGAAGGCTTGAGGATAAAAATACCTTATTTGACAGAGAAATACAGCTCAGCATCAAACTATAGCTCAAGCAAATTTGATAAATTTGAATTGAAATTTGATTATTTTGGTTTATGAATAGATTGTTACTACTAGAGACAAAAGATATTAAATAAATGGGTCCAAAGATGCTTGGGGGGGTGTTTTTTTTTACCACAATCATATTAATGAGAAGAAATTTTTTATTTTTAAGTATTTCATGGTAATGACATGAGATTTGAAATTAGCGTCATTTTTCTCCTGTTGTATCACTCACCCAATACTTCTCAAGGCATTGAATCTAAAGTATTATGATTCCAGTTATCTCTTAATTAGCTATATCATAGTTGAAGTGACACTTAACATTTGCTACAAGAAAAATAAGTTCTAAACACTTATCTTTTATTCTTTGATAGAAAAAAACTTGAAATTTTCTAATTTTCTGATCAATTCTTATGGTCTTTGGACTACTAGTACATTCTTCACGCTATCCCTATATCCCCACCACCCCTTCTCTAAAAGCTAATCTTCAGATATTCTTTATCTTCCTCTAGGTCAACCTATCGAGAATATCCTCCACAGGCAGACTCATAATCTTGTTTTTTGGCAATTCTGACAAGTCTAACTACTAGGCAAATTCGTTAATATTTAATACCAAGAACATGGTATAAGCCAAATAACTACAGCTCACTATAAACTCTTGCCAAAACGATCAGTTTTTTAGTTGATAATAAATATAACCAAGGTCCATGAAAGCAAATGTAAAACCAAATACTAAATTTTCTATTTACTTAAGGAAAATAATATGACATTTTAGCTAATCAATTCATTAGATGCCCAAATAATGTTTATGTGATTCACTTATTTGGAAGTGGACAAAGTTTTTGTCCATATAAATAAAATGGGTGGCTATTTATCAAATAGTAACTTCCTACTTGGTCGCTGTAACACAATTTCCTCCTGGAACTTACCTGATCTGTCACATCATACACAACTATGATGCCATGGGCTCCTCTGTAGTAACTGGAGGTGATTGTTCGAAATCTTTCTTGGCCTGCTGTGTCCCACTATTATAAAATAATCAAGAAATCCAAACAATTCCATTAAGTTAGAGTTGGGGTAAGGGGCAGGAGGAGGGGGAACAGTTTAGTTTGTTTACATGTGTATACAGAAACGACCAGGATTTGATATGGAAACATTAGCCCTCAGTGCTCACACTACTAAATTGCATGATAACTGCCAACTACCTGAAGGTCCAGAAAAGAAGCTAGTGCCTACAATTTAGCTTATGTTATGCTACCAATATTACACAGCTCTTTGAGATTAGGAACTACGTCATACTTTTCATACTCACTACCATTCTTAGAATTGTGCAAAACATTCGGAATGATTGCATAAACAGGTTGACTTGATTAGGAAGGCTACTGCCCTTACACCCCTTTAACACTCACACATAAGACAATACCATTTGCTAGCATGTTTTAGCATCATGGAATGCACTGAAAGGATCTAATTAAGATAACTACCAGTCAAAATAGCACTTTAACCATCTCTGGAAAGTATTATCTTAATCCTAGGGAAAACAATGTAAAGATGATGATTCAAAATACTTTCATAAAATTCATTTTAAAAGCAATTTGCCACACTTCACCATTTAAACTTAAACACCAAAAACAAATACTCATTTAAATTACTATATTAAAATTCTGGGTCTAAAAAAACTGAAAGGAAACTTATAGTTACTGTAAAAATAAATGGACTTGAAGTTTAAGACAAGTGAAGATCAAGATGCAATAGCCTTGCCTGACTGGTTTGGCTCAGTGGATAGAGCGTCGGCCTGCGGACTGAAGGGTCCCGGGTTCAATTCCGGTCAAGGGCATGTACCTTGGTTGCGGGCACATCCCCAGTAGGGGGTGTGCAGGAGGCAGCTGATCGATGTTTCTCTCTCATCGATGTTTCTAACTCTCTATCCCTCTCCCTTCCTCTCTGTAAAAAATCAATAAAATATATTTTAAAAAAAAAAGATGCAATAGCCTTTATAGGGAGGAGATTATAAAGTTCTGGAGTATATCTGTGAACTTGGCATTGATCCTCTTTGTTTTAAATGGCAAAATTAAAAAAAAAAAAAAACTGCTTCAGGAGCACTCAGTGAAATCACTTTCTTTTCCAGCGGACAAAGAGCTGTTAAATTCAAATTGGGGGGAAATTTTAATACAGACAGGATATTAGATAATATTGAGGCCTTAGTGTCAGTTTTGCTAGATGTGATAAATGTTTACATAGGAAAATAGATATGCATACCAACCTATGCTTGGAGTAAAATATAATGTCTGTAATTTAACATACTCCAGGGCCGTGGTCGGCAAACCGCGGCTCGCGAGCCACATGTGGCTCTTTGGCCCCTTGAGAGTGGCTCTTCCACAAAATACCACGTGCGGGCGCGCACCTACAGTGTGATTGAAACTTCGTGGTCCATGCACAGAAGTCGGTATTTTGTGGAAGAGCCACACTGAAGGGGCCAAAGAGTCGCATGTGGCTCGCAAGCCGCAGTTTGCCGACCACTGCTCCAGGGGAAAAGTTAATGAATCAAATAAAGTTAACATCATTTATCTAAAACAAATGAAAACAAGTCACAACAGCTTCATTCTTTTTTTTTTTTGTTCAAAGTACTGGCCTGAGAGCCCAAAAGACTTTAGATCTGCTCAGTAAAATATTATGAAAATGCTTACACTACACCAGGCACTTAGATTCAAGGTTACAGAGATGAATGAAACAGCGCTACAGGATATCTCATTTAAGTGGGAAAGGCAAACGAGAAAACCAATTACTCTGTGAGGGGTAATAAGGATTATATACAGAAGAAAGTTCTTCCTTCCCTTATCCACCCACCAACCCCTTGCACAAAGATAGCACAAGGAAGAAATTGTTAATGCATAAATGTTAACAAAGAATTGTAACTGATTAAGCAAGGCATCCAAAGAGTAAACTTTCTGATGTCTCCTTGCCACTATGAAAACTCCTGACTACATCCTAATAGTACCTTCCTCTGTAATTGATCACCCTTTGTATATAATCCTCATTACCCCTCCTAATCACAGGTTTACTGACTTTCCCATGTTTGTCCCACTGAAATGGGATCTCTCCTCCTGTCTATGAAGCTATGTCAGTGGTCGGCAAACTCATTAGTCAACAGAGCCAAAGCCAAATATCAACAGTACTTCTTCAAAATAGACTTGCCCAGGCCAAAAACCGACTAATGCGTATGGACCACGAAGTTTCAATCGCACTGTAGGTGCGCGCCTGCACGTGGTATTTTGTGGAAGAGCCACACGAAGGGGCCAAAAAGCCGCATGTGGCTCGTGAGCCACAGTTTGCCGACCACGGGGCTATGTTAATAATTTCTCTCTGTAACCTAGAACCTCTTGGGATTGCCTGGCGTAACATAAGCATGTCTATAAATGAGTCATCAATGAACAATCACAGAAGGATGCCTTCATGCTGTGGGTCTGGATCCCATACCTGCCCTGCCCTACTGAATGTTTTGTAATCACTAATTCTGAGAAAGACCCAGAGGGCACACTTAAAAAGGAAAAGCTGAAAGGATAATTAAAATATAGATCAACATAATGATTTTGAAAGACCCAGAAAACTTGGAAGGATAATTCAAGCCTTGCAAGATGAAATGTAATGGGTTTAAAGTAAAATCTGCCCAGCCGAAATGGCTCAGTGATTGAGCGTCAGGAGGTCACAGTTTGATTCCAGTCAGGGAATATACCTGGTTTCAGGCTTGATCCCCAGCGTGGGGCATGCAGGAGGCAGCCAACCAATGATTCTCTCATCATTGATGTTTTTATCTCTCCCTTTCCCTTCCTCTCTGAAATCGATACAAATATATTTTAAAAAGCAAATAAAAGTAAAATCTAGCATTCAGATTTAAAAGCTATAGTCATGAAGTATAAGACTTTCTAAAAAGTTACAAACCCAAAGCGATAAAATCCAAACTAGTAGGTAATTTAACTGAGATAGCAAATGTTGTTAAATTCAGGTGCTTCCCCCCCCATCCTTGAATGGATTAGTGATGAGAAAAGGCCATGAGTCCCTGTCATCCAAGAGGGGAAAAAAATAAATAAATTCAGAGTCCAAATTAAGGGAGGATTTACCTCATATAGTCCACACTGGCTAAATTATGTATCGTACTTTATTTCAGGAGTCCATCTTAATAAAAGGCACTTATAAAATGCAAAAGTAACTCAAATTGTAAAAGATTCTGAAAACATGATTCCAGAAAGGAAACACTGACTTCAGATGTAGAGATTGTGATAAGATCAACACAAAAGGCAAGCTGGGCAGTACTGACACCCTCCCACAACCACCTCAAAATTACAACTAAACTACAGAACAACCACCATTCAAAACCACCTGAAATATAGAAGTCCTACAACTAAGGATATAAAGAAGCCACATCAACACTGATAGGAGGGATGGAGACACAGAAAGGGTTGGGCTGGTCCAACACACCTGAGGAGAAAGGGATACCAGCCCCACACCAGGCCCCCCAACCCAGGGTTCCAGTGCCAGGAAGAGAAATTGCCAAAACTTCTGGCTATAAAAACCGGAAGGGATTGTGGCTGAGTGAAACAGAGGACTGCTAGAATCCCAGGCAACTCCTTTTTTCTTTTTTTAATATATTTTTATTTATTTCAGAGAGGGAGATAGAAACATTGATGAGAGAAAATCATTAATCTGCTGGGTCCTGCACAACCTCTACTGGGGATTGAGCCCATAACTCAGGCATGTGTCCTGACCAGGAATCGAACCGTGACCTCCTGGTTCATAGATCAATGCTCAACCACTGAACCACACCAGCCGGGCCTAGGCAGTTCCTAATAAAGGGCCCAAGCATGGACTTACTCTGACTCACTTGCTCTGAGCTCCAGCGCTGGGGCAGAGCTTGAAAGGCTCCAGGGATATACAAGGAGGAACTGAATTGTCTGGCATCAGGTCGAGAGCTAGAGGGGCAGCTTTCTCCCAGACAGAAGTGCTGGCAGAGGCTATTTTTCCTTTGCTTAGCTCTCCCTGCACAGAGATGTCAGACAGGTGCCATATCTGAGTCTCCATCAACCTGGCTGTCACTGTCTTCTCGGTCCCCAGGCCCCATGATTCCCTGAGACTCTGCCCCACCCAACCTGCAGGCCCACTCAAGCTGTTTCCAGTGACTTTCCCATAGGAATGGCCTGTCTTGGCTCATGCTTCAGGCTTTCCTAAAACCTTTTAAACAAGCAGCATCTGGCCTCAACATGCTTCATACCTCTTGCTAAGTGGCCCCAGGCCCAATACCAGTGGCAGCAGCTGGGTCTCTCCTGAGCATTTCTAAGACCAGCACAAGCAGCAGTCATCTACAGGTCATTTTGTAGCTCATGTCAGGAGGCACTGGACAGAACATAAGTGGCGACTGACATTGGCCTGCACCTCCCAGGAGGCACCCATGAACAGCTGTAGATCACAATGAAGCACTACCCAACCACCTCCACAAGTGACGCACTCAAGAGGCAGACTCAGCAGCATCGGAAGTAAATCCTACTCCATAAGGTGGACTCCTGCACAGCTGACCCTCCACCATGTATTCACAGCCTGTCCTTGTAGCCAGTAAGCCCATGAGTAAATCCCTCCCACTGACATGCCAATAGCAATCAAGGCTCAACTACAAGAGGGTGTACATAGCCCACACAAGGGGTGCACTTGGAGTGCCACTGGACTCTACAGCACACCTACTACATTAAGCCACTCTATCAAGCCTGGGAGACCTAGCAGCTCTACCTAATACATAGAAACAAACATGGGGGGTGGGGAACTCTGCCAAAATGAGAAGAAACATGTTCCAAATGAAAGAACAAAACAAAAATGCAGAAAACCAATTAAACAAAATGGAGACAAGCAATCTATTAGACGCAGAATTCAAAACACTGGTTATAAGAATGCTCAGTGAACTTAGAGAAAAAATAGATGAACTTAGTGAGAACATAAAAAGACATGGAAACCATAAAAAAGAATATACTAATTGAAATGAATAATTTACAAGGAATCAATAGTAAAATAGATGTAGCCAAGAATCAAATCAGTGATTTGGAATAAAAGCAAAAAACAAACAAACAACAACAAAAAAACTCTCAAGAAAACACCCAATCCGAAGAATAAAAAGAAAAAAGATAGTGTAAGGAGCCTCTGAACAACTTCAAGCATACCAACATTTGCATCATGGGGGTGCCGGAAGGAGAAGAGAGAGAGCAAGAAATTGAAAACCTATTTGAAAACATGATGACAGAAAATTTCCCTAACCTGGTGAAGGAAATAGACATACAAATCCAGGAAGTACAGAAAGTCCCAAACAAGATGAACCCAAAGAGCCTCATACCAAGACACATAATTAAAATACAAAAGGTTAAAGACAAAGAGAATCTTAAAAGAAGGAAGAAAAGTCCAACTGGTGTGGCTCAGTGGTTGAGCACGACCTATGAACCAGGAGGTCACGTTTGATTCCCGTTCAGGGCACATGCCCAGGTTGTGGGCTTGATCACCAGTAGGGGATGCAGGAGGCAGTCAATTAATTATCTCACATCATTGATGTCTCTGTATCTCTCTCCCTCTTCCTTCCTCTGAATTCAATAAAAAAGCAGCAAGAAAAAAGCAGATAACTACAAGGGAGCTCCCATAAGAATATCTGCTGGTTTTTCAAAAGAAACTTTCCAAGCCAGAAGGGATTGGCAAGAAATATTCAAAGTGATGAAAAGGAAGGACCTACAACCAGTATTACTCTACCCAGTAAAGCTACCATTGAGAATCAAAGAATAAAGGGCATCCCAGACAAGAAAAAGCTAAAGTTCATCACCACCAAACCAGTATTGCATGAAATGTTAAAGGATCTTCTTTTAAAAAGAGAAGAAAAAAAAGATTAAAAATATGAACAATAAAATGGCAATAAATAGATATTTGTCAACATCTAAAAAACAAAATAAACAAGCAGAGCAGAAACAGACTCATAGACAAAACATTTTGATGTTTGCCAGATGGGAGGGGGGTTGGGGGATGGGTCAAAAAGGGGAAGGGATTATTAGGAAGTACAAATTGATAGTTAAGAATAGTCATGGGGATGTAAAGTACAGCAAAAAGGATATAATCAATAATATTCTAGTAACTATGGTATAAGATGGGTACAAGATTTATCCAGATAATCACTTAGTAAATTATGTGTAATCACTGGGTTGTACACCTGAAACTAATATAATACATTATATGTCAAATGTAATTAAAAAATAATTTTTTAAAAAAATAAAGATTACAAAATAAAAATAAAGGGCAATAAAATAAAATAAAATAAAATAAAATAAAGGCAGGTGCCAACAGAAAAGAAATTAATCTCATTCAGGAAGCTCCAAAAGGCAGAGGAATAAGAGCTAGAAGTGAACGGAAACTGGCTTCAGCTCAACATAAAGAGTTAACAATTAGAGGTTATTTACAAATGGAACTAGCTTATTTGAAAAACTGGCGAGCTTCCCAAAAATGTTCAAATAGGGAAAGGAAATTACTACCAAAGACAAAGAAAGACTCAAAGAATGACCTATTATGAACCATTCCAGCCACAAGAAAGTAGCACTATATGAATGTTTCACAAATATATACTCAAACCTTATGGAGACCAATAATCACACATATAACCATTTCACATCAATAGTTGAGAAGCTTGGGTGCAGCTTTCTGAAACATGCCTCTTACTTTAGGTGGTGCCAAGTATAAAGTTCTACATATAATTGGGGGGGATCAATATGGAAGGCTGGTTTAAAGTATTTCACACACTCTCAGAAAATTATATCCTTGCAAGTCCTAATTTGGAATACCAAGTGTGTTAACTTATAGCAAAACCAACAGTTCTTTTTTAATGTACCTTTTTTCCCCTCATCAGAGTCACATAAGGGAGGAACTAAAAAAAATTACCTCTCTGGAAAAATATCATATCTTCAGTAACATTTGTATACAATAGTCCCTCCTTTATCCACGGTTTCAGATACCAGCAGACAACCGTGGTTAAAAAAAACTTTAAATGGAAATTCCAGAAATAATTCCCAAGTTTTAAATTGCATGCTGTTCTGAACTGTGCCAGAAATCTTGCATCATTACACTCAGTCCTACCCCTGACCTGAATCATCCCCTTCATTCAGCATATCTAACTCACTTCATCATGTAGGCACTGTATCATCTTGAGAGACCACATTCACATATCTCTTACTATAGTACTAGAGGCCCAGTGCACGAATTCATGCACCTTGAAAGGAACTGTGGGGGGCCGAGAGGCTGCGGTAGGTACAGGGGTGGGTCTCGGCCCATCCTCCGGCCCATCCTCCGTGCCCCTGCCCAGCCCCTCCCACCGCGTCCCCCGGTCCCCTGTCTGCTGGCAGCCCCGCTTCTGCTGCCACCGGTCCCATGCGCTGATGGTGGCGCTGGCCCTGCTCGCACCCGCTGACAGTGGTGCAGAGCAATTGTGGCCAGTGCCAGCAGCGGGTGCAAACAGGGCCGGCACCATCAGCGGGTGTGAGGGGTGGCTGCTGCTCCTATCACCCCTCAGGAGAAGGGGGAGATGGAGAAGCCCTCAGGGGAGATCAGGGCTGGCAGCCGCCACTCGCACGCACTGATGGCGCTGAGTGATCGGGACCAGCGCCGGGCACCAGCAGTGGATGTGAGCAGTGGCTCTGGCGCCGGCTGTGGGTGCAAGCAGGGCCGGCGCCAGCAGCAGGTGTGAGTGCCTGGCAGGACCGCTGTACGTGGGAACAAAGAATTTTCAGTAACCACCAGAGGCTCACCCTGATGACAGCGATCGGTGCTCCGCCTTGGTCTGGCACCTCCACTAACCTGCTCCACCACCACGCCGTGGCCAACACCCGCCACGTTCCGCATGAGCCCCTGGTGGTCAGCGCACATCATAGCGACCGGTTGTTCCGCTGCTCAGTCTATTTGCCTATTAGCCTTTTATTATATAGGATATTAATGGCCCGATGCACGAAATTCGTGCCAGAGTAGGCCTTCCTTTCCCCGGCTGCCGGCACTGGCTTCCCTCTGGCACCTGGGACCCGGGCTTCCCTCTGGCCGCCAGCACACCTGGGACCCAAGCTTCCCGCGCAGCCCCGACTTTGTCCGGAAGGTCATCGGAATGACATCTGGAAGGATGTCCAGAAGGACGTCCAGTCTAATTAGCATATTATGCTTTTATTATTATAGATTTATTATTATAGTTAATATCATACCGTGCCTTATTTATAAACTTTATCATAGGTGTGTATATAGCATAGGGAAAAAACAGTATATATAGGGTTCTATACTATCTGTGGTTTCAGACATCCCCTGGGGGTCTTAGAATAAGGGGGGACTACTGTACTGCCCAAAAGTTTACAAAGGGCTTTCACATACATTATTGTATACACATACACAAAGCTACCAGATTTGGTTCTCACAATTACCTTATTTGTTCATAAATCAAGTATTTTCACATTCATTTTGGATATAAGAAACAGTCTCGGGAAAAAGGCTAAAGTTAAACCCATAACTCTATAACTAGTAAATACCAGAATGAAGATATCAAATCCAAGTTTTCTGACTCCAAATCCAGAATTCCCAGTTCAGTGTATTACCAATTCCATAAAAAAGAACAGTCACTAGTTTTCTATGTTATTTAATACTAATAGCCAGCTCTAAAAGATATCCAGAGATTATTTTTAAAGACCACAGATATGTCCACATTGATCGTCCCAGACCCATATTGAAGTGATAATAATTGAACTACTACAATTGCCTACTTTTAATTTGGGGTTGGGGTTGTAAGGATAGATAAGGGGACTAGGATGGAACAAGGACACAAAATATTGAAGGCAGAACTATGGGCCACTTGGTTCTGCTACGAACTCTAGGCAAATAATTAAATCAGCATCAATTTCTGAGTTATGCAACAAATTAGAAAAGCTAAGTTCCTTTCGGATAAAATTCTGTTTCTAAGAGTTGGTAAATACTACGTAATAAATACAACAGAAATAAAAAAAATACAGGTGACCCTTGAATAACACAGAAGTTAGAGATGCCAACCATCAGTGCAAAAATTCGCCAATAACTTAAGTCTGTCCTCCACACGTGTGGATTCCCAACCACCAGATGACCCTTGAACAATCTGGATTTGAACTGCCTCGGTCAAATGAACTGCATGAGTCAACTGGGGAAAAATCGGTGTATAAGTGGGTCTGCACAGTTAACACTCACATTGTTCAAGGGTCAACTGTACTCAATTAAGCCACATATGAAGAACCTCTCCCTAGGTTTCTTTTCATGTTCCATAGTACTCAACACAGTAAAAGACATAGAGAAAATGCTCAACATACTTTTGCTATAAGACAAGGTAAAGTTCAACTTAGACCCCACTGACAAAAGCACAAGAAAAAGAACAAGTTTGACTTAAAACATGTATTTCTCTGCTTTATGAATAGGAAATTCAATGAGGAAGATAATCTTAGACAAGTCATTTTTAATCTGAACAATTCTTATTCTACCACTCTATCATGGATGCATGATGCTTAAAATACTTCAAATTTAATTTTGTTAAATATTAAAAAATAAATAATACATTCTAAATTTATCAAAATAATTTTTTAAAAAAACTTCTAGTTCAAAAATTACTTACTATTTGAAGCTTGATTGTTTTCCCATCTAACTCTATAGTTCTTATTTTGAAATCCACACCAATAGTGCTGATGTAACTTTCTGTATACGTATCATCCTGAAGAGAAAAATAGTTCATGATTAAAATTAATGTTCAATACTAGAGTATATAAGAAAACAGTGCTAACTTTTATATACAAAGTTGATAAGGTTAAAAGGTATAACATGTTGAGAACAACCACTCCATCCTGCTCCAGTATTTACTTCATGTTTTGATTAAAAGCACTATTTAAGTTTTTTCTTAAGATTTTGTTCAATAACTATTCTTTAATTTTTCACACATTTCTTGGCAAATTGTTTACATAAGTTACATAGGAAAAGGTTTTATATTTTCAATGATGAATAATTTTCCTAATTGCTAATCAGTGAAACTCTAGCTCCTCCCTACCCACAAATCCCATTTATTCACCACAAATTAATGACCATGTCACTCTCCTCTTCTGGATTTTTTAGAAATCAATTTTATTTCCTAGTTATGACTTTTTCAAATTCTCATAATATAAAATTTATCCTTTTAAACTGTACAGTTCAGCCCTAACCGGTTTGGCTCAGTGGATAGAGCGTCAGCCTGCGGACTCAAGGGTCCCAGGTTCGAGTCCGGTCAAGGGCATGTACCTTGGTTGCGGGCACATCCCCAGTAGGGAGCATGCAGGAGGCAGCTGATCGATGTTTCTCTCTCATCGATGTTTCTAACTCTCTATCCCTCTCCCTTCCTCTCTGTAAAAAAATCAATAAAATATATTTTAAAAAAAATAAAATAAAGTGTACAGTTCAATGGTTTTGTTTAGTATATTCACAGGGTTATGCAACCTACACCATTATTTAACTCCAGAACAATTTCATCATCCTGTGATGAAACTCTGTACCTAGTAGCAGTCACTCTCCATTTCCTTCTCTTCCCCTAGACCCTGGAAACCACTAATCTATTTTATGTTTTTATGGATTTGCCTATTCTGAACATTTCATAAGAATGGAATCATACAGTATGTGGCCTTTCATGTTGGCTTAACTTAGCATAAAGTTTTCCAGGTTCATCCATGTTATAGCATGTATTAGTTCTTCTTCATTCCTTTTTTTAAAAAATATATTTATATTGATTTCAGGGAGGAAGGGAGAGGGAGAGATAGATAGAAACATCAATGATGAGAGAGAATCATTGATTGGCTGCCTCCTGCACGTCCCCTACTGGGGACCGAGCCCGCAACCCGGGCATATGCCCTGATCGGGAATCGAACTGGTGACCTCTTGGTTCCTGGGTCTACCCTCAATCACTGAGCCACACCTGGCTGGGCATACTTCATTCCTTTTTTATGGCTGAATAATATACACTGAGTGGCCAGATTATTATGACCGGCCAGATTATTATGACCACCCCATCAGTACAATGAAGTGAATTAGTTATGCAAATAATAATAATAATAATAAAGCATTGAGAGTATTTTCTTAGGAAGCTTTCAATATTCAATATTTTTGGAAGTGTCAATGAAGTACTGATGGGGTGGTCATAATAATCTGGCCACTCAGTGTCTATTGTATGGATATGCCACATTTTGTTTATCCACTGATCAGCTGATGGACAGACATCTGGTTGTTTCTACTTTCGGCTATTATAATGCTATGAACATTTGTGTATAAGCTTTTACGTGAACAATGTTTAACCCAATGTTAACCTTTAAAAATTATACCTGTTTTTCTCAAGTTATCTGTTTTGACATTTTACTCAGAATGGAAACAAAACTCTTAATGCTTGTGAAAAGATACATGGAGAGATCAAGCTATCAACACCTAAACCCACTGAACAATCTTAGCAAGCATAAAGTACCACATAAGTATTCTGACAAAAAAGATGGTCCTAAATCTAATCAAACCTAAAACTATTAAAAGTAACATTATCAAACAGAACTTCCTTTGATGATGGAATGTTTCTATAAGCTGAGCTAGCTAATACAGTAGCCACTAGCCCCAAGTGGCAACTGAGTAAAAGGAACTGAGTTTTTAATTTTATTCAATTGTAATTGGTTTCCATTTAAATAGCTGCATGGGGCTAGTAGATACCATAAGGATAACACAGCTCTGGGGGTTTACTTCCAATTACAGAAACATGAGAAATTTCAACAAGTTTGAAGACACCACAAGGAAGCAAAGTGACAAATCTAAAATACTGAACGATCTATAGGAAAACTTCCCTGGTTTCTGAAAAAAGTAAATGACAAGAAAAACACATAAAAAAGAGGAGGTTGGGCCCTAACTGGTTTGGCTCAGTGGATAGAGCGTTGGTCTGCGGACTGAAAGGTCCCGGGTTCAATTCCGGTCAGGGGCACATGCCCGGGTTGTGGTCTCGATCCCCAGTTGGGGGCGTGCAGGAGGCGGCCGATTGGTGGTTCTCTCTCATCACTAATGTTTCTATCTTTCTCCCCACTCTCAATTCCTCTCTGAAATCAATTAAAAAATAAATAAAATAAAAAATAAAATGAAAAAAAGAGAAGGTTGGGAAAACTAGGTTAAGAGACTAAGCAGCAAAATAACTAAATGGGACCATGTATGGATGGAACCATGTGTGGACCAAGTATGAATACTAATTCAAATCAACCATAATACCAATACTTATGAGACAATCGGGGAAATTTATTTTCTAAGTTAACAATGGCAATGTTATTTGATATGAAAATGTCCAGTTTTTGGAAATTCATACGGAAGTACGTAGAGCAGTGGTTCTCAACCTTCTGGCCCTTTAGATACAGTTCCTCATGTTGTGACCCAACCATAAAATTATTTTCGTTGCTACTTCATAACTGTAATGTTGCTACTGTTATGAATTGTAATGTAAATATTTGATATGCAGGATGGTCTTAGGCGACCCCTGTGAAAGGGTCGTTCGACCGCCAAAGGGGTCGCAACCCACAGGTTGAGAACCGCTGACATAGAGGGAGACAACACTTGAGATCTGCATTACAACACTCCAACAAAAAAGGGAAAATGAGAGTGTGAGCAACTCTTGATAATGCAGAATCTGATCATACATAGGATTAAAAAAAAAAAAAAACTCTAGAGAAAACTGTAGCCCTGGCTACTGTCCTCAATTGGTTAAGCATCATCCTATACACCAAAAGGTTGCAGGCTGAATCCTGGGTATGGAGCTTGCAAGGAGGCAGCTGATGGATGATGTGCTCTCACATCAATGTCTCTCTCTCTCTCTCTCTCTCTTAAAAAAAAAATCAATAAGAATATCTTTTTAAATTATAAAATGTGATCAGAGGGAGGGAGTTCCAAGGGACTTATTCTCCTCATAGATTCACACTTGTGCACATGCAGAACTATTGGGTGAAAGAATACATTTAAAAGCATTGACTGCAATTTGACAAAATGCTCCTCATCACTAGATATTCATTTTGAAATTATTTATTTTTAATTGCATATCTAATAAGTAACAGGCACTGTAGAAAGTGGATAGAGAACAAAATGAATACAATAAACTTTCACTTAGCACTTCTACATGTCAGGTGTTTTGTTAGAAATACTTATAAATGCTTTGCTAGAATTCATATAAACCCCTAAATGACTCTTATTTGCATGGCTGAGACACTGCACATGCTCTTCCTTCTGTTCAAATTCTCAGTTTTCCCTTTCTGCATACCCCAGCCCCTGGATCACATGGCAATTTTTACTCACTCTTCAATTTTGAGCCCGGGCAATACTAACTGTCCAAACATTCAATTCCTCAGCCAATAGTTAAGAGATCCTTTCCTCTGTGCTCCCATAGCTTACTATACATTTCTTTACAATATCTTTTGTGCCTGGTATCTATTTTGGGGATCCCGAAATCAGTATTTTTAGAAATGCTCCTGGGTGATTTTACTGTGTAGGTAGTACTGAAAACCTGTAACTTAGATCAATAGGCATTTCAAAGAGGATTTTCTTTGAAACACGAAATTCTCAGACTATATAGCCACTTTCATCAAAAGATACCATTTCTGCCCAGCTGGCACAGCTCAGTGGTTGAGGATTGACCTATGAACCAGGAGGTCCTAGTGTGATTCCTGGTCAGGGCAATGCCTGAGTTTCGGGCTCGATCCCCAATGGGAGGTGTACAAGAGGCAGCAGATCAATGATTTTCTCTCTCTAAAATCAATAAAAATAAATACATATTAAAAAAAGAGATATACCAGTTCCTCCCATCCACCAAGAATTGCTGATTTAATACTAGGAACATTTATCAATTTTAGTATTTGCCAATTTAATAAAAATTAAGTAAAATCTAATTTTAAGCTTTTAATTACAAATAAAATTGAACATTTGTTCATATTTAATTTGTATCTCTTCTTTTGTGAACTGCCTACTCATGTATTTGCCCATATTTCTATTAGGACAAGCATATTTTCTTATTAATGTGTAAGTGTGCTTTATATACTGACAATATCATCCCTTCCTCATATTTCTCTTTCTAGTACCATTTGTTTTCTAACATTTTTATATGTTTGACATTAATTTTAATACAATCAAATTTAACAATCTTTTCTAATTTTTTTATCAGAATACTCTTTCACACATATTAAAGAATCACCTATGTGTTATTCTAGTACTTCCATTTCATTTTTTATAATGTAATTATTTTTAATGACATTAATATCAACATTTATCTTATCAAAAAAAGTCATATTTTTTGAGATGCTGCCAAGCTCTTAGTGGTGAATTATAAATTTTCTAAAATTCCAATTTTCTTTTAAAGTTTGAATTTTATTAAAGGCAGCAAATGCTGCCAAATATTTTCCTTTAAATGACAATCTCAGTTCATTTGAGAAAATGTCTGCCAATACCCAATTCTACATAACTATAGTTTGTCTATCAGTTGTTCTTTCAAGTTAAAAAAAAAATTTACTTTTCTTTTCCTTGAGACAACTAAACGAAGTGTTTTATGCGTATTCCTCATTTCTTCACAACATATTTAAAAAAGAATACTCAAGGAACAAGACTTTTAGAATAATCATTTTTACTGTTTTATCAAAGACACTCTTAAGTGAAAATGGTTTTTTCCCCCTGTAGTGAATAGAGGTAAATACAATAAGCATGAATACAGTCTGGAGCTTAGCTTTGCCTTGATATGCTGTGTTAATGCACCAGCAGTTTTACCCTACCATTGCTTTTGCATCGTCAGGGCAAATGTCAACACAGTGAAAAAGGCAAATTTTTTTTTTTTTTTTAGTACTAAGTAATTATTTACTTAGTAAATACAGTAGGTCCTCGGGTTACATCAGAGATCCATTCCTACGGTGCGAAGTAACGCGATTTTCGCCATAAGTCAGAACCCACCTACATAAGCATCTACATCACTCACATGGAGCACATGCACAGCAGTAATGAAGTGAAACAGTAAATTTAAAAGAAAGATAACAATTACTGACCTTTACTTGTGGTAAATAAATAATAAAAAACATAAAGCACATATGTACATACGTCGAAATGACGGAACTTTTTTTTTTATAAATAAGTGGGAGATGGCGACGTAACCCGAGGACTGTCTGTACTAACAGCTTAGTATTATTAAGACAATAGTTTTGATCTCATGGACAACCCACTGACAGGGTCTTGATAATCCCCAAGGGCCTTTAGTCCACACTCTGAGAACCAAAGATATAATGAGACAGAAAATATGCTAAATTCGAAGGCAGTTGATAAATACTATAAAGGAGGCTGTGAATTCATTAGGTTGAAAGTCACTTATCTGTTGATAAATCTCAGCATATAGAGCACCATTGTCAAAATGTGCCAGGCCCTGCTTTTTCTTTTTCTTTTGCTAAACTTTTACTTGAAAAGTTGTTTTCCATCAAGTTGCTTTCAACACAGGCCAACTATTTTCCCCTTACCTTACGACCCAAGTTGGAATGAAACATTGTTTGACCTCTACCAAGACTATCAACTCTGATTTTATAAACCACACTTTGCTGAATTTCTTTTAAGAACAACAGCATTTCTTTTATTTAAGACTCAAAGGTATCACTAGGGGTGTATACTCAGAGACTTTAATATATAAATTCTGGAAGATTTAGTATACTGTGAATAAAACAGCTTAATCTTTTGTCTACCTAGAAAATGTACACAACATTAATTTCTTTAAAGGCATTTCAATTTCAACTTACTGCAAACCTAAGAAGGAGGCAGGACTTTCCAACTCCAGAGTCTCCAATCAGAAGCAACTTGAATAAGTAATCACTGCAAAAAGGAAAAAAAAAATCACATTAATAAAAAGCATATTGTATTGTAAATTCTGCAACAAAAATATACCAAGAATAATTAACAGCTCACTGAAGAAGACTACAGCTCTTGAAAAGCCTATGAATAGCTTAAGAGAAGCCAAAATTGCAACCAACAGCAGAAGCTCTTTTGATGAATCACTACACAGGATGGAATTATCTAAAAGTAAAATAAGCAATGCCACCAATGATCTGAGATCAGTGAACTACTTCCAAGGAAAGAATGAAATAAAACATAAGTGATATGCATTCTTGGAGAGCCCAAAGAACTATGCTAGATAAATCCCACTCCCTTTACAGTATTAGGATACAGAGATAACTTTCCATTGCTCTTGCCAATAAAACAAATCTCTCCTCCTAATTCCAAGATCAAATCATTTTTTAATAGCAATTTTCCAAGGGGCTTTTATGATCCTTCCCTAGCATCTACCTGGAAGTTCTCCCTTAAAAAAAAAAAAAAAAAAAAGGATCATTTAACTTCTGGTAACCCTATATGATAAATGTTTTAAACTAAAGATGTGGTAAAATCCAAGGCTGTTTGCCTGGCTGGCGTGGCTCAGTGGTTGAGCGTAAACCTATGAATCAGGAGGTTACGGTTCGATTCCTGGTCAGGGCAGATGCCTGGGTTTTGGGCTTGATCCCCAGTGGGGGGCATGCAGGAGGCAGGCAATCAATGATTCTCTCTCATCATTGATGTTTCTATCTCTCCTTCTCCCTTCCTCTCCGAAATCAATAAAAATAAATTAAAAATAAAAGGCTGTTTTATGAAAACACACAACTTGAGGAACATTCTAAGCTTGTATTAAAGCATTCTTCAGAAAACATTGAAAGCTAGGCTCTATTTATGTACACTGACCATTGCCAGGCCTGACTCAAAGACCATCCCCAGAGATTCCTTTATGGACCTGAAGACAACAGACTATCTGCCCATGGTTTCCAAAGGAACCCCTCACAGATCCTTCCTAATTCTGACCAGTTCTATTAAGCAATTTCAAAAGGTTAAAAACGATCCAGAATTTACAGTTTATTATTTTAGAAGACATGAGTTTCAATTTTGTTCTTTGTGATTTTGTTTTTAAAAAATGCTACCTATGTAAGGTGAAACCCAAATATCATTCACAATTTAAATTAGGATTACAATGATCACATTTACATGTAAGCAAGATGTAAAACTTTTAACAGTGATTATTTTTTTGAATATTCATTATTACCCAGGCTTACCGTGATATGTGTTACTTAAAACATATCTTTTTGGTTATACCAAGTTACCAAAGTACACTTATTGTCCCTAATTATATCTCAAGGAAAGGGGGGGGGGGGATCCAAAGTGCTCTAATCAGCAGCAAAATAAAGTTCACAGAAAGAAATAAGCTTTAAATAAGTAATTAAGAAGGGAATTGAAGCACAGGATGAACTAAATAACTAATAGCCTTTTCAGTTTGACATCCTAATGAAAAAAGGGGGGAAGCTAATGATTGTAAAATTTTACCCTTAATAAATGATTAATACATAATACCATACAACTTTTATTGGGCAATACAGTTTCTGACTGACTTTGGCACTATTGATAGCTCCCTTCTTAATTAGATTAAATTCTTAAGGATGCTGAACATCAGCAATGAGTAAGTACATGTTTTACATTTTAGGCGCAGCTGGCGTGGCTCAATGGTTGAGGGTCGACTTATGAACCAGAAGGTCACGGTTCGATTCCCTGCCAGGCATATGCCCAGGTTGGGGGCTTGATCCCCAGTGTGGGGCGTGCAGGAGGCTGCCAATCAATGATTCTCTCTTATCACTGATGTTTCTATCTCTCCCTCTCCCTTACTCTCTCTGAAATCAATAAAAAATATATTTTAAAAAAAGAATTTACATTTCAGTTAGCAAGAATAATCGCACCATTGATACCACTATAATTACTTAGTTTTTAACAGAAATTTCAACATAACAGATGCTCTGAATTTATCAATCTCCCTCAGCACAGTGCCAGGCATCCAGCAGACATTCAATTAACATCCCTTGAATCAGCTGTACTGGAGCCTGTTACAATAAAGGACAGCCTTGAGCCACAGATGTTGCCCAAGGTAGCATCATTACCTTAAAGAGCAATTTCTCTATTTCAGAGTAATCATAAGGCTGGAAAAAACATGAATGTTCCCTAATTATTACAAATTACATTATGGTTTCAAGAAAATAATAGTTGGAAGCATTTCAGATCTTGCAACCCAGCATATGTTGTCAGTTTGGCTCAAATAAACTCATAAAAATTCCCTACAGGTTTGGGAAGAAATATGGTAAAGTCACCATATTTCAATTACCACATTCTTTTAAAGTGTTAGAGTGTTATTTCAAACATTAATTTATGAGTTTTTATGAGTTTATGATAATATAAGGTTCACAGCCATTATACATAATATGAAGAATTGAGCCCTCTTCTTTACAATGAGATACTCAATATTAAACAAGATTCTAGTTAACACAGGTTTGAACTGCACAGGTCCATTTTCACACAAGTTTTTAAAATCCATTGTCCATGAGTCAACAGCTAGGAATTTGCATAAGTGGAGGATCCACTTAAGTTATATGCAGATTTTATACTGTGCCATTGGGTCAAGGGTCAACTGTATTTTGTTCTCTCCCAAACCATTACTACTAACATGACAAGAGACATGGAGAAAGGCAAACAAAGTCAAACTCACAAACTTCTTTCCTTTATTGAAAATACACACTAAGAGAATGTTACTTACATTGGGACAAAAAAAATAATCACTGTTAAAAGATTCAAGAATACTATAGCAAATGGTCAGACTATTTTTTCTTTATTTCCCAAGAATCTGAAATCAGGCCTGGCCAGCGTGGCTCAGTGGTAGACGGTCGACCTATGAACCAGGAGGTTACGGTTCGATTCCCTGCCAGGGCACATGGCTGGGTTTTTAGTCTAAAATATAATTTTGCTAGATCAGAAATCTGTAGTTACAACTGTAATCACCATTCTCATATATTAGATTATCCTAGTAAATCCTATCCACTGCTCCCAAATCTGAACTTCCTTTGGTCATTTTCATGTCTAATCTATATAATAAAAGCCTAAGCAACCATTAAGGTGGAACAACCAGAAAGACCCGTCACTATGATACAAACTGATCACCAGGGGGGAGACGCTCAATGCAGGAGCTGCCATCTGGTGGTCAGTGCGCTCCCACAGGGGGAGTGCCTCTCAGCCAGAAGCCGGGCTCATGGCTGGCGAACACAGTGGTAGTGGCGGGAGCCTCTCCCACCTCCTCAGTAGTGCTAAGGAGCAGCAAGCCAAGCAGTAAGGAGCAAGCAGGCAGGTGGTAAGGAGCAAGAGCTCCCAGACTGCAAGAGGAATGTCCGCCTGCTGGGAGTGGGCCTAAGCTAGCAGGCGGACATCCCCCAAGGGGTCCCAGACTGCGAGAGGATGCAGGCCGGGCTGAGGGATGCCCCCACCCCAGCCGCCCAGTGCACGAATTTCATGCACCGGGCCTCTAGTTTGCTATAACCCTTCATATTCTATCCCCCTAAGTAGTCTGGAATCTATTCCTCCACTCTTGTTTGACATAACTATCTGTGAAGGTAAACTGACTCATCTGTGTATCCAAAATCTGGCACTGTGTCTTTTACAAAGCATGTGCTAAGAGATCAGAGGACATTCTAATTTTGCATTTTAATCAGCCTTTTTCATTGTGAAATACAAATAACGAATATTTGTGCTCGCTTCGGCAGCACATATACTAAAATTGGAACGATACAGAGAAGATTAGCATGGTCCCTGCCCAAGGATGACACGCAAATTCGTGAAGCGTTCCATATTTAAAAACAAACAAAAAACAAACAAATAACGAATATTTATGGCCATCTCTGGTTACATTTGGGGCAAAATACTAGAGGGAAAAAATGTATGGGAACATGGCATGTTAAAAGAATACAGGAGCCAACCTGAAATTTCTCTCAATGGCCAAAGCAGAACAATATGAGCCACAAAGTAAACAACCACATGCTATAACCCAAGCAATAAAATAGATATTCATGAGTCTATATGGGTATAAATAATTAAATAAATGAGAGAGAAGACACAAATCTTCCTTACAGGAGGATTCCAAATAATACATGTAGAAGAAACGAGAGAAACAGAAAATCACCAGATCATCACAATAATAACTATGACAGGCAAGATCCACCAATGAATGCTAAAATTAATGGATGCAACTTCTTTTTTTTTATAGATGTGTGTGTATGTGTGTGTGTATTTATTACTGATTTCAGAGAAGGGAGAGGGAGAGACAGAAACATCAATGATGGGGCAGGCTAAAAGAGG
>NW_005871054.1:301552-311794 GCF_000147115.1 Myotis lucifugus | reverse complement strand
AACCTCAAGCGCCAGGGGGGGAATCCTTGGATCAACTTTCCTCATGGTACATCCCCCCACTGGGGGATGGAAGCCCTCA
This sequence comes from Myotis lucifugus, assembly GCF_000147115.1. Classification (NCBI taxonomy): domain Eukaryota; kingdom Metazoa; phylum Chordata; class Mammalia; order Chiroptera; family Vespertilionidae; genus Myotis; species Myotis lucifugus. Next base: position 311,715 of record NW_005871054.1, on the reverse strand, counting down.
AACCCCGGGCCATGTGCCCTGACCCGGGATCCAACCCATGACCCCCTGGTTTCACAAGGTTGACACTCAACCACTGAGCCACACCAGCTGAGCAAATAGATGAAACTTTTAAAGAAGAAGCAAGTTATTTGCATGGCCTCAAAGTATGTCCCCCCAAAATATTTATTGCTGTGGTGATTTTAACATATGCTATCAAATTTGTTAAACACTCCTCCCTCTAAGACAGTGGTTCTCAACCCTTGGCTGCACATTAGAATCACCTGGGAATCTTTCTAAAATCCTGATTTCTGGGCCTCTTCCTCCGGAAATTCTGTTTCTTTGTTATGGGGTGGGGCCACAACATTAGTAACAAAGAAACAGAATTTCCGGAGGATGAGGCCCAGAAATCAGGATTTTAAAAAGATTCCCAGGTGATTCTAATGTGCAGCCAAGATTGAGAACCACTGCTCTAAAAGATGGAGCTTATTAATTCTCTTCCCTTGAGTGTGGGCTCCTAATGATTGCTTTCTAACAGAGTATGGAAAGAAAAAAATAGTTAACTTCATAATGGGAGAAACCTGACAAATGCAACCTTAAGTAGGTGATCAAAGGGAACATCACCAACCAGTGTGGCTCGGTTGGTTGGAGCATCATCTTATGCACCAAAGCAAAGGGTTCGATCCCTGATCAGGACACGTGTAGGAGGCAACCGATCAATGTTTCTCTCTCACATCAATGTTTCTCTCTCTCTCTCTTTCTTTCTCTTTCTCTTTCTTTCTCTCTTTCTCTCTCTCTCTCTCTCTCTCTCTCCCCCTCGCCCCCTCTAAAATCAAGAAATGTATCCTCAGCCCAGCTGGCATGGCTCAGTGGTTGAGTGTCCACCTATGAAACAGGAGTTCACGGTTCGATTCCCAGTCAGGGCACATGCCTGGGTTGCGGGTTCGATCCTCAATATGGGGGTATGCAGAAGGCAGCTGATCAATGATTCTCTCTCATCATTAATATTTCTATCTCTCTCTCCCATTCCCCGCTCTCCTCCCTTCCTCTCTGAAATCAATAAAAATTTATTTTAAAAACAAACAAAAAACATATCCTCGAGTGTTTATTGATTTAAAAAATTTACTAAAACAGATTTTGGTTCAAAATTCTTTAGGTAAAATGCTTTTCTTTTCATTAAGTTACCATACTGCATAATATATGAAGCAGGGGATAAATCTGCTTTGTGAATCTAAAATGCTACTGGGAATTCTAAAATCTCAAAAGAGATAGTTGTGTGAAACACTGTATGTGAAAAGATTATAGAACACTTTATTTAGTATAACCCATTTTTGTTTTTAAAAAATTGTGTACACACGTAAAAGATTTGGGGGAAAAATGACACTTCTAAATTATAGTATTACAATTGATTGATATTTTTCTTTATACTTTTTTTTAAAAGTCTACAGTAAGCCTGTGTTACTTTTATAACCAGAAAAGATGTTGAGGGGAGAAAAAAAATTTTTAATGAGAGCGTTTGTTCAATGACTTAACACCCTTACAAGTTCATTCAGCTCACCTGCCATACCACAAGTGATTTCTAGGTAGGTAGAGTAGGTCAAGGTTGTAAGCAGATAGCACTGGCACATTCCCAATGTAGCCACAACTATAACTTTTTGGATTAAATGAGAATATTTTTCTTATTTTATGCAATAAAATTTGGATTATTAGACATAGTTCACAGATCAGTGAATATTTCACAAGAGAAAGTTGATGGACATTAACACAACTTTCAACATTCCACCCTTTGAAAAGATATAACAAGAAAGAAAAGATAGTCCAGCCAGTGTGGCTCAGTGGTTGAGCATCAACCTATGAACCAGGAGGTCACGGTTCAATTCCCAGTCAGGGTTCAATTCCCAGGGTGCGGCTCAATCCCCAGTGGGGAGGGGAAGTGCGTGTACAAGGCAGCCGATCAATGACTCTCATCATTGATGTTTCTATCTCTCCCTCTCCCTCTCCCTTACGAGAAATCCTATATAATAAAGAGCTAATATGCTAATTAGACCAAACAGCAGAATGACCATCTGGACAATCTTCCGGACGAAGCCAGGGCTAAGAGGGCCAAGCCCCTTACATGAATTTCGTGCACTGGGCCTCTAGTTTATCATAACGAAACAAAGCAAAAAAGACAAAAGTAAAACAGAAGATGACTATAAATAATGTCTAGTCATCTAATCAAATACTAGCCCCAAAATACAAATTTTCCAGTATCAGTTATAAGTATACCGTTAAGGCCCTAGCCAGTTTGGCTCAATGGATAGAGCATCAGCCTGCGGACTGAAGGGTCCCAGGTTTGATTCTAGTCAAGGGCACATGCCCAGGTTGCAGGCTCGATCCTCAGTATGGGATGTGCAGGAGGCAGCCGATTCATAATTCTCTCTCATCATTGATGTTTCTATCTCTCTCCTTCTCTCTTCCTCTCTGAAATCAATAAAAAATATTTTTTAAAGTATACCTTTAAAAGGGCCTGCTATTTTTAAAAGTTCAATGGAAACTAAAATTTGTTCTCTTTCATCTAGAACTAATTTACCTGCGTGATAGGAACCATGTTATTTTACCTTTTATTAATGTCACACTTGAAAACAGCCTAAAACTAGATTCACATCAAATTTAAAACAAAATCATGACTATGAATGATATTAATATTTAGTGGCCAAATAAAGTTTAATTCACTATTAAACTACACACTATTTTATTAGCCTTTGGGGTATGGAATGACTAATAAAAATTGCAATAATTGTGTCTAACATCAACTTTCCTTTTTCACTTACTTTATGCTCTACAGAACACAATTCAAAATTGACCATCAGGATAGAGAAGAGAGGCAAGAACTTTTAGTTACTTCATATGTTTCTATATTGTCTGAATTTTATAGAACACATATTAGTTTTATGGTTAAATAAAAGTAAATAAACCTTCAGCTATGGACAAAAGCAGCCTGTTAATCAAAATAAATAGTCAAAATAATCAATTGCCAAATTTAAGGAAAGAGCCAAACAATTTTTTTAAAACTATTCCCATAATCAACCCCTACAACTGCATGTTTTTCTTTGATATTTGGAGACAACTGATTAATTCTCCAGGTTCCATTTTAGCTGTTTAGAACAGTGTTCCAAAAATTCAAAATGGAACTCTGAAAATGAGGGAAATTTTGATAGTACTGAAAGAAGTGGCAAGTCATGCAAAAAGACAAACGACTAGATAGATGGTCTTACAACCTACATACCAAATATTTGCTGAGAAACATACCAAGGAGGAGGTGTAAATGTCCTCTACCTCTTTACAGTTCAAAACCTGCATGGTGAGGACACATTTGTAATAACTTAACCAATAAAGAAATTAAAGATGAAAAAAAAAAAAAAACACACACAAAAACCTGCATGGTTTTAGAGCTGAATAGACTGCATTTGAATTCAAGTACCATTGCATACTAGCTATGATTGAGGTAAGGTACTCACCAATTTCCTCATCTGTAAAAAGAGTCTATTAGAATCCTCTACCACCCAATTGGGCTTCTTGTCGGGATTAGAAATAATGCCTCGAAAACCTCTAGCACAGTGCATAGCACAACATAAGTGGCAATTACTATTAATTTTCCTTCCTCCATTCAAACCACAAGGAAACTTGATGAAAGCTTTAAGAGCTATGGACAAAAACTTTGAAGCTATTCATCTTCTGTTCAGAAGATGGATGACAAAGTATCACAACTTACCAACTAATAGTTATAGGTACTATGACCATACTGATCACGACTCTCAAAACGTAGGAACTCTATAGTAGCATGGACTGCAGCAAGTGTGTCCTCTTCAGCAAAAGAAAGGCAATTCTCTGCTTTACTTGCTTTACTCACAGAAAGACATCCATGATTTCTAAGGCCCCAAATAAACATATTAAGGATAGTCATGAGGACAGAAAAACTGAGGATACAATAATTAACTTCAAGCCTAAAGAAGTTTTAAATATCAACCCAAAACAAGATATGAAGGACAAAAACAAAGGTCCATTCATAATAGTAACTCACAAACCCTTCTTAACATTTTAAAAAGACCTCTCTGATCATGAATTTTAAAAGTAATTGAATAAAAAATAAAAATTTTAAAAAAGTAATTGACCACAAAAATGTTAGTTTCCTAATTAACTGGCTTAAATTTTAAATTCTCAGAAGTTAAGCACACATTATAAAACTGGAAACAGCATATCTGGACTGTGAATTCACAGGTCCTTGAGTTAAAATTTCAATTCTGTTTACTCAGAATGCCCTTTGCAAGCCATTTAATTCTTCCTCTTTTTCCTCATCTGTAAAACTAGGGCACTATTTCTTCATGGAATTAAGGGAAATAATGTACATACATAATTTTCTGGCAGCTGGTAGGAACTCAAATTGTTAGTTGTTGACCGCCTGCCAGAACTAGTTAGCATCAAGGGTTCTGGACAGTCCTCCTAGTGCTCTATTCCTTTCCAACTAAATCAAACATAACTAAAACTTTGTTAAAAAACAGAAATCATTAAGCCCCTCCAAATCTTTTGCACTATCTATCCTGCCATCCTAATTCTTTAAAAGCACCACAAGATTTAATTTGTGTTAATACTGTTACTTTGATTATGCCTGTTTGAACATGAGTCATCTTCTTAACTAATTGGCAAACACCTAGGAGCAGAGTTCATATTTCATAATTTAAAAACAAAAACAGAAAACCCCTCAACTCCTAGCATACTCAAACTGATGGCTGTTTTCTTAATCAAGCCTTTTTTCAAGGTGAAATTAGCTGTGTGTGTACACATATGTATGTATACATATACTTTCACTGGAAGATTTCACAAGTCTGTATTGAAAAAATAGTTAAAGCAGACAAGATCATGAAACCACCTACTTTTACACATATTCTAACATCCATCCCATACTAGAATGAGCATGTCAAATAATGTCTGTACAGTACTGTACAGTTTACTCTTGAGAATCAGAACTGAGGTAGAACTAATCACATCTTATAGACAAAGGAACAGGCTCAAAGGCATAAATGACTTGTATGAGGTAAGTGGCAGTCTGAACTTAATCCCAGGGTTTACAACTCCAAATAGTATATTCTTTTATCATACCGCATTCCATCAATAACATATTTTATATGCTGAGATGATAAAACGTCAGTATGGAGATGATAAAATGTCAGTATGTTAAGTCCTATATGTAAAACCTATCAGAATGAATCAAAGCATCTATGAACTAGCACACTGAACTTGACCAAATATAAAGAAAAGTATGGCCCAGTCAGCATGGCTCAGTGGTTTAGCTTCGACCTATGAACCAAGAGGTCATGGTTCGATTGTGGCCAGAGTACATCCCCGGGTTGTGGGCTCAATCCCCAGTCGGAGACATGCTAATAGATGTTTCTCTCTCACATTGACGTTTCTCTCTCTCTTCCTTCCTTTCTCTATAAAATCAATAAAAGCATACTTTTAAAAAAGTTAACTTAGAATATCTGTGTTAGTAAATAATTTAGCTCAACTCAAAAGATAATGGTAAATTTTGGAGTTCAGACTTCATTAGCTTTAGTAAGCAATGAACACAAATGTTATTCATGAGGACAGGTGCTAGCCACCAATCTACACAATGTATATTTCACAAAGTTGCTTCAAATGTCCTTTTATAAATCTAGCTATTTAACTATTTTTTATAAGTTCCACCTAATCCACGTAAAACTATACTACACATGGCTAGGCATTTATCTTAACTACAACCATATGAACTTTAAAGTAGTAAAGACACTAGAGATGACCTATTGTTCTTAATGTGAAAGCTAATGTTCTGTGAACTCAGTGTGCCTTTGTTTCAAGACTCTTAGAAACACTTCATTTATTAGTAACTTAATGAGGAACAGAAAGGTAAGCATTAAAAAAAAAAAAAAAGGAGCCCTGACCAGTTTGGCTCAGTGGATGGAGCGACGGACGGGGAGGGGGAGGAGGGGCCGGGTTCGATTCCAGTCAAGGGCATGTACCTTGGTTGCAGGCACATCCCCAGTGGGGGGTATGCAGGAGGCAGCTGGTCGATGTTTCTCTCTCATCAATGTTTCTAGCTCTCTATCCCTCTCTGTAAAAAATCAATAAAATATAAAAAATAAAAAAAAGGAAAAGAATCGAGGTCAAGGTTCAATTCCCAGTGGGGGGCATGCAGGAGGCAGCCAATCAGTGATTCTCTCTCTTCATTTCTCTCTTCTCTCCTCTCTCTCCTCTCTCTCCTCTCTCTCTCTCCCTCCCCTCTCCCTCCTCCTTTCCTATCTGAGATCAATAAAACAGATATTTTTTAAAATAAAATTTAAAAATTTTTAAAAAGGAAGAGAAGAAAAGCATAGACTAAGTCATCAAAATAAAGCCATGCCCAAACAAGTCTCACATTTTAAAACTAATTACTTCAGAATACGTACCAGATTTAAAGTTAAACTTTTGTCACTCAGGTTTCCACATTTCAAAAGAATGGTAGCAAACATTCTTTTTTCTGTTTCCAATCTCCTAAATCAGGCATTCGTAACTTGAGGTTCATGAATAGGCTCAGTCAGTGTGAACAGGTTGCAACTTTATGCAAAATATTATGAGTATGTATGCACATAGGCAGCAGCCCCACAGGGGTCATCAAATACTCCTAAGAGTACATGACCATAAATTGGTTAGTAACTACCGTACTAAATAAAGTTACTAGAAAACACCTATAGGCAGAAAAGGACAAAGGATAATTCCACTTAAATTATATTGTTATTCAAAAGAAACACATTCAGACAAATCACTAAATTTATTTGTAAAGCTCACAATCTGAGGTACAGACCCTTGCCAAGCGGCTAGCACAAAGAGTAAGCACTGATTAAACAAACCGTAGCTATTATCATTTAAAAATATCTCCAAAGACTAGCTCCTCTTCTGAGCAAAGGCACTCACACTTTACCTGTCACAATTAAGAATTTACAAACATAGAATATAGTAAACTTAACTGGAACCTATCACAACCTTGAATTTAATAAAGCAGGGTGTTCTGACCAACTGCGCCAACCTGTCATAAAAGTACCTAGAAAACCGTCCATTTCCTACTACTTTGTACCTTACTTCTTCACATGTTTAATTCAGTCAGTCAACAAACCAACAAACACTTGTTCTCGGGCTTCTTAAGGCCTTAGGACTACTTTTCCCCCCCAAATATCCCACCATTACTCTTTTATAACCTAAAACACTCACAGGGTGGTTCCACAGAAAAGCCAAGCCCTAGACTTTCTTCCCTAAATTCTATTTCAGACACCAAAAAAAAGCAATCTAGGCCCCACCCTCTACAAGAAAACAATGGAACAGTCTTGACCTCACCCTCTCCCTGTAAGATTTTTTTTTTTAAGTGTGGGCATTTTGCCTAAATCTCAAAACTCCAAAATGTAGTCCAGAGAGTAGTAAAACTGATACGCTACACATCTAAAATATTTCATGCACTGTCATCCTACACCCGTTTTTTTATTTCTCTTCACATTAAAGTATTTTTAACAAATCTTTAAAAATATCAAAACCTTAAAAAGCACCTTATTTAACCCATTTTCATATTTAAAAAAAAGAGTAGATCACATTAGCAAAAGGAAGCTATTCTTAACAATCAAAAACAAAACTTAACTGCAATTAGTAAAATCATCATATAAGTACAGTCAAAAGTTGCCAAGGAGAGAAAACACACACAACACAGCCAAAGGATTGCTAGTAGGATGTGAATATAATAAGATTTTAGGTCACAGGTAAATTACTAAGATTGCTTTCAGAATAAAAAACAATTTAAAAATTACTCAGAAAGCAAAATTCTCTTTAAAAGCCAACTAAAGAGTTGGCAAGAGAACACTTGATCCTCAAGTTCATCCATCTTTAAGATATTTTTAAATTATTTGCTAGAATATGTAAGAAACTGTCAACATCTCTTATTTTAACTTAATTATGATGAAAAGGAATAGAAAACTTTTTGTTGTAAAGTTTCAGTTATCTTTAAATGATCCTACAATGCCCTAGCTGGTTTGGCCAGTGATAGAGCCTCAGCCTGCAGACTAAAAGGTCCCGGGTTCGATTCTGGTCAAGGGCACATGCCTGGGTTGCAGGCTCGATCCCCATTAGGGGGCGTGCAGGAGGCAGCCGATCAATGTTTCTCTCTTGAATTTAATAAAGAATTTAATCATTGATGTTTCTTTCTCTCTCTCCCTCTCCCTTCCTCTCTGAAATCAATAAAAATATATTAAAATAAATAAATAAATAATCCTACAAGATCATTCACTGACACAAAACTCTTAAGATGTATTTTGTGAAGATTCTATATAGCTACTGGAAACTTACATTACCCAAAGAATTACATATGTTGATTATCTACAGACATTAAGAAATCATATTGATACTGAAAATACTGGATACTTTTCTTCTCTAAACTTTTCTGAATTTTTCAAACTTCTACCAACACTACCAAAAGTCAAGACAACCGACAAAAACAACTTATTTTTAGATTTTCAGCTTTTCTAATAAAAAAATTCTAACTAAAAATTATATGAAAGCCAGTAATGATATATACTCATTAGAGAAAAATACTGTTAGATAGATAAGAGACCTAATTAACCTGCTTTTACTTTCAAACCCTTAACTTAAAAGATAGATTTATTCAGCCCAGCTGGTGTGGTTCAATGGTTGAGCTTCGACCCATGAACCAAGAGGTCGAAGGTCAGGCCATATACCAGGGGTTGCAGCTCATTACTCAGTAGGGGGCCTGCAGGAGGCAGCCAATTGATGTTTCTCTCTCATCAATGTTTCCCTCTCTATAAAATCAATTAAAATATGTATTTAAAAAAAGACTTATTCAAAGCATAGTGCTGCCAAAAAAAATTAAAAAGTCATATGTTTCTTGAGTCTTCCATGACAGATGAGCAAAGTTTGAAAGAATGATTAAATCTTGAGCCATGATCTCAATATCATCTGGAGTCATGATTTTAAAAAGCAAATAAAAACTAAAAACAAGGTAATTACTATAAACATTTTTCTGCAATTAACTGGTATACTCATGATAGGTACACATACTTTATTCTTAACACATTCCTTATAGATGAAGCAGCCAAAATGATTTTCTTGACACTAAAACAACTTACTAGAAGCTAATGGATTAGGAAAAATGTTTATGGCACGAGAAAAATGTTAAATATTTCTTAACCAGTGTGCTGAAATAATCACTGCCTGCTTCACTACCTAGCTCAGGAAATCAAAATCTTTCTTTAGATCTCCAAAAAAAAAAAAAAGAAAGCTCTGACACTTTCCATCTACTTTTCCACTGTTCAGATTCCACTTCCAGTTGCTTTTTGTTTTTATTTGTACTTGAAATTCAAGTGAGTCAGTTATTACCCTTAATTTCTACCACAAAGATAACTTCAGGGGTTGTCAATTCTCCCAAACCAGAAAAATAACATGGAAAGGAGTCAAAGGCACAGCTTAAAATTTAATCAGTGATTGATATATTTCTTATTCTTACTCTATAACCAAAAGCTTACAACTTGAAAATTATAAAATAAAAGCACTCAGCAATAAAACTTTATCAACAAGTAATCTTATGTCAACCAATACAAATCTTAATTTAAGAAAAAAAAAATAAGACTTTAAAATTTTAGAACAAAGTGTTAAAGTAAATGGACCTGTGTGGAGGTGATAAAAGAATTCTTTCCTTTTTTTTCTCTATTTGCCATTTTTTTCTATTTACTTTTATAACAAATTTCATTTAAGACAAAGGAAACTGCTGAAGTCAGATTGCTAAAAATCTGCTTGCTAGTTGCCTTTGTGATCCTCCATAATAAAATATCCATCACTTCCTCTCACCTCAAGTAATTTTCACTGATGCTTTTCCAAAGGTTTTCCCAAAACTCTTAGATTATTTTACTAGACACAATATAGAATATAAATACAGTAGGCCAGGTACTAGCATACTTGATGCCAGAAAAATATAAACATGGTTTCTGGGTTAGGTTCTGTTGAGGTCATTAATCCAGAGAATGAAAAGGAAGGATGATTTGGCACCGTCTTTAAGAATTACTATCCTTGCTGCTTATTCTCCTTCCTTCTTACCCCTTGAAAAATGCTCTGCTTCTCCAAAACAATTGCTAATAATTCCT
>NW_005871054.1:295605-299919 GCF_000147115.1 Myotis lucifugus | reverse complement strand
AAAAAAAAAAAAAAAAAAAAAAAAAAACATAGATAATTTTTCTTTCCTCAACAAATAATTCCATCTTCCGACTAATTAAAAAAAAGATCGTTTTGCTGATTTGTTTTCCCAACAGCCTGACTCCTAGGTGAGGCCGCACCTCCTCCATCCTCCTCCGTCAGACAATGGGCCCGAGCCGCCAGCGTCTCCTCCGGGCCCATCACCCTCTCTCAGCCCGGCGGAGGCCCCCACCCCGTCCCCTGCCCTCCTCGCCCCCTTTCAGCCTTCCAGAGCTGGCCCACCGACCCAGCCGACCGGTCCTCTCCTGCACTCACTATTCGGGATTCATGCTGGACATGTCACTGCAGCTGCCGCCGCCGCCACCGCCGCCCTTGCTGCTGCAGCCGCCGACCTGACTCTCCGCGCCGCCCCGGGTAGTCGGAGAGGAATGAGATAGGCTGTTCCGGGAGAGCAAACGTCTTCCCCCACTCCGTCCCCTTAGAACACACTCAGCAGCCGCCGCCACTCAGTATCGCTTCCACCCAAAATGGCCGCCGGCGAACCAGGAAATAGGGATGCCTGAGACGGAGGGGCCTTTACATAGCCCAGAGGCGGCCGCACCGCGTGGCATGCCGGGAGAGAGTGTTGCTAGCACTTCTGCGGGCGCTGGGGGCTGACGGTGCGGCTGGGAGGCCGGGACTCAACTTCCCGCCAAGCCCCGCGCTCCGGGCGCATGCGTACTTGCGGGGCTGTCTCCCGCCCCATTCCCCACTCCCTCACCGCCGCCCTCCGCTCCTCCCGGCGCCCCTCCCCGCTGACTCGCTGGCTAGGACTTCGCTCGGACTCCCCCTAGCGGATTGGCTGAGGCCGGGCGGCCCTGGTGATGTCATCAGTGAGACGTGGCAGCCGGGAAAGTCAGCACCCCAGAGGGGAGGGGGGAAGGGAAGGGGCAGTAGGCGGTGCTGGCGGCGGGCGGAGAATGGGGGTGGGGGCAGTTCTGGGGACTCTGCTCCGGGAAGAGAGAGGGGTCGGAACCGGAGGGACGGCTTGAGTGCGGAGGCGGGGAGGGGAGGGGAGGGGGCTGGAGGACATTGGCGGCGGGTCCTGCGTCCCGTGCGCCTTTGCTGGCTTCCACCGTCATGCTGGTCTCAGGACGTCCCTCTAAGGACGAAGGAGTCGGGGGGGGCCTCTGCAGAAAACGGCGTCTCTGGGGAACGCGAAGCCGTTCTTTCAGTTTCCCTCCTCACTCACGTTACTGGCACTATTACTTTCTTTTTTCATGTCTTACTCTTCCCTTGATCCCTGCTCTGTTCTCCGCAGCCTGGATCCTGCAGTCACCTCCAAGCAGCCGAACTGCTTCTGTCTTCCCTGTTCCAGGCCATCTCCACACGCACAGCCAGATTTATCCTCCTGGATGGAACAGCGCTTCCATCACGACTCCACAACTTTTAATGGCTTCACCTTCCGTGGACGGGACCCGGAATTAACAAAATTTGCAAGATGTTCCTGTCCCGGTCTCAGCCGTCAAGTTGAATTGTACTTATTTTTAGTTGAAACTCCGGGAGTAGGACTAACACATATTTTGGTCTTAACAGCTCTCTTTAATCAGCTCGGGAATTTAAATCACTAAACTGTAACATACTATCTTGGGTTATTTCATTACAAAGGGCATAGTACAGTATATTGTCCAAAGTTTATCTTCCAACTTGTTCTAAGAACCAAGAAAATTATCTCCCAAGAGTGATTGCAAAATCACTTTCAATTCCCGTGACACCAAAATAAGGAAAGAAGGCTGTTCTTATTATTACCCATTGACCAACTACACCCCTTCACCCTAAATTCCACCATGTGCCTTAGTTGACAACTTCATTAAACAGCACTTTAGAGTTCCTTTGCATCATATCCGGCTAATGAAGTGAACATGGTCACCATACCAGAAGCACCCTGAATGGATCAATGATAGACATCAAAAAGTGTTGAAAACCCTATCTCCTATCCTTTCTTGTTTATTGTGATTTCACAAATGAAACGCTCAGAAAAAATCTCTGAAGAACTCATCCTGACCCAAAAATACAATTGTTAACCTGTCCCTCCCCTTGGAGGTATACCCCTAAATTTCCTTGAATTGCCTATTTCCTTTTCCAACAAAGAAATACCTCCTAATAACTTTTAACTTAAGTGAGAGTGTAGTTGTAAGAATTAGATTAAAACAGATCAGAGCAGGGATCAAAGGGAATAATAAAGCATATTGCACAATGGCTGTGGGGGCACTTGGTAAATGAATTACTTTTCCCTTCCCTTAACTTCCCTGAAACTTACAAGTGTACTTGCTGTATACCAAGGACAGAACCCCTCAGATCTTATAGTGCTGTCATATGCAAGATCAGTGACAGCTTATGTCTAGGTATTTAAGAGTAGCTACTTTTATACTTCAGATTAATAACTCAGAATAATTCACTAAACTGGCATGAGCCCTGTTGGGTTGCCCTATTGATGAATCAGAACTCTTCTAGAGCGATTTGTCCATTTGTTCTTTGGGTCATTCTTTTCTTCCTTTCTTCTTTCCTTTTTATTTAATTCCCTTTTTCTTTTATCAAATAGTTATGACCTGACACATAATAAATGTGTTTGGAACTTGTGCTTGGAACCATGAGGAATACAAGGGTGAATAACTACAGCTCTCTGTCTGCAAGGAGATTATACAACCAAATGATAGAAAGATGTGTACACAAAACAAGGTCTACAGGGACAAATAAAAAAATAAGATTAAATTATATGAGGTGTGTAGGAACAGAAATCAAATCCGTGATTGACAGGAACTAGAAGTGGGAAGAAGGAACTGTCTACAAAGAGAAAGGAACTTTGTTTGATGGAAATACAGTAGCTACACAAATTTTGTATTGTACTGGCACCTCTAACTGCCATGTTGTTCAAGGGTTAACTCTACTTTATATCATCATTGTGCTGATGGTTAGTTATACCTGTTATGAACCTGACATTCAAAAATGATATAAGGTGAAAATACAGAGGAGGGAAACAATTCCAACTCAAATTATTGGGAATGCTTTTATTAAGGAAATGATATTTGAATTAGGCCTTGAAAGAGATTAATCGTTTGATCATTGGCAAAAAGGGGGAAGAGGGAGCCATTTATCCAAAATGACAAAAGAGTATGAGCATAACCCTAAAAGTGTAAAGATACACATGAGTTTAAGGAATAGTTCCAGGGAAGATGAGGTGGAAGACATTGAGGTTAAGATGAGAGCATGAGGCGCCCTAGCTGGTTTGGCTCAGTGGATAAAGCATCGTCCTGCAGACTGAAGGATCCTGGGTTCGATTCCGGTCAAGGGCACATGCCTGGGTTGTGGGTTCGATCCCCAGTAGGGGGCGTGCAAGAGGCAGCTGATCAATGATTCTCTCTCATCATTGATGTTTCTATCTCTCTCTCCCTCTCCCTCTCTGAAATCAATAAAAATGTACTATTAAAAAAAAAAGATGAGAGCATGGGGAGCCCCAAATGCCTGCTGAGGAGTTTTAACTTTATTCACTAGGCAATAGAATCAGAAGTTCTGAGAAGAGTGAGGTGATCAGCTCAGTGTTTTAAAAGTAGCACTTTGGAGGCAGGGAGATTAGTTAAAAGGTAATTAGATTCATTTAGGCAAGAAATAATGAGTTCTGACCTAGAGCAATTGCATCAAGAATGGAAAGGAGAGGATATTCCAGGGAGGAGGAGATAGAATCTGAAGGTATGGGGGGAAAGGAGGTTCTAAAAGTGACTCAGAGATACTGCATCCTATTTACTTGCCAGCTTGGGAACCAAGGCCCCAACCAAGTCAGAGAACAAGGGAGGAGCGAGGTGGAATGGGGTAAAAATGGAGAAAGACTGGCAGTACTATGCAGTTCAAAGTCAGGGTTAAAGCTGCCTTGGTGTGGAAGTACTGCAGTATAGCCATGCTTAACAAAGGGATATGTTCTGAGAAATGTTGTCTGTAGGTGATTTTATTATTGCATAAACATCATATAGAGTGCTCTTACACAAACCTAGATGGTAGGGCCTACTACACACTGGGCTATATGGCATAGCCTATTATTACTCCTAGGCTACAAGTCTGCACAGCTTGTTACTATACGAAGCAACATGAGATTAAATCAAACATAAGCAAAAATGATAGAATCAAGAGACATGTAAACACAAGATGTAGGAGGCTTCGTGCTAACGTACAACATACCTGTGTTATCACACTCTAAAATAACTATGTATAATATAGAAATAGATCTAACCAGCCGTAGTTATATATCATCATTATCAGTTTATTAACCCGACAAATACGACTG
>NW_005871054.1:292350-295505 GCF_000147115.1 Myotis lucifugus | reverse complement strand
GGACTGTGGGGAAAAAGGTGTATGTATGTATGTACTGTATGCTATATTGTATACGACTGGCAGCTCAGCAGCGACACGTCACTTCCCCCAAATAAGTGAGTAATGTGTTGCACCATGACTTTACAATGGCTACGACATCACTACACCATAGGAATTTTTCAGCTCCATTATAATCTTATTAGAGGCCTGGTGCACGATTCATGCACCTATGGGGTCCCTTAGACTGGCCTGCACCCTCTTGCAATCCAGGACCCCTCGGGGGGTGTTGGACTGCTGGTTTTGGTCCAATCCCTGCAGGCCAAGCTGAGGGACCCCACTGGTGCATGAATCCATGCACCGGCCTCTAGTACTCATATAAGATCTTTGATTAATCTCTTCCCGCCCTCTCCCTTCCCCACTTCCCTCTGAGATTCATCAGTCTGTTCCATGTTTCCATGCCTGTGCGTTGAGCATCATAACTACCGATCAAACAGTCGAACGGTTGCTTAGGCTTTTATATGTTAATGTAAAAAAACAAAACATTAAAACCTGTAAAGAATTTTTGTGAGTTTATTTGAGCCAAACTGTCGACATATGCCGGGGAGCAGAACCTCAACAAATTGAGATAATGCTCTGGAGAATGACAGGTTACATTTGTATTTATACATTTGCAATCAAAGGAGGGATGTAGGTGGGTTACATGAAATTCATTGGTGATATATTAAGGAGGAGGGATAAAGCAAAGCAGGGGAAACCCCTGGGATTGGATAAAAAGTAAAATGATGGACACATACTTAGGTGGGTGCAGGATCAATTGACATGATAATGAAGGAATTTGTGGTATCTGTCCTGGAGCCCAGCACATTTGGTTGTGCCCCAGGGGCTCCAGCAAAAGGGAAGTTACAAGTTACCCAGACATTTCAAGGGTATGTTATCATAGATGCAAAAAGACAGATAGACTCAGTTAAGGTAAAGGCTGACCTTGTCAGTGAAGATACTGGCCTAGGACATAACTGCCCACCATAACTGCTTTTAAAGTTTAATTTCAGACCATCCTTTGTGGTTACTTTAGGTCAAGACTGCCATGCAGGCCTCCCCTGAGCTTGTCAGGTCAGCATGTGGCTCCTTTCATCCACATATATATACTAGTAGCCCGGTGCACAAAAATTTGTGCACTCGGGGAGGGGGGGGTGTCCCTCAGTTATTAAACATTTATTGGCACAACACTGACCACATTGGTGGTGGTGGTCGTCTTGTCAGAATGTGTTATATTATGCAGATGCAAATCTATTTAAACAGATTTGATGTAGATATTTTCAAAGATGGAAGAATTGTCCCTGTCAACTATTTTAGTTGATTCATATCTTCAGTAATTGTCATCATTGCAAAGTTTTCAGTCCCCATATGGATTGCTGGATATAATAGGTCATGCGCTGTCCCTGTCCTTTGTAGCCTTTGTGACCTTAAGGAGGACTCTAGTTTTCCATGTATATGTTTAAGTACCAACCTTACCGGCTTAAAAATGTAAGCTTTTAACACTGCTCTCTCTGTTCCGTATCCTTCCGATGAAAAGTGGAGTTGGGTTGCAGCACAGAAGAGAAATTCAGAAGGGGAATATTGAAGTAATGACTACAGTAGGAGAAGAGGGAACCTATTTCCCTGGCCACAGGCGCTGGTGCTCTGGACCACAGGGCTGGCAGCTTCTCTGGGTGGCTGCAGCCTGGGACCTCAGGCGGGTGGCTTGTCTGTCTCCTGGGCTGCAGCCAGCCGCAGGTGCTGGCGCCAGGACCAAAGGTGGGTGGCTTCTTCTTCTGGCTACTTCTTCTTCTTCTGTGCTTCCAGGGAGGTCAGTCAGTTATGTGTATATGTGTGTGCATGCAAACATAGGCGTGTACACGTGTGTATGTGGAAATCTGCTGGGCAAGTCAAAACCATAGAAGAGTTGCCCCCTATCTCTTGAATCGTCCAGATATATCCCCCACTTTTTTATTCTATCACTATTGGAGACTCAGTATTTGCAGCCAGCAAGCCAGTAACTCTCTTGGTGTCTATTTATGACTTCTTCTTTCCCTGTCTGTCTTCCAACCTCTAATCATATTTCCACCTGGATGCATCATATTTACTCCCAATATTCTGTATAGAGAAGGAGTCAGGATGCTGTCTTCCCATGAATAGTACTCAGTAACAAACCAATTGCGTTTTAGTTGGGCAATGCCCCTACCCACCCTTCAAATCTCTTCCACCATGCATTTCTGTTTCCCTTTTTGTTTGTTGGATTTTTCTGCTGTTCCTTCTCCTCACCCCACCACCCTTGGATCATAATGTAAAATTCTTTTACATTGTCAAGAAATTATTAAAAATACAGGTACTTTGAAAAAAAAATCACCGGCGGGGGACAGGAGGGGGGAGGCAGGGAAGAGGCGGCTGCTGCCCCCCCAAGATCTACGTGGCAGCACACATAGAGGCCATGACCCAGTCTCATGGGTTTTACCCACATAGTTTGAAAGGTGTTTGAGATCTACGTGGCGGCCAGAACCCGGTCTCATGGAGTTTGCAGTTTGAAAGGTGCTCACGATCTACGTGGCGGCCAGGACCCAGTCTCAGGGGGTTTGCAGTTTGATCTACGTGGGCGGTCAGGACCTTGTCTCATGGGGTTTTACCCTCGCAGTTTGCAAGGTGCTCACGATCTACGTGGCAGTCAGGACCCAGTCTCATAGGGTTTGCATTTGAAAGGTGCTTGCAATCTACGTGGCGGCCAGGACCCGGTCTCAGGGGGTTTGCAGTTCGATCTACGTGGGCGTCAGGACCTGGTCTCATGGGGTTTTACCCGTGCAGTTTGAAAGGTGCTTGCGATCTACTTAGGTGTCAGTGCCGCCTCTTCCCTGCCCCGCCCGGCTTCTCTGATCACACCTTGGAGCCGGGCTAAGGCCCCACTTCTCCGATCATGGCTGGGGGGCCAGGCAAAGGCCCCCGGTTCTCCGATCACACCTGGGGGGCGGGGCAAAGGCCCCCGCTTCTCTGATCATGCCTAGGGGGCGGGGCAAAGGCCCCCACTTCTCCGATCATGCCTGGGGTCCAGGCAAAGGCCCCTGCTTCTCCGATCATGCTGGGGGGCTGGGCAAAGGCCCCCGCTTCTCAATCACGGGCAAAAGCCCCCGCTTCTCTGATCATGCCTG
>NW_005871054.1:244237-292038 GCF_000147115.1 Myotis lucifugus | reverse complement strand
TTCTTCCGTCCTTCCCAGTTTGCCTCCCAGCATTGCGCCTATGTATGCCACCATCTTTGTTGGCGGTTAACCGCCATCTTTCTTGGCAGTTAATTTGCATATCACCCTGATTAGCCAATGGGAAGCGTGTCGGAGGTACGGTTAATTACCATGTTTGTCTTTTATTAGATTAGATATATAGACTAGAGGCCCGGTGCACTGGGAGGAGGGGGTCCCTCAGCCCAGCCTGTGCCCTCTTGCAGTCTGGGACCCCTTGGGGGATGTCCGCCTGCCACCTTAGGCAGACATCCCGTGAGGGGTCCTTAGTGCTGCCTCAGAGACAGGAGAAGCTCCCGCCACCAACACTGCACTCACCAGCCATGAGCCCGGCTTCTGACTGAGTGGCACTCCCCCTGTGGGAGCACACTAACCACCAGGGGACAGCTCCTATGTTGAGTGTCTGCCCCCTGGTGGTTAGTGCACGTCATAGTGACCAGTCGTTCCACCATTTGGTCAATTTGCATATTAGGGTTTTATTATATAGGATTGGACCACCATCATATATATAGTCTATCATTGACTAAGTCATTAAGTAGCTCATGACTGTACCTGAAATTGTCCCTTCTTTTTTTTAAAAAAAACCCCACTATTTATTGTTGATAGTATTATAGACATCTCCCATCCCCCCTTTAACCCCCTTCCATCCTCCTCTGCCCAGCCCCTACCCAACCCCCACCCACCCACCCAGGTCTTCACTACCCTATTGCTGGTGTCCATGGGCTTTGCATATAAGTGTGTAAGTTCCCTTCACTGCCTAACCTCTCCCCTTTCTGAATCCACACACAACACAGAAGACCGTCAATGACAGAGAAAACCAGACGTTAGTTAAAACAGTAAGAACAGACTTTATTCAGTAATGACTATTACAATAGGGGAAAAGGCCTGATGTGAACTGAATTTAACGTCACTAAAACAAAAGATAGACTTTGTAAAAGCTGGGGTGTGCTAAGGAAAAGGCTCTGAAGAGTGTTAGGGGGTTGGTTGGTCCATGTGATGAGGCCATCTGGGTTTGTTAATTGGCATTTAACTGGAAGACAAACTTTTTGCATTTTTTTAGAGCAACTCATCACAGGCTCTTTTTGCATCTTTATGACAGGAGGCAGTGATGCAAGTAAGAGCCCTGGGCTGGGGATGAGTTATCTCTTGAATGTTTGCATTTCAAAAAGAAAGAAAGCAGCAAAAGATTTATAATTGCAAGCTTTCAAAAGTAACTGCTCAGAGAGGGGGTTCTGGGGCCTATCTGCCTAACACCAAGCTTTGGCTGGAACAAATAGTAAATTCTCCAGGCAGCATTGAGCTTTCCCAGGCAGGCGTTTTAAGGGGTGGGGAAGGGGACCTGGGGTTATCCTAAGGATGTGGCCTTGAGCTGTTAGAACTACAGTGGAACCTCCGTTTTCAAACTTAATTCATTCCAGAGGCCTGTTTGAGAAGTGATTCGTTATAATATATAATATCATAATATAATAATATAAATTGAATTAATCTGTTCCAGACCCCCAAATGATTCCCTGTGTGAACCTTTTTTATATACTGTACATGTCTAATATACTGATTAATCTATAAACAAACACTTCTTTTTTTAAATTAAAGAACCATCTCCTACTAGCCCTAAATGAATCACTTTCAGCACCTGGTCAGCACTCATTCCAGGGGCATCTTTCAAGAGGTCAGCTGCAACATCTTCGCTTTTTCATATAACATTGCCTCCAAAATGCTATCACCAGCTAATTGCTTTCTGTTTATCAAATCAACAACATTTTTTCTACCTATTCAATTGCCTGGGATTGTTGTTTCATGAGCACTTTCACACCCTTAGCCACATCAGCATTCTTTTCGTTGTTGTTGTTAATCCTCAGCTGAAGATACTTTTTCCATTGATTTTTAGAGAGAGGGAAGGGAAGAAGGAAGAGAGATCCATGTGAGAGAGACACATGGATTGGTTGCCTCCTACACGCACCCTGTCTGGGGCCCGGGATCGAACCTGAAACCCAGGTATGTGGCCTTGAACAGGGATGGAACCCCAAAGTCTTCCATGCATGGGTGGATACTCTAACCACTGAGAAACACTGGCAAGGGCCACATCAGTTTTTAAAAATATATTTTTTTATTGATTTCAGAGATTAAGAGAGAAGGAGAGAGACAGAAACAACAATGATGGGAGAGAATCATTGATCGGCTGCCTCCTGCACATCCCACACTGGGGATCGAGCCGGCAACCTGGCCATGTGCCCTGAGCAGGAATCGAACCATGACCTCCTGGTTCATAGGTTGACACTCAATCACTGAGCCTCGCCAACTGGACCACATCAGCATTCTTGCTGGCCTCTTTATGTTTTAAAATTGTGCTAATCATTCATTTCCCCAGCAACAAAAGCAAAACACACACACACACACACACACACACACACACACCCCACAAAAATATTCACAGCACGATTTCCTGAGATGTTAACAACATAAGATTTAGTGGTAAACTGATTCATACTCATGCATTCTCTCCTTTGTTTGTGGCCTGAGAGACATTTTTTTATCATGTTGAGGTATCAGTATGAAAGGGTTGTCAGGTCAAGGACTGAAGTTTTGTTGGATAACTGCAACATGTTCTCCATGAACAACTTGTTCAAGAACCAAATTGTTTAAGATCAGAGAGATATTCAAGAACCGAGATTTGACTGTATCCTGGTGTTTGTTCAGATCTCTTAGTTTATGGGAGGTGGATTGGAAAAATCATTTGTGCTAAGAGTCTATAGTTTTTATAGGCCAAGTTTAAGACTTAGTTGAGAATAGGGCTCAAAGAAGCCTGACTAGATTTTGGTAAAGGAGAATTTTTGTCAAACAGAACTCTGGATTTAAGAAGTCCAATGACTGTGAGAAATATCCCTTTATTTCAGAGGCTCTAAAGCACCATATTTGATAGTAGGCTGCAGTGATGATAAATCTTAAGGGAAATTGTACAGTTGGAAAAGTTTTCAGGACTTGAACTTCCTGATCACCACCACCTTCTTCCTCCAAACACCCACTCTCCATACCTAACCTTATCCCAAATACTCTCAACACACCTTAAACTCATCCCCACTTCAGTTTAATGTATTTTCCAATTCTATTCTATCTTTTCCCACCCCTCTCAACCTGTAGAAAACCCCTATTGCCTTAGGGATGAGAGATACTTTAGAAGTGAGCTTACCCACTCCTTCACCTCTGCTTTTCTCCTTCAAGACAGGAGAATAAAAAGGATGTAGACTCTTAATATTCCTGCACCCCCTATGAGTCCCCTTTTTTCACCTTGAGCAAGACTGTAAGCTGGGTGACGTTGGCTACACCATCCTACTCCACTAAAATGTGATGGGAATCAGAACACAGGTACAGAACAGTACCCTTGATTCTTTTTAGACAAGGAAACTAAGCCTTATGGGTGAGTTAATGACACAGCAGGAGTAGAACCCATGTCTTCTGACTCCCATTTTTGTGCTTTTCCCATTGCCCTTAAGATTACTTTCTCAGGCCCTAGCTGGTTTGGTTCAGTAGATAGAGCGTTGGCCTGCGGACTGAAGGGTCCCATGTTCGATTCCGGTAAAGGGCACATGTCCGGGTTGTGGACTCGATCCCCAGTGTGGGGCATGCAGGAGGCAGCCCATCATTGATTCTCTCTCATCATTAATGTTTCTCTCTTTCTCATCTTTTCCCTTCCTCTCTGAAATCAATAAAAATATATTTAAAAAAAATTTTTTTAAGATTATTTGCTCAGGCCCCTGAAAAGCAAGGGGCAGAGAGCACTGAAGAGAGATAATTGCCTCATCAAACCCTACCATATTTTCTTTTCTTTTTTTTTTATAAATATGTGGGTTTGTGGGGTTTTTTTTCAGAGAGTGGAAGGTAGAGGGAAAGAGAGATAGAAACATCAATGATGAGAGAGAATCTTCAATCAGCACGCACACTACTAGGGATCAAGCCTGCAATTGGGGCATGTGCCCTGACCAGGAATTGAACCATGACTCCTGGTTCATGGGTCGTTGCTCAACCACAGAGCCACAACAACCAGGGCCTTACCATCTTTTCAATACAATAGATGACAGGAAAACCAGAAGAGAACTCTACTCTGTTTAATATTTACTCTCTGGCACTCCTAACAATGTTCTGAAAATTCCCAAAAGCTAGTACCATCTATTTTTATTCCCTCATCATAATCCTACATATTCGTAAGGGCCCAATTCTAATTATACCCCTTCCTGGAAGCCTTCCCTGTCCATATCAACATGAAATGGGTGATCTTTGTCCTCCCAAAACTGTTCAGTTCAGAAGCCATGACCACATATAGCTATTTAAATTAATTAAACTTGTTAAAAATTCAGTTCAGTTCCTCAGTTACACCATCCACATTTCACGTGCCCAACAGCCACATGTGGCTAGTGGCTACTGTATTAGATATGAACATTATAGAATATTTCCATCATTGCATTGCAGAAAGATCTACTGGACAGCACTACATACTATTATAATTTTTTATGTATGTTTTATTTTTGCAGCTAGACTCTAAGCTCTTTGAGAGCAGAGACCACACTTTATCAAACCCTGTATCCTCTCCCACCACTACTTTGCACACAGCTTTATATCTAAGAAATATCCAACATTTTCATTGACTGGGTCTTCAGGAAAAAATTGCCTTATTAGTAAGCTCTAGGATTACTTGAATTTTTGTTTTTGTTTTTTTCCTCACCCATAAATAAAACTCAGTCCATCTTCCCAGAAAGAGGAACAATGTGTTGAAGCTTAACAGATAAGAAACTCCTGTCCATTCAGTCATGGTCAGCAGGAAGAAAGGAAGGAATTGGCTGAAGTGTTCTTTGCCTGCCATAGATATCAAACTCCAGGTCTTCAATCCTCTGCAAAGAACTTCTGTCCCAATGCCTAGTTCCCTGACCTCCACCTCCCACGGAGTTGTCCCCAGTTTGAAATATTCCTATAACGTCAGGGAGCTGCCAAGGCCACCTGGTATTTAGGGGCCACAGGTATGTCCCATAAAATCAGGCTGAAATTTTCTAAATAGGTTACAGAACCCTTCTAGATACCCTTGGCTCAGGGTGACAAAGGGCTAGGCTGGCCAACCTGGACCTATTTCAGAGTGCATCTCTCTCTCTGCTACAGCCTGACCTTCCCCAGCTCTCACCACCTTACCTGATCTCTATTACGAGGGCTTTTGGACTCAGTTACTGAAGCCTAATCTCTCCCAGAAATCCACTAGGGCAGGGCAAACGTCTCATTTCTAAGCATCTGCTCTTGACCCTTTGAAGCCTCCAAGGCACTTTACCTCATCCTTAGTTCAGAATGTCATATAGAGCTCATTTTAACTTTCTCTCCTGGGACCTCTACTGCATGTGGGGTCTCTGACTCTCATGTATGAGAGGTTCCCATGCATCCGTAGTGTTAAATTTGGTTATTTTCTCTTGTTAATCTTTTTTATTTAATATATTTTTATTGATTTCAGAGAGTAAGGGAGAGGGAGAGAGAGGTAGAAACATAAATGATGAGAGAGAATCATCGATCAGCTGCCTCCTGCATGCCCCACATGGGGGATTGAGCCCACAATCCAGGCATGTGTTTTTGACTGGAATTGAACCTGGGACCCTTCAGTTCTCAGGCCAATGCTCTATTCACGGAGCCAAACCAGCAAGGGTTATTTATTAAACTTTAAAAGTCTGCTTTAAGGTGAGTCTTTCACTGGGAAGAGAGAGAAGTCTTAGTTAGAATTGGGTAAGAATCATGATATAGTTTAGGATTGGCACAGCAATTGAGGCAAGGAGTCGAAGAATGTTGTTGTATAAATTGTCATTTAATACTTTATTTTAAAGAGTTCATGGGTCTTTTAAAAAGATCCTAGAATCAACAATAAAGATGTTTGTAACTTTTATCTTCCTGGTCAAGTATTTCCTGGAATAGTAGTTATGTGGATGGCAGCAATAGAATAGTAGTCATGTCAATGTATACAACAAGCTATGTAGATTGTTCATAAACATGTAATAAGTTACATGACCTTAGGAGAAATAAAGTAATTACACAACTAAAGATATGTAATTATAATTGCAAAACATGCTGTGATATAATTGGAGCATACAACTGGGGCACCTCACTACTCTGCAGCGTTCAGAAAAAGCATCTTTGAAGAACTTGTGTTTGAACTGAGGTGAAATGACAGTTTGGCTAGAAGAAGAAATGGAGAGGCAAGAGTGGGACAATAAGATAGCATGTGCAAAGGTCCCATAGCAGGAAAGAACATGGTATATTTGAGAACGTGAAAGAGCAGCAAGGTGGGAGCATAAGCAGTGAAAAGAAAGAAGCACTGTGCAGGCTAATTGGCTGGGGGGTTGGGAGGAAATTGTTCTTCACTACTATACATCAGAGTAATTTATTTATTTATTTTTTAGACACTTTATGGTCTGAGATCTGAAGATTGTATCCCCGGATCTTGATCTAACATTCTCAAAACTTTAAAAATGGTGATGAATTAGCCTCCATGCTAGGCTACCATAATAATATCAGATTCAAATTGTTGCCCAACAATAGCAAAACCAGTTCTAGAATACCCTCCTACCTGAGCTCAAACTTGTAATCAAACAGGTTATCTTGCTTCTGGCCTGTATATCTGGCCATGCCCAAGAAGCCAGGTAAACTTAAATTAAGGAAGAAGAGTTATTTCCAAGTGTTTGATTTATAGGTGACTAAATGAATTTTTTTTTAAATCTGGGATTAACATCCCTACTTTATAGTGATTTTTATTTTATACACAATCATTTAGTAA
The DNA here is from genome assembly GCF_000147115.1 of Myotis lucifugus. Classification (NCBI taxonomy): domain Eukaryota; kingdom Metazoa; phylum Chordata; class Mammalia; order Chiroptera; family Vespertilionidae; genus Myotis; species Myotis lucifugus. The sequence goes on along the minus strand of NW_005871054.1, from coordinate 285,206 downwards.
TTCATAAAATTACTTCAATAATGTCTACTAGGTACAGGCTGCCACGCTTGATCTTGAGTAAAATTCGCTTCCTGTTTTTAAGGATTCTAAAAGGTTGAGGGTGGGTTTAGAACTATGCAATTAACTGAAATTCTTTATTCATGAACCTCTTTGTTTTGGTTCTCTATGTTTATGTAACAAACTACCCCCAAACAACAACTTAGTATTAGCTCTCAGGTTTTGCAGGTTGACTGGGTCAGCTCAGCAGTTCTTGTTTGGTGTCTCATGCAATCAACTGAGACTGCAATCATCTGAAAGCTCAACTAGGTTAGACATCCAAAATGACTCACTTACCTGGCTGGCAGTTGATGCTGAATGCTGGTCAGGAGCACAGCTGGGGCTGTCACCCAGAGCCACCTACATGTGGCTTCTCCATGTGTCCTGGGCTTCTCACAGTATGAAGGCTGAGCTATGAGAGGAAAAGGCCCAAGAGCAAGTGTTCCAGGAGGCAGGATCAGAAGCTTCTGGCCCAGCAAAGGACTATGCCTGGAACTTCCCCAGTATTACTTCCTCCATATTCTACTGGTCAGAGAGTCATAGGGCCTTCCCAGAGTCAAGGAGATGGAGAAAGAGATTCCACCTCTTGATAGAAAACGACAGGGTCGCATTGCACAAGAGCAATGTGATGGGGTGGGAGATGTCACTGCAGTGATCTTTGGAAAGTACAATCTACCATATTGGAATAATGATAATACCTGGACAGAAGCTTGTATCAGGCCTTATAAGAAGAGGGGCGGGAGGGATGCAAAAGAAGAGCATGCGTGGACCTTGCCTTTGAGGTGATTGTTGGCAATGCTAAGCTTACACTTGTGGGAATGAGTTAAGGTACTTCCAAAACCACACACCGAAAGTATGGACAAAGGCACAGGCACCTCCCACTCAATGGCAGAAAAGCTCTTCTAAAAAAAACTGGGAACTCTATGTGAAAACCCAAACTGGAAGCCAATTTTGTATTATTTAAAGGGGAAAAGCATAATTACACAATTTTCTAAGTCATAACTAAAATACCCTAAGCACCTATACATGTGACAATCAATTATATTAGGATATAAAATGTTTAAAACATTTGTTCCCTGATCACCAAATAAGTAATACGAATGTTTATAAACAGCTGCTTTGTGTTGAGAACTGTGAAAGATTTGAGATTTTCATTCTACTTGCAAGCTAACAAGTTTGTCGGGCACAGTTTTGTGGATACTTACCAAAGCAAATCTTCTTGGTTAGTGACAAAGGACAAATCTCCTTGGTTAGTGGCAGTTTATTACTCACAGCAATAGCAGTATCCAGAGACTATCATTTTCTTGTATCAACTCCCCAACTCCAGTTCCTAGAGGTGACACAATGAGAGCAAGGCAATGCCTGTATATATGGTGGGTTTCATTCAGGACAAGAACTCCATGCTTAGGAAACTCTAATTTTGTATAATGGGGAGTAGGCAAACCCAATGTTTGCCCTACAGGGAGACATTATCTTTATTATATGGCAAATATTCCACCTTCTGTTCTGCAGGGAGATACTTTCTTCATCTTTCCAAGCTATACTATCCTTGAACAGATAGTACAGCCCTGGCCAGTGTGTTCAGTGGTTAGAGCGTCGGCCCATACACCAAAGGCTTATGGGTTCGATTCCCAGTCAAGGGCACAGAGCATACCTCAGTTGCAGGTTCGGTCCCTGACCCCGGTTGGGGCACATGCAGGAGGCAACCAATTGATGTATCTCTCTCACATAGATCTTTCTCTCTCTTTTTCTCTGTTTTTCTCTCTCTCCCCCCATTCTCCCTTTCTACTTTCTCTAAAAATCAATGGAAAAAGATATCCTCAGGTAAGGATTAACAACAGATAGTACAGAATAAAGGACTGTTGATGCTTCTGCTCATAAGACATGAAGAAACATGAGACCCATGGAGAATTGTCTCCCAACACTCTGTAGGCAGTAAAATGCCACTTCCTAAGTCAAGCACTAGCTAAATTGTGTGCCCCCTTTGTTGACATTTGACATTTTCAAAATATCTACATGAATTCTGATGTTCTAGCACTTACGTTTAGAATATAGCAAGAGACTTTCCTTAAATATAATTTTATCCTTCAGCTCCAAAAGAGAAAGAATTTGCAATATAAATTTTAGCCAGCAATATACTAAAAACTAAGGCCATAGAAGGGGATGATGCATCCAACCATCTGTTTATTTCTCCATTCATGCACTCACTCATTCATTTATTCAACAAATAATAATTTGTACTCTGAGGATTGTAGAAATGAAAAAGACAGTCATGTTCCCTGCTGTCATGAACTTATGGTCGAATGGAAGAGACAGACATTAAACAACTAATTAGACAATGAATTGTTTATTAAAATTAAGCTAAGTGCTTTGTAAGAGGGAAGCATCTCTTACATGAGGGGTCAGGAAAGACTTATATGAGCAATATATAGTAAAGGACGAGTAGTACAGTAGTGAAAAAATTTACAAACAACCTAAAATTTCATCTCTAAGGGTTAAAAGATTATGTTCTATTCATATGATGGATGAATACAATGTAGCTACTAAAATTTTGTGTTGGGAGAGTATTTTGTGGCATGGGAAAGTACTGACCATTTAGTAGGTTTATTTTATCTTATTTTATTTTTTTTATTGACTTCAGAGAGGAAGGGAGAGGTAGAGAGAGATAGAAACATCAGTGATGAAAGAGAATCTTTGATCGGCTGCCTCCTGCACATCCCCCACTGGGGACTGAACCTGCAACCCGGTCATGTGCCCTGACCGGGAATCAAACTGTGACCTTCTGGTTCATAGGTCAATGCTCAACCACCGAGCCATGCCACTTACTGTATTTTTTTTTTAAGGATGTCACAAAATAACATATACTATATCATTTCAATTAAAAACATAAGGATATTTGCACATGGGGAATGAACAATCTGTGATATATTCCTAAAAAGCAATAGAAAGTAGCAATTAAAAGAAAAGGGGCCCAGCTTACATAGCTCCATGGCTGAGCATCGACCTATGAACCAGGAAATCATGGTTTGATTCCTAGTCAGGGCACATGCTCTGGTTGTGGGCTCAATCCTAAGTGGGGGGCATGCAGGAGGCAGCCGATCAATGATTCTCTCTCATCATTGATGTTTCTATCTCTCCTTATCCCTTTTGCTCTGAAGTCAATAAAAATATACTTTTTTAAAAAAAAGGAAAGAAATGGGGGAGGGGGTAATGAATTATTCCTCACTAATTTTTGTGCTAGGTAGAGCTCAAAACTATAAAGCTGAGTAAAAAATGTTACAAAATGATACATACCATATGATATCATTTATAAAAAGATTAAAAACATACAAACTAGTACCACATCTTGATTATGGATATGTACTATTATGCCACATTAAAAATCATTCCAAACTTTACTGGCTCAAGGTAATAACAATATTGTATTATTATCTGTATGTTGACAGGGCTCAGTGAGGTGGTTTTTCATAAGATTGCAGTCAGATGGCAGGATATTTTCCATTGATTTAGAGCGAGTGGAAGAGAGAGGGAAAGACAGTGAGAAATATAGATAGATGTGAGAGAAACACATTGATTGGTTGCCTCCTGCATGAGCCCTGACCAGGCCCTGGGCTGGGGATGAACCTGCAACCGAGATACATGCCCTTGACTGGAATAGAACCTGGGACCCTTCAGTCCGCAGGCCAATGCTCTATTTGCTGAGCCAAACCAGCTAGGGCCCACCCCCATTTCTTTTAATTGGTCCTTTATATTGCAATATAGGAACATATCACAGTTTGTTCCTTCCCCTTATTATATGCCAGAATAGTACTTGGCATATAATAAGTGTTTATGGCAGGTTGTATTTTCTAAGATGGCCACAGGATTTTCCATTCTACATGATCTTCCTACAATATGACATTTGCATTTCTCCCATCAAGAAATGTGTGTAAGGCCCTGGCCGAGTAGCTCAGTTGGTTAGAGCATTGTCCCCATACACCAAGGTTGCAGGTTCAATCCCCAGTCAGGGTACAACAAGAAACAACCAATGAATGCATAAATAAGTGGAACAACAAATCAATCTCTCTCTTCCCTTTCCTCTCTCTAAAATCAATCAATAAGTTAAAAAAAATTTTTAAGAAATGTGTATGTGTGTGTGTGTGGGGAGGAGTCTATGTTCCCTCTTCTTTAATCTGGGTGGGCCTCTGACGATGGCAGAAATAATGTGACTTCTGAAGGTAGGTCACAAAAGGCGATACAACTTCTGCCTGGTCCTCTTGAAACATTTCCTACTGGAACATGTAGGTGTTCCAGCTCATGGCCCTCGATGAGTTCTTAGCAAATAGCCAGCATGAGTCACCAGATCTGAGTGAGGAAGTCTTTAAGATGACTCCAGCCCCAGCTGCCATCTGACTGCAAACTTATGAAAAACTGCCTCACCGAGCCCCATTAATCCACAGAACAGTAAAAGATAATAACACAATATTGTTATTACCTTGAGCCAGCAAATTCTGGAGCAATTTGTAATGCAGCAATAAATAACTGATACAGTGTTTTATAAGTTTTTATTAAAATAAATAAAATAGTGCCCAGCCAGAGTGGCTCCATTGGTTGAGCATCGTTTTGTGAACCAAAGGGTTGCCAGTTTGATTCCCAGTCAGGCTACATGCCTGGGTTTCAGGCTTAACTCCAGGTCAGGGCATATATGGGAGGCAACCTATCAATGTTTCTCTCTCTCTCATTCCCTTCCTCTCTCTAAGCATGTCCTTGGGTGAGGATTATGAATAAATAAATAGCCCAGCCAGCGTGGCTCAGTGGTTGACTATTGACCTTTGAACCAAGAGGTCACAGTTCCTTTCCCAGTCAGCATACATGCCCGGGTTGTAGGCTGGATCCCCAGTGTGGGCCATGTAGGAGGCACCCAATCAATGATATTTTCTCATCATTGATGTTTCTATCTTTTTCCCTCTCCCTTCCTCTCTGAAATCAATAAAAATATTTAAAATAAATAAATAAATAGTAAAAAAACAGAGACGGAAAGTGTACCTGTCAACTTCAAGATATCAAATGCATCTGAGAAGGGAAGAAAGAAGATTGAGCCTAGAAAGGACTTAGTATGTTAGTTCTTTAAATACAAACAAAACATATCGGGAAGAAAGAGAAAATTTGTATTTGTTAATTCTGAGTTTGAATTTTTTAATGAAAAAAATTGTTTGTTCAGCCCTGGCCAGGTAGCTCAGTTGGTTAGAGCATTATCCTGATATGCAAAGGTTGTGGGTTCGATTTCTAGTCACAGCACATACAAGAAGCAACCAATGAATACAAAAAATAAGTGGAACAACAAATCAATGTTTCTCTCTCTTATTCTCTCTCTCTTTCTAAAATCAATCAATAAAATTCTTTTTTAAAATTGTTATCCAGCTCTCCCATCCCCCAAAGCATATATTCCTCCAAAAGGTAGATATACTAGTATGTATACAAAAGGAACTTTAAACCTTTCAGGTTTAATTAGATGCTATGTTGCCTGCCAGAAGAGCTCTGAAGCCTGAGAGGCTCCTATATGTGCTTGTGAGGGTGGAGAAGGGCAACTCAGGCCAGGAGAATAAACAAAGAGGCCAGGAGGCTACCTCAGTCACAATCTAGGGCTGACTAAGAAGAAGGAAGGTCACCTCATATCCTATTACAGGTTACCTCACATCTCAGCTAACCTAACTTATCTCTGATGCAAGCATGATAACACACCAGGTCTTCCTAGAATGGGAGGGAGGAAAGTGGAGGCACCAGAGAAAGAGATATTTCTTAGCACCCATCTAAACATAGGGGCCCAGCCAGAGCATCACAGCATCTCACAAAGGGATGCTTTTTAAAATTGATTTCAGAGAGAGGAAGGGAGAGGGAGATAGAGATAGAAACATCAACGATGACAGAGAACAACATCGATCAGCTGCCTCCAGCACGCCCCCCACCTGGACATGTGCCCCAAATGGAATCGAACCCTGACCTCCTGGTGCACGGGATGACACTCAACCAACTGAACCACACCAGCGGGGCCAAAGGGCGTACTTTTGATGTTGCATAAGATCTGAAAGGAAATGAGTTTTATTTGGAAAGAATTAAGAAGACTAGAGGGCAAAAGAAATGGAAGCTGGTTCTCCATCCAAGAGCTGTATTTGCAGGTAAAAACACTGGTTGTTATGTGTCTTCACACTTTGAAGCAGAGTTGCTAAGGACAAAACAATATCATTCTCTTGCCTAAGAAACTTGTATGAGAACAGTCATCCTTGGGGAAGGTAGTTTAGTGCCAAAAGAATCCTCTACAGTAGCACTTCTCACACTATCTCAGGGCCAGATTTTTTTCATGTCCAATCCAATATGAACTGACCCTTTTGCCAAATGAAATGAAAAGCAAGTCCGCACTAGAAAAATAATCACATACTTAGATTGCTGTAAAACTGCCCAGACGCTTACTCTCAATTTCTGTGCTTTTGTTGTCATGGACGAGTAACGAGCAGTTTGCTGACTGGTGCCGGTCAATGGATCCCATGTTGAGTAGCACTGCTGTTTTAAGAAGGCAAACCTCACATTGTCCAATTTTGCGATAAATAAGTCTCTTGTAAATGCACCACCATACATGGTGGGGATCCTTATTACATCCTTTATTCCTTAAAAAAATCATTCCATCTCTATGGTTTATTTTTCATTGCTGCATCAAACGAAGTTGGCTTATTCTAGTAGATATATTTCAAATGGTTTTGGTAGAAGATAATAAGACAGGCATGCATTTTGGAAAACTCCATCTCAAGCCATTTAAATATGGATTAAGACAGACTGTCCGGAATCTTAGGAGCTATGCTACTTTTCCTACGTGGAATTTTTTATTAATTGAGGCACCAATTAAGAAAAAAGAGGAGGGAAACCCTAATAGTTAATCTAGATCATGGGTTGTCAAAATTGAAGAGCATAAAATTTCACTGCTCTTGAGACATTGCACACCTGCCTACCTCTGAGCCAGGCGCACCTGTTTCCCAAGACAGCCTCAAAGACAATGCATCCAGTCAGGCTGGCAAGAAAAGAAATGAGGTTTATGAAAGACATGCATTTGGGGTTTAATGAGGCACACAGGATTATTATAACACAATCAACATGCGCAATTTATGAAGTGATTAAATTTTGTCCCAGCAGAGCTCACATGGATCCATGCCATGATGACCCAATTATTTAAAATATTTTTTTTCTTTTCTGTCATAATTTGCTCTCCTGTGACAAAAAAAAAAAAAAAAAAAAAAAAAAAGGATTTGAAGTTCTCTGAGATCAAATTCAAGGTCATAACAGCCTTTGTTTTCTCCAGATTAAATGGTAGCAGAAACAAAGACTTCGTTTAAAAATCAAAACAAATTAAAAAGAACCTCAGCCTGCACCTCCAGATGGGGCCATGCAAATTTTGATCTTTGGGTTGTCATCCTTGGTATTTTTCTATCCTTCACTCCTTAGCACCTTACATGTATATGGTTGCTATTCTTTGAATGTGTTTTCAGGACCCTTCTAAACCCTTTGGGTGGGCAGTATAGTTTTTATAGCCACTTTCTGTGGTGATAGTAAAATTATTTGGGTTAGGCACCAGCCAGTCCAACTGAAGCATGAACCAATTAGAAGTGATGCTGGCAGACAACTCCAAGTATAGCCAGAGCAGAGCCCACAAGGAGAATTGATCCTACCCATTTGTGAGAGAAGGAAGTGAATGGTTAGGAAAACTATGCCTGTGGTCAATATTTTCAACTTCAAGGTAGTAGTATTGGTTCCAGGCTTCTGACTTCCAATATGAACTCCCTCCCCCCATCATATTTCTTACCACTTTAAAATAATGCTGAAACTCCAAAATGAGTAGAGAAGATGGCAGATAAGTTTCTATCATGTCAGTATGAAAAGGAAGGAAGGAAGGAAGGAAGGAAGGAAGGAAGGAAGGAAGGAAGGAAGGAAGGGAGGGAGGGAGGGAGGGAGGGAGGGAGGGAGAGAGGAAGGGAGGAAAGAAGGCTGAAGGGAAAGAGACAGAGAAAGGAAATATTGGGGCCCCATAATTAGCCTCGTTGTAATCAGTTGTTTTCAAAAATAAATTTTGTTTGTGCTGATTGTAATTGTTCAATATACTTTTGGTGCCAAGTTTCTCAACAATGGCACTGTTGACATTTGGGGCCACATAATTCTTTTTTTGTGGGGGCTGTCTGTGCATTGTAGGATGCGTAGCAGCATCCTGGTCTCTACCTACTAGATGCCAGTAGCATCACCCCCACCCCCACACGCAGTGGTGACAACCAAAGCTGTCTTCAGACATTGCCACGTGTCTCAGACAGTTCTCCAGTTGAGAACCACTGGTTTAGTGTGTTTGCTCTAAGTCAGTGGTTCTCAACTTCCTAATGCCGCGACCCTTTAATACAGTTCCTCATGTTGTGGTGACCCCCAATTTCATTGTTACAAATTGAACATAATTAAAGCATAGTGATTAATCACAAAAACAATATATAATTATATATGTGTTTTCCAATGGTCTTAGGCGACCCCTGTGAAAGGATTGTAGGACCCACAGGTTGAGAACCGCTGCCTAAAGGGGTCGCGACCCACGGGTTGAGAACCGCTGCTCTAAGTAGATTTTCAGAGTCAATTCAGTTTATACCTGAAGGTCAAAAGTTGTAGTTGAGAATTGGCATTGATATAGACAAGATAACACAAGATTCTTTTTTAAAAAAAATATATATTTTATTGATTTTTTACAGAGAGGAAGGGAGAGGGATAGAGAGTTAGAAACATCCATGAGAGAGAAACATCCATCAGCTGCCTCCTGCACTCCCCCCCCCCCCCCCCCACTGGGGATGTGCCTGAAACCAAGGTACATGCCCTTGACCGGAATCGAACCTGGGACCTTTCAGTCCACAGGCTGACGCTCTATCCACTGAGCCAAACCGGTCAGGGCAACACAAGATTCTTTTATTAAGGGAACTCTATACTTGGATTAAAAAAAATTTCCCCTATATTCCTCCTCTGACTGAATTTTGAATACAAATGAAATTATTAAATTAAGAAGTTAGCCAAGAACAGATACCTGTCTTTGAACTGCATGGTTCATAGACCTAACAACAGATTTGCATTCTTCTGCCCATTCTCATACACAGGATGTCATTTCTTGACATTTTTCTAACATTCCCAATTATTTCTTATATTTGTTTTAGTTTTATAACAGATTTTCTTTTATTGTTTTCTTAAGTATAATAACTACATTATTTGTGAAATTTACTTAAATTCTTTTTAATTTTCTCATGCAAAAGTTATTTTCATAGTGCTTTGAAATAACTAAAAAGTGCTTCATGAGTAATTAAGGCACTTTTCAACTTGCCTTCCATCAGTGTTCACATTAGCATTATTCACAATAGCCAAAAGGTAAAATCAACCTAAATGCCCATCAACAGGTGGACAAAATGGAGCAGCAAAATGTGGTAGATACATACAATGAAATATTATTCAACCTTAAAAAGTAAAGAGCCCCAGCTGGTTTGGGTCAGTGAATAGAGCATCGGCCTGCGGACTGAAGGTTTCCAGGTTTGATTCTGGTCCAGGGCACATGCCCAGGTTGCAGGCTCAGTCCCCAGTAGGAGGCATGCAGGAGGCAGCCAATCAATGATTCTCTCTCATAATTTATGTTCCTCTCTCTCCTTCTCCCTTCCTCTCCGAAATAAATAAAAATATATTTTTAAAAATCTCTATTTGCAGATGACATGACCTTATATATAGAAAATCCTAAAGAATCCACAAAAAAACTACTAGAGTTAATAAATTAATTCAGGCCGAAACCGGTTTGGCTCAGTGGATAGAGCGTCGGCCTGCAGACTGAAGGGTCCCAGGTTCGATTCCCGTCAAGGGCATGTTCCTTGGTTTCGGGCACATTCCCAGTGGGGGGTGTGCAGGAGGCAGCTGATCCATGTTTCTCTCTCATGGATGTTTCTAACTCTCTATCCGTCTCCCTTCCTCTCTGTAAAAAAAATCAATAAAAAATATTTAAAGAAAAAAAAGAAAGAAAATAGCATTCAGAGAATGATCCTGGAAAGTAAAAGTAGAAATAAAAAACTGAATACTTTTGGAAAATGAAACAGAAAGTGTCAAAACTATCATTTGTATCCAAGTTAGCCTGACCCTAAAGCCCATGAAAATAAAAGAAAGATATTTTACATTTGTTAATAGTATCTAACCTGAATTATGAACTTGTACTTTCTTGTGATAGGAATAGGGCATCTTATATTGCCAAGCTTATTAGATGCAGTTTGCATGTGTATTTGTTTTGGGTTTTACTGGATCATCAGAAGAACTAGAGACAACCTATTGCTTTTATTTGTTCTGGAATAAGATAACAATATTTCTGATTTCTATCTCTTTACTTATGGAGTCATCATGTGCCAATTATGGAATGTCATTTACAAAAATTGCTACAGGCTAAATGCCCACAATAGATATATGGTGTGGTTGTTGTTTGTTTTAGCTTGGAGAATTTCATTTTGGAAAAAATGTAAGAAAGCAATGTTTTAGGATTATGGAATTTTGGAGGTAGGAGTAATGCTAGATGTCATCTAGCCTTGCTTTTCCATCTCAAATATGTGAAAAACTAAATTAGATTGAGATTGGAATTCAAGTAGGCTAGCTTCAAGTCCACTGCTATTTCTGTGTCCTAAAACTATTAGAAGTAGAAATAGCAATAGCATCCATGTCTGCATATAATTACTTTAAAACCAGGAAACAGTAACTGGGTCATCCACTTCAACCACAGAATAAAATGAAAATGAGGACAAAAACACAGGACTTTGTCCCCAAACTGGAGTGCTGATGGAAAAGAAAGATGAGATCTTCTAATTTAACTTTTCCTACATATAATCATCACGTATTTATTGAATAGTCAGAAAATACATAATGATGAATAAAGCTGGGGAAATATAGAGTGAAGCACAAACAGAATGCGATGCATAAGCTGACTTGTGTGACGTAAGTACACTATTAGACATCATTTGGTGCAACATTCATTAATTTCAATGAATAACTAACTTAGGAGTGTTACATAGGAAGTTGAATTCCTCCCACAATTAAACCAGTTAAACATTGTCTTTTTGTGTGGCAATATATTTTTTAGAGTCAGTAAACTGAGAAATCACAGGTAGGTGAAATGGAACTAAGGTCCAGCCTATTGAAGTAAAAATAGTATTTTCTGCTATTTTTAAAACAACCTCTTATATTAAAGATGCACTTTATGTGCGGTAAAAAAAGTAAAATGCAGATAAACAAAAATAAAAAGCAGAGATCATCATATTAATGATATTCTAAACCTTTATCTTTGTAATTTAAACCAAAAGTAGATTACATTGTGCATGATGCTTTGCTGTCTGCTTCTCCCCCTCACCCCCACCCCGTGTTCTCTACTTTTCCATTTTAGTAAATTTTATCTCAATTAAAACATACAGCCGTAACCGGTTTGGCTCAGTGGCTAGAGAGCGTCGGCCTGCGGACTGAAAGGTCCCAGGTTCGATTCCAGTCAAGGGCATGTACCTTGGTTGCAGGCACATCCCCAGTAGGAGATGTGCAGGAGGCAGCTGATCGATGTTTCTCTCTCATCGATGTTTCTAACTCTCTATCCCTCTCCTTTCCTCTCTGTAAAAAATCAATAAAGTATATATTTTTTAAAAAACATACAGATGCTACACTGTCAGTGCCATCTGGTTTGTTCAACAATATTTAGTCCAGGATTTCCATTGCGTCTATTTATTTTGTCTCTTAAACCTCTTTTAATCCAGCCACTCTCTGGAAGCATGACTCTGACCTTGTCCCACATCCGATTTTGTCTGAGTGCTTGCTTGTATCTATTAGCCCAATCCTCTATACTTTGCATTTATTATTGTTGTTATTGTTAATCCTCACCCAATGATATTTTTTCATTGATTTTTAGAGAGTGGAAGGCAAGGGGGGGCGGGGGGAGAGAAACACCCATGTGAGAAAGACATATTGATTGGTTGCTTCATGCATGCACCCCAGTTGCACCCTGACCAAGGCTAGGGATTGTTCCTGCAACCCAGGTATGAGGAACGTGCCCTTGACCGGAATCAAACCCAGGACCCTTCAGTCCACCAGGCCGATGCTCTATCCAGTAAGCCAAGCTGGCAGGCTATCTCTTGTATTTTATACAAACTTTCAGAAAACAAAACTGAACTGAATCAATTTGGGGATCTAATTGGCTTTATTAAGTGATTCATGAATCAGGCAGCACCCCAGCTACCAACTGTAAGGGTGCTCCAGGGAGTTGTACAGAATGGAAGGTTTTATAGAAATAAGGGAACTATTCACAAAAGAAAAGAAAGGATTTTTAGGGGGTGGGGACATCTTTGTTTGGTGGGGAAGAGAATGTGAAGGGTTGCTCTCTGGAGAGTTTGGGTGGGATTCCTAGTGAGGAGTGATTGGGATGTTTGTGAAAGTCAGGGAGAAAGAGGAATTATTTAGAAAACAAGATAAAATAATGCTGCAGGCTCTGATAGGACTCAATTTGGCTCCATCATCACCTATTCTGTGCACTGCATTGCAGCAATAGCTTCCCTATTGGTCTCCCTGTCATCAGCCTCATCTACGTAGTAGGACACTTTTTGCTCTTTCTGCACTGGAGCTTTATAAAACCTAATTGAATCATGTTTGAAAGTCTCTGCAGGCTTTATTTAATCTGTTACAGGATACTCTGCAAACTCTCCGGCCCACATGGGATACAAAACTTTTCTGCCCCATCTTACCAGTACGCCCGACCGCACCCTGCACCCACACGCCCTGCAGTCCTGGTAGGCTCGCCACTGTTAAAAAAACAAAATTCAGCCCAGTCAATGTGAAGCTCTAATTGGTTTCATTACGTGATTCATGAATAAATTGGGCATCAGCCAATCAAGCAACTAGAAGGGCATTCCGAGGGGTGTGCAACATGGGAGGTATTTGGTTGCTTGTTGTTTTTTAGTTTTTCTCATTTTATTTTATTTTTCCATGCCATACCAAGGGAGGTTTTCATAGGAAGAAGAGTGAGACAGGGGAACTATTAACAAAAGAAAAAGAAAGAAAAAGGATTATTTTGGACCGAACACCTTTTCTTTGGGGGGAGGAGAACATGAAGGTTTTTTTCCTGAAGATTGCCCTTTTTCTGTGAGGGCCCATGTGTCAGATTACCTTACCAGTAAATCCCATACTGCCATACTGCTTGGTTAAGATTGTGTTTCTGGGAGAGGTTGAAACTGAAGTTAGGTCAGGTATTAAATTTGGTATCAAGGGCTTTTAGCATGAGTGACATCATTTGGGGCCTGTGGTGTCACCACCATCCCCTAAACATGCTATGTCTCTTTACAATTTTGTCTTTTAGAATATGGTGATTCCTTCCACCTATGCTATCTTCCCCCCACTTTTGGTTTAACAAATTAACTTTCTAGACCCAAACAAATAGCCCTCTTATGTAAAGTGTTGTTGACTCTCCTGCATTAGATACTCTTTGTTTGGGGCTGATAGCTCTGATCTTTTTTTTTTTAATCCTCACCTGAGGATATTTTTCCATTGATTTTTAGGTTGAGTGGAAGAAAGAGGGAAGACAGTGAGAAATATAGATGTGAGAGAAACACATTGATTGGTTGCCTCCTGCACAAGCCCGACCAGAGCCCAGGCCGGGGAGGATCCTGCAACCAAGGTATGTGCCCTTGACCAGTATCGAACCCAGGACCCTGTGGTCTGCAGGCTGACGCTCTATTCACTGAGCCAAACCAGTTGGGCTCTTTATTGCCATCTTGTAGCCCCTAGCACCACATGTTTAATTTACCTGGAACCAGTAGGTTGAGCAAACATGGTTAGATTAGATTGTAATCAAAATCCAACTTTCTCCCATTTTCCTTTTTCTTTAATGTTATACAATGGGAAATTTCAACATATGTAAAAGTGGAGAGAAAAATAAAATAAAATAAAATAAAAGTGAAGAGAATCTTACCTAATAATAGACAAACATGTAAATTGACCATACCTTCACTATGCTAACCAGCCAATCAGGAGAGTATGCAAATTAGCCCAACAAAGATGGCGGTTAATTTGCATAAGTAGGCTCCAGCGGTGGAGCGAAGCCTGACGGCCCCGGGGCCAGAGTAGTGAAGCCTGACGGCTCCGGGGCCGGCTCTGGCAGGAGCCCGGCCAGAGCGAAGGCCTGGGTCCCGGGTGCCAGAGGCAAACCGGTGCCAGCAGCCAAGGGAAGGGAAGGCCTATTGCACAAATCTCTTTGTGCAACAGGCTTCTAGTAGTATAATAATCTTCATGTTCCCATCCCTCAGCTTTAATAATCATCAACTCATGGCCAAAATTGTTCATCTGTGCTGTACCCATTTCCTCCCCTCCACAGTGTGATGCAGAAGCAAATACCAGACTTCAGATCTCATTTTATTTTATTTATACAGATATCTCAGGATGGATCTTTAAATGATAAATCTTTTTAAAAACATAATAACAATAGATACTGTTGTCAGTCTTTAAAAATTAACCGTAATTCCTTGATAGATCAATATCCATAAAATGCTGTCATTTTTTATTCATTGGCATTTCTCTTCTCCTAGCATTAGTTGAAAGTCCAATTGGCCTGTGAGGCCTCTGCTCAGTCTTTCAAAATAGTCTTATGCTTGAGACAGGCTCATAAGCCAGGACCAGTGGAATAGGCAAACTGAGACAGATAGGTAAAGGGCCAAGCAGTTTATAGCTATCTAGTAATGGCAAAAGCCTATCTTCCCTAACCAAGGATAAGTAAGAAAAAATGGTTTACATTTCTCCTCCCTAACCAGAGGGGTAAATTCCTTAAATCACCCTATTCAGGGAGATAGATAGCAGAAATCCAATTAATGCCATTTGTGCCAACCACACCCAATGACAGATGAAATTAAGGGAATAAATCTCATTTTGCCACATCCACATCAGCATAAAGCTGATGAATATTATTGAGATTCTCCCCTAAATTCCCAGCCTTTAAAAACTTCAAGATGAAGGGCCCACGGTGCACTCTCCCTCCTGGGAGCACGCCCACACATTTCTTCCCTCTCTGGCATGCATCATCTAAGGGTCCCCACAAGACTTTCAACCCGGGAGTAATGGGCAGTGGCAACTTACCCTGGGCTAACCCCCTGAACCTGTCTCTGAGGTCCCCTTTTCTCTGACTTCCCAGTGAGCTAAAGCAGCCTTTCCTAGGTCACTCCTGTTGCTTTTTTTAACCTAAGTCCTTCCTTGTTTCATTGTCCCCAGCTTTAATAAATGTACTCTCAAAACCTCCTGGACAAATGTTGTGAAATCTTTCCTGCATGAAGTCAAGAACCCACATAGGGCCAGCCAGCCCAGTTCCTGTCCAGTAACATGGTCACTTTCCCTACAATCAATTTAAGTAGCAAATACACTCTCAGTTAAGAAATCAGAATGTCTACTTTCCTGTAATAATCAAAACTCAGAGCCTGACTTGGGGTACAACCCCCTGCAGTGGAACAGAGAACTTAGGTCTTTCTTCTGCTTTCTCCTCGCTCCCTTCCTTTTCTACTACAGTGGGGCTTTGACTTACGAGTGTCCCGACTAACGAGTTTTTCAAGATATGAGCCGTCTCTCGGCCGATTTTTTGCTTTGAGTTGCGAGCTAAAATTCGGGTTACGAGCCAGCTTCAAATACCCCATCGCTAGTTGGCACAGGGAACGTCACAGTGAACGCCACAACATCAGCCCAGCATCACGTGTCTCACTCGTTCACCTTTTGATTTGACATACGAGTAATTTGAGTTAGGAGCTCCGTCACGGAACAAATTAAACTCGTAAGTCAAGGCTCCACTGTACTGCCAAAGTCAGGGCCTGGGGAAAGGTGAATGGCCCCTTTCTCACCATTCCCCTGCACAGGAGGCTGTGCGGCTATTACACTGATATCTATTCACTGGCACTTCAGTGGAAGCTGAGACAGACTAGCCCCACTTTATTATCCTGGGACATTTATTTACATCTCTCTCTCCCCTTCCAGACTGTGAACAATATGGGAACAAGAGCCACATGTTATTTATGTTTATGTACCTCCGGCAACTATTAGCTTAACACATGTTGATGCCTTGTTTATGAACACTTAGCTCAAAGGGATCAAGCCTTTTCTTTTTAAAAAACAAAAAACAAAAAACCTTTGTTGATTTCAGAGAGGAAGGGAGAGAGAGAGAGAGAGATAAAAGCATCAATGATGAGACGGCTGCCTGCTGCATGCCCCCTACTGGGTCCAGACATGTGCCCTTGACCAGAATTGAACCCGGGACCCGTTAGTCCGCAGGCCAATGCTCTATCCATTGAGCCAAACCAGCTAAGGCTCAAGCCTTTTCTTAACTCTTTATTTTGAAATAACTTCAAACTTAGAGAAAAGCTCCAAGAATTGTGCAAAAAACTCCCAGATATCCTTTACCCCGGTTCACCAATTATTAACATTTTGCCACAATAACTTTGTCTTTCTGTCAAGGATCAGAACTTTTTTAAAACCTCTGTTCAACTTACTTCTGTACAATTCATTTTCAGTGCCTTATAACACATATCTTTTCTCTTTGAATTCGCCAGTTTCCATGTCCTAATAGAAAGAGAAAAAAACAGAGTAAAAAGGATAGGATGAACTTAATCTACCAAGTAACCATTGGGTTTTCATCCACTTAAAACTATGAGATTTATTTTGAGAAACTAAGAAAGGCATTTAACATGCCTATGAATATGGTTAAGCTAGCAGGCAAATGGGCCCACCTTGTAGAAAAGACGATTTTCAGTGGAATTATTATAGAAAAAAAGTGTTGCATTATATAAATTGCTCTTCCTGGGAGCATAATGATAACTGCTTCTGCTGGTTATGGAATCAGCCAAGAAAGGTTGGAAGAAACTTACTGTTATAATTTTTTTATTCTGGTCCAATGGGTGAGTTTTAGGGAGAATGGATATCAATAGTGCATCTTCATATCCCATGGGACACTTCATTTAAATTCTCTCAGGTCAAATGGAGGTCATCCTTATTCTGCCTTTAACCCACACTGATTCTCGCATATTAAGTAATGCCATTTTGTTTTAAGGAAGTAAGTGAAATCAATGAAACAGCTGAATTGATAGAGTTCCAAGAATTGCAACATACAGAATAAGAACAATGAAACCATTCAGAGAAGAGGCCATTCATGGAAAGCTTAGTACCACCGTAGTAAGACAATAAAGGACAAACTGGAATGAAAAAGAAGTGTAGCTCAGGATTCTGGCTTAAAAACTTTTTAAAAATTAAGTTTAATGTATGGCCTATTAAAATTCGCACTACAGGTTCTTTGCTCAATCCATTCAATTCATTCATTCCACAAATACTACGTGCTATGCCCCACGTTGGGTCAAGCACAGTTCTAGACGTGGCCTATAACAGCAAGCAAATCATCCCTGTCCTCATCTAGCTGACTGTCAGGTGGAAGAGACAGATGATGAATAGAATATGTAAGTAAATTAGTGTGTAAGTAAATTAGTGGGCTACAAGGAAATAAGAGCAAGGTTAGATGAATCCAGTGGCTGGAAGGAGCAGGATCAATCATCAGGGTAGACTTTGTTGAGAGGTAACTTTAAACAGACTTGGAAGAGGAGCAAATGTTTGGGGGAGGGGCCTCCCAGGAAGAGGCAATGGTTAGTATAGAATTCCCAGAAGGAAGCATGAGCATGAGAACCAACAGGGAGGCCAGAGCGGCTGGAGCTTCGTGGGCCAGGAGGGAAGTGGGAAGAGGTCAGGTCTGACCTGGGGCTACTGAAGAATGTCAGCTTCCACTCTTTGTTTACTCTGATGAACACAGTTTGAGTTCATTTTAAAAGGGTCTCATTGGCTTCTTTGTTGAGAATAGACTGAGGGGGAGCAGCAGAAATAGGGGACCAATGGGTAGAGTACTCCAATGATCTAAGATAGGGCTGGGACTGGTTTAGACCAGGGTGCAGAGTGGCCACAGTGAAAGGTGATCACATGCTGTGCCCTGCAGACAGAACCAGCAGGATTTCCTGAAGGATTAAATGTGTCTGGGAGAGGAAGAAGACTCCAAGTTCCTCCAAGGTTTTGTCCAGAACAACTATAAAAAATGCACTTGTGATCAACTATGGTGGGGAAGCTGCTGATGGAGCAGGCTTGTGGGGAGGAGAGCAGATCAGGGGTTCAGTTTTGGGTTTATTACTTGGACAACTAAATGGGGAAGTCAGTAAGCGGTTGGATATGTGAGTCGAGCTCAGGAGAGAGGTGTGGGACACAATTTGGGAGTTGTCAGTATACAGATGATATTTTTAAACTTATTTCCATTCTTTCAACATGTACATCAATTTCATACATATACCTTCTATCTCCTTTCAAAAAACTGTTAACATTTTACCATATTTGCTCTACATTTCCCTATTTATAAATGCTTTTATTTTGTTTGATAAGGGAATCACTTGAGAATTGGAGATGTAGGGGAAGAACAAACTTTCCTCTATACTCAAGGTTCTTCTGGCTCTTCTATTTATTGATTTTAGAGAGAGAAATGAAGGGGGGGTGGAGAGAAATATGGATTTTTTTAATCCACTATTTATGCATTCATTGGCTGATCTTTGTATGTGCCCTGACCAGTGATCTAACATGCAACCTTGGTGTATCAGGACGATGCTCTAACCAACTGAACTACCTGGCCCTCCTGGGTCTTCTAATAATCAAATAGACATGAGACAGATTAGCAAGAGAAAATAACCAAACTTAATACACATATGTATGGGAACTCCAAATACATGAGAGAGTCACAGATCCCGCATGCAGGAGAGGTTCAGATGCAGAAAGGAACATGGCTGTATAAGACATCCTGAGCTAGGAATGCCTTGGGGGTTGCAAAGGGTCATCGGAGGATGTTCAGAAGAGCAGATGCTTAATAAATAGAAGTTTGTCCTGTCCCATAGATAGGTCAAAAGATGTTATCTCTGATAATCTCTTGTTATGGGTAAGGCCCCTAATTCAAATTCTTCTATGTAGCTAAGGGAGGGCCAGAAATTTCTTTTTTTAAAAAAAACAACAACATAATTTTATTGATTTCAGAGAGGAAAGGAGAGGGCAAGAGAGATAGAAACATCAATGATGAGGGAATCATTGATTGGCTGTCTCCTGAACACCCTTTATGGGGGAACTAGCCCACAACCCGGGCATGTGCCTGATTTGGAATCCAACCATGACCTCCTGGTTCATAGGTCAAAGCTTAACCACAGAACAACACCAGCTGGGCCAGAAATTTCTCTTGAGCCTGCAGCTAAAGTTGCCTTGTCACTCCGAACACTCTTGCATTCCTGAATGGAACACAGTGAAAAGACTGAATGAGAAAACAAGGGAATGAATGCAAACAATGGCCAGGGCCACAGAAGAAGCCCTGAGGCACTTCAAGATTAAGAGGTGGCTAGAGGAGGAAAAACCCGGAAGGACCAACCATCAAGGGAGAAGAAAACAAAATGGATAAAGTGTTAAGCTGGTGGACATTCTCTTCTGATTCCTTAATTTTACCAAAATGTAAAGGGAGAGATGCAAAAGACTTTCATGGGAAGATGGAAATTGTTCTAACTTGAGAGCTTCTCCTTCACACTTATAGAATCGGCAGTTTCTATTTCCTTGGCCTAATTAAGACTGAGTAATCATGAAAGAAATCTAATCACTCCCTTAAATTATTTTAAATGAGCAACCTAATAAACCCCAGGTCATGGACCCTGTAAAGGATTGAAGGGTAGCAGAATATGCCACCTTCATATATGCTGCCTTGGTGTATTGATTATTTTGAGCTAAAAGCACTCAAAAAATAGAAAATGCAAAAAGGGGCTTTCTCTGAACTCCCCATAGCTGTCTGATGGCAGATCCTCCAAAAAGAAGGAGGATTTACTGCCTTAAACCCCCTCCCTAGGCATCTCATCAACCAGGGAAGATGGACTCTTATCTCAGGAGAGAAGATTAGAAGTGGACACCACACCCAGACAAATGCTACAGACTATAATACCTCTCATCTGTCCTTCTAAGAACCCATTCATCTTTCCTAAAAATCATTTATTCTCTCCTAAGAGACCTACATTCCCTTTCCCCATTAAAATGGTATTTAATCCTGAATTCTAAAGCACCATGGGAGTTAGTTTTTCTCCCCTGGTATCTCTCATGTATGCATGAGGTATGCATGTTAATCAACTTCTATTTGTTTCTCTCTCTCTTTAAATATATTTTTATTGATTTCAGAGAGGAAGGGAGAGGGAGAGAGAGCTAGAAACATCGATGAGAGTGAATCATTGATTAGCTGCCTCCACACCCCCCTACTGGGGATTGAGCCCACAGCCCGGGCTGGTGCCCTGAGCAGGAATCGAACCATGACCTCTTGGTTCATAGGTGGACACTCAACCATTGAGCCATGACAACTGGTCAGCTGTGGCTGGTTTTGTTGCTTTTCTGGGCCTGGAGCTGAAGTAAAACTGAGGCCTAGATGGGTCCAAACCTCATGACCAGCAATATGTTAGGGGAGGAAAGGCCACCTGGGGGTGAGGTCCCACCCTACAATTGTCCTTTCCACCCTAGTGACTTTCTGTACCTGGCCCATCGTCCTTGCTCTGCTCATGTCTGTCTAACTGCCTACCTCAAGAATGGTCTAAAATTAAAACTTGCTAATAGCTAGTCATGGCAGGAAGTCATGCCTTAGGTTGGTGCGTTCCTTGACAAAGGTCAATCTTTACCTTAACTGAGATTGTCTACTGTCTTTTTGCATCTATGATAACATACCTTTTTTTTTCCTCTCATCAATGTTTATTTTATTTTTTAATTTAATTTTGTTTTATTTCTTAAAGTATTACAAAGAGTATTACATATGTCTCCTTCCCCCCCACCCCCCCGACATTCCCCCGACCTCCCCTACCCCCCAGTGTCTTGTGTCCATTGGTTATTCTTATATGCATGCATACAAGTCCTTCAGTTGATCTCTTACTCCCCCCCCCCCAACCCTCCCCAGGCTTCCCACTGTAGTTTGACAGTCTGTTCAATGCTGCTCTGCCTCTGTATCTATTTTTGTTCATCGGTTTATAATAGTCTTTATTATCCATAAATGAGTGAGATCATGTGGTATTTTTCTCGGCTTCCCAGGGGCCGGCGCAGCCTCGCAGGGTCCGTCTCAACCTCACAGGGGCCGTCTCAGCCTCACAGGGGCCGTCTCAACCTCACAGGGGCCGTCTCAGCCTCACAGGGGCCGTCGCAGCCTCACTGGGGCCATCGCAACCTCGCTGGGGCCGTCACAGCCTCACAGGGGGCGCCGCATCCCACGTTGGGGGTGAAGGTGCGAGTCAGAAGTTCCTCTTGCTGTCTCTCCTGCTGCTCCCTTGCGTATTGCCGATGCTGGAAGTTTCTGAGAGCAGTCTGCAGGTGCTTGACATCATACTTTAACTGGTCAACACAAAGTTTGGCATTCTGTCTTTTGTTGGGCAGCTCCTTGCTGGACAAAATCTCCAGGAGTTCTTGGTGGCTGAATATCTGGTATGCTTGCTTGGATTTCGTTTTCTACTAAGTGCACAGACTGCTTGTCTGCCGTCTCCCAGCGTCCCACGTGAGACTGGATCTGGTGGACCTGCTTGTGCGTTTGCTGGTACAGCGGTTCCATGTCGCCGGCCTAGCCGGGTCTGGCTCTGGCTTCCTCCGAACCTGATTCTGCTTCTTGAGTGTGTCCCTTATGGATGCGAGGAGTTGAAATCTACAGTTTGTTGGTTTATGCTGTAAAAGCGCATGTGGTTCCTTTTGTGCCTCTGGCACAGCTTGGGCGGGGATGTAAATTGAGTAGGGCGGGGTCTCCGGGAATCACCAGGGAGGAGCAAAGAGCAATGGCGTCTCCTCGAATCCTCGCCTCTCCGCGACTCCGCGTCTCCACGTCCCCGAGTGCCGGCGAGCAGCTCCGCGAGAAAGCCACCCTCGCTCTCCGACCCGCTGCAAGGCTGTCCCACCTCTCCCTGTAGGGGTCTGGGACCTCAGAATCCCACCCCCAACAAGCTCAGTGGATTCGAGAGTTTGTAACCCCTTCTGATTGAAAAAAACCACGCATCCAGTTACAGCCCGCCTGGCACGCGACTTCGTACCTCTGTTCTTGGCACCTCTGTACCTCCTACTCAGTCTCAATGCTCTTCTTTCTTTCCTTCCAGTTGTAGAGCTTCCACTGGGCCAGCTTTCCCATGGTTCTGAATGAGAGCTGTTTGTCTTATAGTTGGTAGTTTCAATGTTGTTGTGGGAGGCAGCACGCACAGGTCTGTACCTTACGCCGCCATCTTGGTTCCTCCTCATCAATGTTTTCATGATAACATACCTTTGGAATGTTAGAGTAACCCCGTTTTTTCCAGACACCTCATAGCACAATCTCCCACCAGAGCAGACCACAGAAACCCACATTGTTACCTTGTTTTCCCCAAATACCATCTGTAAGTAAGTGTTCCTTGTTAACTATCCTATACTCATCAATGTAAAAGAAGTATGTGTCAATCCATTTTACTTCTTATCCAATCTCAGAAATTTTTCCCCTTTGCTTTCTCCTGTCTTCCTAATCTACCACTAATGGAATTTATGAACCCCCTTATATCTTATCCGTTGATTCGAATGTGTAAAATAAGTGGTGAAACTGCCATTTTCCAGAGCATTTTCTCAATTTTTTGAGATTTTGCTTCCCGGCAATTACTGTCGGTTTGGCTGAAATAAACTCATAAATATTCTCACAGGTTTGGACATTTCTTATGTGGACGAAAGGGGCCACATGCTGACCTGACAAGCTCAGGGGAGGTCTGCATGTCAGTCTTGCAAACTCAGAGACCTAAAGTAACCACAAAGGATGGTCTGAAATTAAACTTTAACTAAAGCAGTTATGGTGGGCAGTTATGTCCTAGGCCAGTATCTTCACTGACAAGGTCAGCCTTTACCTTAACTGAGCCTATCTGTCTTTTTGCATCTATGATAACATACCCTTGAAATGTCTGGGTAACTTGTAACTTCCCTTTTGCTGGAGCCTCTGGGGCACAACCTAATGTGCTGGGCTCCAGGACAGATACCACAAATTCCTTCATTATCATGTCAATTGATCCTGCACCCACCTAAGTATGTGTCCATCATTTTACTTTTTATCCAATCCCAGGGGTTTCCCTGCTTTGCTTTATCCCTCCTCCTTAATATATCACCAATGAATTTCATGTAACCCACCTATGTCCCTCCTTAGATTGCAAATGTATAAATACAAATGTAACCTGCCATTCTCCAGAGCATTATCTCAATTCCTTGAGGTTCTGCTTCCCGGCATATGTCGACAGTTTGGCTCAAATAAACTCACAAAAATTCTTTACACTTACATAGACAAAACCAATCAATCAAATTCAGAAACTAATTTAGAAAATAAAGAACTTGAATGATAACTTGATTTTTTTGTTTGAATCACACAGCTAAAACTTTTTTTAAAAAGATGTTAGTCATATCTACCTACACAAAATAAACTGGTTAAAAACAAATATTTTTTTCCCTTGAAATATTGTCAGAGTCTAATCTCAACTGGGATAAATAGCATATCTGTAAGTTAAGAACAAATTCGCATCCTGGTCCTGGTCCTGAAACATAACTCTAAAAAGATTCATTTTTAGATAGAGGTTGCTAAGCAGTCAAGCAAATCTCATCTGCTCTTGGGCTTCCTGAACACTGGAACCACTCCCTTCATGACTCAGGAAATAACAACCAACAAAGTAAATCATGTGTGGATCCAAGATCAGACAGGAACTTTACAATAAATAATAAAGAAAGAGAATTGATGTCAGCTACAGCCTGAAACCCAGAGATAAAAGACACTGGATTGAAGACCAGGGAAAGCCTTGGGTCCAGCATCATGCATTTTATTTGAAGTATAAGAAAAAAGAAGTCTGGTTTGCTCTCCCTCCCAGGAGCACACCCACGCCTCCTCCCATCCTCCCCTTTCCCCACAGGCATGCATCTCCTAAACTCTCAGGGACCCACAGGGCTTGCAACCAGGGCAGCAATGGGCAGTGGCAGCTCATCCCAGGCAAACCCCCTGAACCTGTCAACCAAGGCCCCCTTTTCTCTGACTTCTTAGTGAGCCAAAGCAGCCCCTCCTAGGCTTATTTGCCCAGCCTGTCCTGGTTTCACTGTCCCAGCTTTAATAAAGGTCCTCTAAAATCCAAAAAAAGAAAGAAAAACAAAATCTGGAAACCTAGCCACTCCTGGAAAGCTGAAGAGTAATTGCTCCAGAAATGAACTAATCAGTGCAGGGAATGTGTCTTCCCTGGAGTTGCTTCTCTTGAAGTATGGTACCTATTTGCTTTGTTTAACAATGGACAGGTTATTTTGATTTTCTGAATTATATAAATCATCCCATTCGATTAAATGCCTTATTGATTATAATGTGAATATCCCATGGGTTGTGGTCATACTGGTCTTAGTGTTATGCCCAGATTTCAGGATCCCCAAGAGACCACACCAGGGAGCCAGCCATGTCTGACGCAAAAGCATAAGAATCTTTATTCAAACCCGGGCTTGGCTCCTCTACCCTCCTTACCGACGCAGCGGCAAGTGGCAGAGAGCAAGCTTTGTGGGTAGGGGGGTTTTATAGGGGGGTTGGAGTAAGGGGAGGAGAGAGGACTGTGGGCCCTGCCGATTGGCCAGGCGCAAGTCGGTGTCTTGTTACACAGGATGTGGTCATATCTATGGTGCGCACTTCCCTTGATTATCATTGGTTAGTTTAAAGAAATCCTAGGTGTGGCTAGCAGAGGCTTGGGCTTCCGGGAAGAAGCTCCTTGCTGAGCACATGGCTGCTGCCCAAAAATGGAGGATTTGGGGCAAGATGGAGGGCATAGCCCTCGCCCTTTCACTTAGAAAGCACATTTTTCCTTCACCTGGGAAGGACAGCACAGTTATCCCAAGGTCAGAGGGCTCTAGACCCAAAACTGTAATTTAGATAAACCCAGGTTACCCAAGGGCTCTAGACCCAAAACTGTAATTTAGATAACGTGCCTAAGTTTAACCCAGGTTACCCAAGAGCTAAACTGCTTTTTGCAAACTAGGTTCCTCATTCCAGACCAGAGGGCTCTAGATAATGTATTTCTGTCAATTCAGTGACCCTGAGACCCGAAACTATAATTAACATGCTTAATTCTGCTTCTGTAAACTGCTTTTTTGCAAACCAGGTTCCTCATTCCAAACCTTGAGATGTAATCAATACCTTTGTGATTTTTTGCCTATATAACCTTGGAGCTGCGACCATCTTGTTACTATGAGATTTGGGGAATGGCCCCTCATAGTCCCGGATTGCAATAAATGTGACTCTTTAATTCGACTTCTTGAGGCGTCCTTCTGTGATTTGCGGGGTACATTACAACACTCTCCCCAGCTCCAGTCCTTTACCCAAAACCCCTCCTCTCTCCTTTAAAAAAAAATTATTTATTTAAAATTTTTAAATTGACTTCTGAAAGGAAAGGAGAGATAGAAACATCAGTGATGAGAGAGAATAATTGATCAGCTGCCTCCTGCACACCCCCTTCTGGGGATCGAGCCTGCAACCTGGGCATGTGCCCTGACCGGGAATCAAACCATAACCTCTCATTCATAGGTCGAAGCTCAACCACTGAGCTACACTGGCCGGGCATCCTCTTTCCTTTTTCACCCAAGTACCAAGTTCAGAAAAGAAACTATTTCCTAGACTTGCGTCTATCTGGTTCAGTACAATATCAAGTCCAGGACAACTGAGCCATACGGAGGTATTCAAGGAGACAAAGAATAATGAAAATAAAAAGGGGAGAAAAGGGATCCAGAAGAAGAGGAGGGGCAGAGAGAAGGGGAGAAAATGAGAGGAAGGACTATGGCAACTTTATTTTTCCACTTAGTACACTGTATACACTTACTAAATGTAGAAAGACCAAAGGGGAAAAAAAAGGATTCTATTTTAAAACGAGCTGCTTGCACATTCTAGGAAAGCTGCCAAGGGATGTATCGTGTTGGAAATGCACTGAAATGGGCTTTGTTAGGCAGGAGGCTTTGTTAGACTTCTGAGCCAACTCTAGAAGCCGGAAGTTGAGAAAAGAAACCACTCTGCATAATAGCCTCCGAGGTTGTCTACAACGGGGCCATGGGAACCTTTGCAGTTTGCCGACCACTGAGCTAGAGCCATTGGTTGTTTCTTATATGTGCCCTAACTGGGGATCAAACCTGCAACCTTGGCATATGGGCACAACACTCTAACCAACTGAGCTACCCACCAGGGCAAGAGCCCGAGCCCTGTTCTTGATCCCTGGCACACTGCCTAGAGTGTCTGCTGGTCGAGTGATGGAATAAGTGAAGGAACTAACTCTGTACCACATATTCTTCTACAGGTTGTTGTTTCCCCTTGTTTCAGCCACATATTGAGCTCCCCTTGCTGCTCTTGCCGTAAAAAGGAATGAACTATTGATATATGATACAATATGGATGAATCTCAGACACAAAAAGTTGCATACATATTATATGATTCCATTTATATGAAATGTGCAGAATAGGCAGCAAATCCATAGAGACAGAAAGTAGATTCGTGGTTGCCAGGAGCTGGGAGGCAGGAGAAATAGGGAGTGACTGCTAATGATTGTTGTTGCTGTTGGGTGGGGGGCGCGCGGGGGGGGGGGGGCATCGGCAGGATTAAAATGTCTTGGAATTAGTGGTAATGCTTGCACAACTTTGTGAATATACCGTACTAAAAATTAGTGAAGATGGACTTGGGGAAACTCTAAGGAAAAAATTACTTAATTGTATATTTTAAAATGGCGAATTTTATTGTGTGTGAATTATAGCTCAATCAAAAAATAATTACCATCTGTAATACTCTCAACAATAAAGATTTTAAATAATAATAATCATCATTACCATGGGGAGTGGGCCTAAGCCAACAGTTGGACATCCTTAGTGCTGTGCTCGCCAGCCATGAGCCTGGCTTCTGGCTGAGCGGTGCTCCCCCTGTGGGAGCGCACTGACCACCAGGGGCAGCTCCTGCATTGAGCGTCTACCCCTGGTGGTCAGTGTGCATCATAGCGACCAGTCGTTCTGCCATTCGGTTGATTTGCATATTAGCCTTTTATTATATAGGATTGCATTTTCCTGACTCCCAGTGAGACTGAGCATCTTCTCCTAATTCCTCTTCGATGAATTACCTTTTCATAACATGGGATCATTTTACTATTGTATTGTCTTTTGTTTATTAATTTGTAGGAGTCTTCGTTTATTAGTATATTTACTATTTTCTGTCATTTTTAAAAAATATGTTTTTATTGATTTTTTAGAAAGGGTGGAAAAGAGATAAGAGAGATGGAAACATCCATGAGAAACATTGATCAGCTGCCTCCTGCACACTCCCTACTGGGGTTCGAGGCCACAACCCAGGCATGTTCCCTGACCGGGAATTGAACCTGGGCCACACCAATCAGGCTATTTTCTGTCATTTTTATTGCAAACATTTTCCCTCACTTTTTCTTTTCACTTTATTTACGGTGTCTTTCACCTTGCAAAAGAATATTGATTTTATGTAGTCAAACATGTCTATATTTTTTTCTTTAATGTCTCTGGATTTCCTGCCCTGCTTAAGAAGACCTCCCATCCCCAAGGTTATACAAATACTTTTTTTCCTATTTTCTTCTAATGTTTAATTATTCTTTTTTTATATTTAGGTATAGATTTATTTGCAAAACACCATATTCCAGACACACGTGGATACCCTGGATTGGATCTGAAGGGAGTGTTCTATGTAGATTGGAAAGCTTAGTTGGAGCCACTTTTGTCTTCAAATTTTCTTTGATGAAAAAGAAATGTATATAGCACTAAAAATAATTAGCCCAGCAGCTAGTCTACCGTTTGACATTTTGTTACAGGAAGTAGAAAACTATTAACTATTTGATACAACGAAATCAGATGAGGAATTTTTAAATCCTCACCCAAGGACATTCTTAGAGAGAGGAAGGAAAACAAAGAGAGAGAAAAAAACATCCAGGTATGTGCCCTGACCAGGAATCGAATTGGCTACATTTCCCTGTACAGGAGGGCGTTCAGTCGAGCCGCTCTGGCCGGCACAGGTGAGGATTTTTAATCTGTGACTTTCTTTTTCTGGTGGTGCTTGAAAATGTGGCAGTCCTGAAACTATTCTGATTTCTTTCCAGGTAATGACAAGGCCTAGGGGTGAGTACTGCTTCGATTTCAATACCAGAGGAAGCCATGGCTTTACGGACGCTGGTTCTCTTTGCTGTGTTCCCAGGGGACCCTTCCTCAAGAGCCAGGGGCATGCAGTAAGTGAGGTCGCTAAACAAAGTTGTCATTGCTTCCACCCCCCAGACGGTTCATAAAATATCCTTTGCCCGATTTCAGACTGTCCCAACAGGACCAAAATACACCACCCTTCACTGAAGCAGTCACCTTGAGCTCACCTGGAAGAAGGCAGAGTTTGTGCTTAATTTATTAAGCAGCAGAGAGCTGCTAAACATGTGTTTGTTTATTTTGCGGCTCAACATGTTTGAGGCAGTTTCACCGTAGCTCACTGCAGGTGGTGTGATCTGGCAGCCACACATGGGATGGACACTATATACAGGAAGTACCTGACTCTGTGACTTCATCCAAACCTTCCCTAACTGTTTCTGCCGCCCCCTTCTGGCTGAGTAGGCCCACATCACTAAGTGATTCATTTTATTTATTGCAGCTGCTGACAAATGCGGGCGTGGCTGTGGGTCAAGGGAGGGGAAAGTTCGTTTTGGGAAAAGGCAAAACATTTAAAATTTTCTTAACTCGTTTTTGACCATTTGGTAGAAGGTAAACCAATAGGCCATTCAGCTCCCCTAAAAGTTTTCCATGGGTTGGTTGGGGGTGGGGGTGGGTGGTATTTTGGTTGGGTTTTTTTGTGTTTTTGTTTTTGTTTTTTTTACAGCCGTTTAAATCTTTTCTTGAAGGTGCTTTTCCCCTTAGAAATCTTGTCACGGTCCCCAGTCACATGTTTAATGAGATAACCAACATCTGGACTTGGGACTCCTCACCAAATTATTTCTCTTCCCTTGTTCCCACAGGAGGAAGGCAGCCACAGCGCCCACTTTTGCTCTTGGCTTGGTTTACAAGGTTAGTCAAATACCCTGCCCCACAGAGTGCCTGGGTTAATGATTTATCTGACTGGGGTAAAAGCCATGTGCCACTGCAACGTTGCATTTTATTCTATTTTCCAAACTGGTCAGCGGTTGTACACTGATGATGTCGCTTAATGCTGTGTCACTAGAATGTTCTAGAGCACACGTGTATATTATGTTCACAGTGCTACAAGGAGCAACAAAGACCTTCCCTTTTTGATAGTACTATGATTTTTCTGATAACCCTGAAAAGAAAAACGTGACCGACTGAGAGAGGATCGCATTTCGGGAATGTTTAAATCAGAAGGGCTTTCAGACCTGAGAGCATTTTTAAAGCAAATTTTGATCGAAGTGTAATATCTGTACAGAAAAGGGCACGGCACAGGTCATCAGTGTTCGGCGTGATGAATTTCCACCAAGTTCTCACTCCTGTGTCATGCTCAGAGACATTACACAGTACGTATCACAACCCCAGAAGCATTCTTGTCACTGGTACCCAGTCACAAAACCCCCCAAGTTTAATCATATCTTCCCTTCTGACATCATAGATTCGTTTTGCCTGGTTTTGAACTTTATGTAAATGAAATCATATGTTTCAATATCTGGGTTTTCAACTTTAAGTTATAAAGTTCATCTATGTTTTTGCACGCAGCTGTAGTTTGTTCACTTCATCATGTGTATATGCCACAGTTTATTTCTCCTATCATTGATGGGTATTTGGGCAGTGTCTAGCTTTTGGTTATATGGACACTGGTGTTATGAACAGTCTTTTTTGTTGTTGTTATGAACATTTTTAAACCATGTATACACATTTCTATACCTAGGAATGAAATTGCTGGGTAATATACATTAAATTATGTATACACACGTATACATATTTTTAGCATTAGTAGATACTGCCAAACAGTTTTCCAAAGAGACTGTACATATGAGTATTCTTGTTTCTGTGTATCTTTGAAAACACTTAGTGTTTCTAAGTGTATTGTGCATATGGGAATGTGCAAGTATCCTAAGTGTAGAGCCCAGTGAATTTTCCTGAAGTAAACACAACTATGTCATCAGCACCCAGGTCCAGGAACAGTACATCAGCACTATTCCAAAGGCTTCCTCCTGTTCCCTTTCAATCACCACCCTCTTTCCCACTGAGATCATTTCTATTCTGATCTCAAACTCATAGATTAATTTAAAAACATATATTTTTATTGATTTCAGAGAGGAAGGGAGAGGGAGAGAGAGACAGAAACATTAATGATGAGAATCATTGATTGGCTACCTCCTGCACGCCCCACACTGGGGATTGAGCCTGCAACCTGGGCATGTGCCCTGACCAGGAATCCAACTGCAAGTTTCTGGTTCATAGGTTGATGTTCAACCAAGAAGCCATGCCAGCCAGGCTCATAGGTTAATTTTGACTGGTTTTTGTACTTTATGTAAAAAAATCATAAAGAAACCAACTTTGTATGTCTGATTTCACTTGCATTTTCTTTATCTATTTATCCATCCATGGACACTCAGGTTGCTTCCATAATTTGGCTATTGTCAATAATGCTATACGGTTACCTATATCTTTATAAATTAGTGTCTTCATATTCTTTGGACAAAAACCCAGAAGAAGAATTGCTGGATAATATGGTCATTCAATTCTTAATTTTTAAAGAAACCTCCATACTGTTTTCTATAGTAGCTAAAGCATTGTTTATGAAAAACAATGCTTTGTTTTTAAATTGGATAGAACTTATTGATAATCATAGTTGTGACTTTAATAAGCTTTTCCTTGGTGCCATAAACTTGTCCTGCAATTAAGAATGTAGTAAGCCCTAACTGGTTTGGCTCAGTGGATAGAGCGTCAGCCTGTGGACTCAAAGGTCCCAGGTTCGATTCCAGTCAAGGGCAGGTACCTTGGTTGCGGGCACATACCCAGTAGGGAGTGTGCAGGAGGCAGCTGATCGATGTTCTCTCTCATGGGTGTTTCTAACTCTCTATCCCTCTCCCTTCCTCTCTGTAAAAATCAATAAAAAATATTCTTAAAAAAAGAATGTAGTAAAGCTGGTCTAATTGCCTAATTTTCAATACATATTTGTCCATAAGACCATTAAGTCATTGTAGTGGTGAACATGGTGGTGTCTTCCCAACCCGGCACCCCTACCTCCTATCCCTATCTCCCCCAGGCCTCCTCGGCCCCATGGAGCACTAGGAAAATCCCGAGGAGCCCAGTGCTGAGGAGCACACTCTGTACACCACCTTCTAAATCATGAGCGTGGAAATATAAGGCAACTGCTCTACTGACCCCAAAGTGCTAAAATAATACACTCACATGTTTCTGCTCTGTTTCAAATGCATATATCTCAAAATTTTCCCCAAACATATCCACAATATCTTTAACATCTTTTTTTATGTTTTTATTGATTTTAGGGAGAAAGAGAAACATCAATCAACTGCCTCCTGAACGCCCCCTACTGGGGATCAAGCCTCAAACCTGAGCATGTACTCTGACTGGGAATGGAACCGGCGACCTGCTGGTGCATGGGACGATACTCAACCAACTGAGCCACACCAGCCAGGGCTTAACATAACTTAATATCATCTCCAAAATCAGGCACTCTTTGGTGACACCCATTACAGACCCAGTCTGGCTCCATGAGTGCTCATTCCAAGAGCTGCAGATACTATTCACAGCTGCGCAGCAGGCTAATTGGCAAGCTATAGCTTTTGGCAAGAAGTACTTGTTCTTGCTTTTCAGGCGCTTTCCTGCTTGGTCTTTGTAATCACACCATCAGCAGGGACTGATGTGGCAGAAAGAGCCAAACATTGCATAACAGGAAGTTCAGGTAGTGTGGTCCTCCACCCAGCTTGGACCTATTCCTAAATGTTTCAATCTACTGCATCTCTTACCTACTTGCTTCTCACTATATATGAGGTGATTCAACAAACTGTGTGACTTGAACATGTTTATTTGATCTGTGAGCCTTTCTGCACCATGATCTTGTCTAGGATAGCTTGCCTGGTAGGATGCATCATGCTAATGTCCCACATTATGGATTAAAATCCAGGCAATCTGGTTCCAAAGGCTGCCCCTTTAAGAATTATGCCATATAGGCTCCTTAAAGAAGTCATACTGATTTCCAACAATTACAGTATTTTATTCAGAGGAGAAAAGGGTACAGTACTTTATTAAAAACCAGGTAGGAAGATGAGTGTTCAAGTCCGTAAAAGGAGTCACAAAGAACTTGGGGAAAACAAGACCTTCTAAAGTGAGGTGATAGCCCTCGCCGGTTTGCTCAGTGGATAGAGCATCGGCCCATGGACTGAAGGGTCCTGGGTTTGATTCCAGTCAGGGGCACATGCCTTGGTTGCAGGCTAGATCCCCAGCCCTGGTCGGGGCACATGCAAAAGGGCATGTACCTTGGTTGCGGGCACATCCCCAGTAGGAGGTGTGCAGGAGGCAGCTGATCGATGTTCCTCTCTCATTGATGTTTCTAACTCTCTATCCCTCTCCCTTCCACTCTGTGAAAAATCAATAAAATATATGAATAAATAAATAAATAAATAAATAAATAAATAAATATCAATGGAAAAATATCCTCGAGTTAGTATTAACAAAAATAAAAATAATAAAATAAATAAAGTGAGGTAATGTATAATGAAGATACAATATACATTAAATATATCAATTAGAATTTTTGGTAAAAGTAGCTTTCTGAAGAAGCCTACAAAATAATGACTAACTCAATAATAATGAACATCTTTCTTTTTTTTTAATTGACTTGGCTTATATCTTCTTTTTTAAAAACATATTTTATTGAATTTTTACAGAGAGGAAGGAAGAGGGATAGAGAGTTATAAACATCAGTGAGAGAGAAACATTGATCAGCTGCCTCCTGCACACCTCCTACTGGGGATGTGCCCACAACCAAGGTACATGCCCTTGACCGGAATCGAACCTGGGACCTTTCACTCCGCAGGCCGACGCTCTATCCACTGAGCCAAACTGGTTAGGGCAATAATGAACATCTTTAAGAATTAGATTATAGTTTCTAAATACAAGTTACTACTAAAAAGAACCAGGTTTCTTGAAGAAATGGCTAATTCCAGTTCTGAAATAGGAAATATATATAAGGAGCCCTGGACCATCTTATCCTATCAGAAAGCAAAGAAGTTATCTATGATTAATAGAGCCATGTCAAAATGAGGAGCAAACGAGAAGACCGTCCCACTGACCAAGGAAGGGACAATTTCATTATCAATAAGAATAAAAGCTGTAATAAATTAAAACACATTAAGTATTTGTAAATAGCAAGTTTAAAATTATACATTAAACAATCTCATTGGTCACCTTTAGAAAATGCTAAAGAACCAATTCATTATTTTAAAACCAGCCCTAGCTGGTTTGGCTCAGTGGATAGAGCATCGGCCTGTGGACTGAAGGGTCCCAGGTTCGATTCTGGTCAAGGGCACATGCCTGGTTTCAGGCTCAATCCCCGGTAGGAGGCATGGAGGAGGCAGCCCATCAATGATTCTCTCTCATCATTGATGTTTCTATCTCTCTCTCTCCTTCTCCCTTCCTCTCTGAAATCAATAAAAATACATTAAAAACAAACAAACAAACAAAAACATTGTGGGTACAAGAGAACCCATGGAAGCTAATTAATTTGTCGTTTTTACACTAAAACTGGAAGGCTGGACCTCGTTACTTTGGATTGTTGAACGTTAAGATGGAGACTGTTCTGTTCTATACTGTTAGTAGTTTCCTAAATTCTATAAAAGCAACAGAATAGAGAAGAATGCTTTAACTGTACTTTTTTTTTGAATCCAGACTTGATGCAAAATATTTCTATGTGTATTTTCTTTTTAACTGTACTTTTAACCAATTTTTACTGCAGATTCATAACCTCAGGTAACCATGTAATAAATGTTAATGAATGATGACAAAGATAGAGAAAAAGGCATCATCATACATAGTTAAAAAAAATTTTTTATTCTGTTCTAACAGATTGCAGCCTATTAATCATTTGTGTTCTTTCTTCCAAGGAAACCTCCATTAAATTTGCACTCATTTGTTTTACAAGGGTCATTATGGGCCATTATTTCTATATATTTGTATTAATAACTGCAGGAAACAAAAAATATTACAGCATAAAGTATTTTTAAAAGGACCAAGCAAATGAAATAAAAGGTCATGATCTTTACTTCTCCCTTGTAGGTTTATTTTAAATTATCACTTTATCCTGCATAAAGGGATTTTTCAAATGGCATGGGATTTTTCCATTCTAATAAACTTCTTTAGAAAAGGTCATAAAAAGAACTGACTTGCTTACTTTGCATCCTACTCTATAATTATCTATCCTCTCCTGTGGGGGTGGAGATTAACCTATTAGCTCAATGCTTTATTAAGTCAGTTCACGGTAACTGCCCTGGCTATATTATATAAGCCACTCCAGGATAAATGGGGGCTGAAAGCACATTACAGTAATTATACTCTTCCAAAGAAGGACAGGAAAATGGACTCTAAAATGGGAGAACTCATAGAGAACAGGTGACTAAAAGTCTGCTCCTAATTTTCAGGTTTTATTCTTATTATTGACTTTTTTAGAGAAAGGGGGAGGGAAAGGGAGAGGGAGGGGGAGAGAGAAGGATCGTTGTGAAAAAGAAACATTATCCATGGGCTGCCTCCTGCATGCCTCCTACTGGGGATCAAGCCTGCAATCTGGGCATGTGTCCTGACCAGGAATTGAACCGGTGACCTTTGGTGCATGGGACAAAGCTCAACCAACTGAGCATAGCCCTGGCCAGGGCCTACTTATCAGGTCTTAAAGGGTATGCACATGGGAATGGTCACACCAAGGGTATATATTACTCTTTTCCCCCAATCTTTAAAGTCACCAGTATTCACAGATAAGGATAAATTCAAGAAAACAGAAATCCCAATGCTGCCAGAAGGTCGTGTAGTGTTAAATATCACTTTTGTGAAGTCCAGCTGGTGTGGCTCAGTGGTTGAGTGTTGACCTATGAACCAGAAGGTCACAGTTCAATTCCCAGTCAGGGCACATGACTGGGTTTTGGGTTCCATCACCAGTAGGTGACATGCAGGAGGCAGCCAATCAATGATTCTCTTTCATCATTGATGTTTCTATCTCTACCTCTCCCTTTCTCTCTCTGAAATCAATAAAAACATATTTAGAAAATATATATCACCATGAAAGGCTCTGTGCTAATTGTTAGTTATAGAGGAATATGAAACATAATCATTATTCTCAAAAGACTTCCACAATTAGTAATTAATTTTGATTAGGTGCCTCTCATGTACCACGTTCGGCACTGTATGTGTATGTCTTATGCATATATAAATAGAAAGATCCATATATATGTGTGTGTGTGTGTGTGTATAGAGAAAGGGGAAAGGAAATATATATATATTATTATATATATATAATACTGAGGCTTTTAGTGAATATGTATGAAGAAACTGAAGCTTAGGGGAAATTCAGTAATTTGCTCAAGGTCACACAGCGGGTTAAGTATTGGACCTGGGTTTGGAACCTTGACAGTCTGTCCCTAGAGCCTGAGCATTTAATTATTAACCTTCCTCTCCATTGTAAGTTTGACCAAGAGACTGTGAATGTTTAAAAAAGAAGGAAAAAGAAAAAAGAACAAGAAAAAAAAAAGAGCATTTACCTATACTAGTTAAGATGCACAGTCGGGTAGGTTAGAGATTTGGGCTTTAGTCCTTACTCTGACAGTTTAGCCAACTCTCTATGTGCCTCATTTTCTTCTATCAAATGGGAGTTATAACACTTATCTACCTTATGGAACCTGTCTTATGCAGTTACTATGATAACGGATATAAAAGCGCTTTGAAAGCACAAATGTTACACAAATATAAAGTGCTACGTTTTTTCTAAAGGGCAGAGGACCCACATCTGTCCACCGTCTTTGTGGGGTCAAGGTCTAGAGCAGTGGTGGGGAACGTCCGTGTAAGCCAGGCCTTCAGAATCATTTGGTCTGGCCCTGCCAAGGCACTAGGGGTGAGTTAATTAAATGTTTGACCAGAGATAGCAGGCTAATTTTTAAGTTGATAATTCGGTATGGCCCCTGAATGATGTTATAAATATCCAAATGGCCCTTGGCAGGAGGAAGGTTCCCCACCCCTGGTCTAGAGTGATATTCTAATCCAACAGATATTTATTGAGCATCTACCTTGGACCCAGCAAGTGCTTGGCACTACTTGTACAACAGATGAGCAAACCAGGATGGTTGCTGCCTTTGTGGAGTGCATGGTCTCAAGTCAAAGACAAACATTAAACAAACAAGTACACAAATAGGGGTATAATTGTACACTGTCTCTTGAAGGAAGTAAATACCTTGTCAGAGAAAAAAAAAATAGAAGTGGACTTGGAGGAAATGACTTTCATATTGGTGGGGGAAGAATTCAAAGCATGGGGTGGGAGGTATAATGTTTGAGTCAAGGAGGGAAAAGTATCAGCCCAGGGCTGGGGCCTGCATGGCCTTGGGGGCCCTAGGTTTGTATTTTATGCCAAGTGCAATGGGAGGTCATTAATGGCATGGTCAGAGAGGTGAAGGTGTTTGCAGAAGTGATTACACTGTTGACCCGTGATGTCAGGGCTGGATAAGGGGTTGTCAGGAGAGAGGGGACTGCAGGATGGAGAGAAACTTCAGGTCACCGGGCTTGATAGGGTGCAAGGGGTGCTTTTGGAGGGTTACTTGAAAACGTGGAAGGACAGGAGAGTGTGTTTGAGTGGGTGAGGAAGGCAGCGAAGTTTCCGGTCCATGTTATGATCGTGGGAGTGGATGGTGGTGACAGGGAAGTGTAGCTGGAGATGTGAAGCGAGAGATCTAAGGCCAGGACAACTTGACAGAACTGGGAAGTTCCAACTCACAGAAGGCTCAAGCTGTGGGTTTTTGTACAAGGCTGACCCCTGCTGGTAATTTCTGGAAGCTGAGCTGCTGGCTAAGGGGAACCCTGAGAAGCAAAAACTGTCACCATAGGCAGCAAAGGAAGAGGGCTGTTTTCACTCAGACCTAACACTTTCACTTTTTTTAAAAAATATATTTTATTGATTTTTTACAGAGAGGAAGGGAGAGAGATAGAGAGTTAGAAACATCGATGAGAGAGCAACATCGATCAGCTGCCTCCTGCACATCCCCCACTGGGGATGTGCCCGCAACCCAGGTACATGCCCTTGACCGGAACCGAACCTGGGACCCTTCAGTCCGCAGGCCGACGCTCTATCCACTGAGCCAAACCGGTTTCGGCCACTTTCACTTTTATAAAGGTCTCTGCCAGGGTTTTTGGCTTTGGATATCCTCATAACTAAAGCGTTCTTTATAATATTCCAGGCTCATGTTATCAAATAATGAAAATGCAATGATCGAATAGTTGGGAGAACACAAACTTCTCTATAAATGTTGTGTTTACTTTCTCAGGGAAGTAGAACATACAGGGGTGGGCAATGTAGGCTTACAGTTGTGAGTACATGAAACACAGAATTTATTCTTGTATTATTATTTATTTATTTATTTATTTATTGCTGTATTATTTATTTGTATTATTTGTCTTATTTCGTATCCTTCCTTATCTTTTAGGTAATGATGGCTGGTAATTTATTTATTTATTTATTTATTAAATACATTTTATTGATTTTTTACAGAGAGAATGGGAGAGGGACAGAGAGTCAGAAACATCGATGAGAGAGAAACATCAATCAGCTGCCTCCTGCACACCCCCTACTGGGGATGTGCCTGCAACCAAAGTACATGCCCTTGACTGGAATCGAACCCGGGACTCTTCAGTCCCCAGGTCGACGCTCTATCCACTGAGCCAAACCTATCAGGGCA
The DNA here is from genome assembly GCF_000147115.1 of Myotis lucifugus. NCBI lineage: Eukaryota > Metazoa > Chordata > Mammalia > Chiroptera > Vespertilionidae > Myotis > Myotis lucifugus. Next base: position 247,137 of record NW_005871054.1, on the reverse strand, counting down.
ATGGCTGGTAATTTAATCTACTTTTGCTTACATGTTATAAAATGCACATATCTTAACTGTACATCAAGATGAAATTTTAGGAATGTATAAACCCATTACATTACAAAATTTAATAATCACCCAGATTATGTGATTGAATATTCCATAACCCAGAAACCTCATTCTTGCCCACTTCCTAGTCACTATTTACTCCATATTCTGACTTCTAACCACTATTGTGACTTCTAACAGCAGGTTAGTGTAGTCTGTTTTTGAACCCATATCAGTGAAATTAAGCAGTATCTACTCTTTCGTATTTTGCTTCTTGGACTTAACATATGTCTGTGAAATTTACCCTTATTGCATGTAGCAGTAGTTCGTTCCTTTTTTAAATTCCATTTTTAAAATATATAACCATTATTTATCCATTCCTCCTAACAGGTTTTCAATTTGTGAGTTTTATACTGCTATGACCACCCCTCAATATATCTTCTATTGTATATATGTATGTATATATGTATGTATGTGGTGGGTATCTAGCTAGATATGGAATTGTCATACCGCCAAAAGTTTTCCAAAGAGGCACTCCCACCAGCAATGTATGAGTATTTCAGTTGCTCCAGATTTTTTGCTGACTCTTGGTACTGTTGGGTTTTTGTTTTGTGCTCTGGTGTATAATCAAACAACAGAGAGGACTCCAGGAGAACCTTTTGGAGGGTTTGGCCTGTGCCCCGTGGAGTTTGTGTGGTACAGAGGTGAGTGGCAAACCCAGTCCTGAAAAACTCCTCCAGGTCAAAGTGGCCGGTGGTGGCAGAGAAGAGCAGGCTGCACTGAGTGTGGACGGCACTCCCTCTGAGGGCGGGGCAAAGCATGCTGCTTCTTATACACCGAATTCTAGTCCTGAGAGGCCATGGGACCCCGACAGATGCGTGGCCGGAAAGATGAAAGGGAGCAGTTAAAATGGCAGTCAGAGGAGTGGCATTTCCAGGCCTAAGGAGCTGTCATCAGAGAGCCCGGGACAGGAATCTTTGAGGAATTCGAGGGCCATGACAGGATAGACCTTATGAAACAAATAATGTTTTTTCTCTCTTTAATCCTTTTGTTGTTATTACATGTTCTCCCCTCAATTCATCCCACTGGATAGGAACTCTTTCTCTGAGGTAGAGGTCTTTGTTATTTTGAGGCCAGGGCATTTGAGCACCAGGAACAGCTGTAGAATCTATAAGGAAGGAATGGAAAGGAAGGAAAGCAATGGTGAAAAAGAGCCTAGAAGGATGGAGAAGCATGTTTTGCTTGATGGGCTCTGAGAGGACCATGTTTGAAACTGTCACATGGGCATGCTCTTGGCACGGTGAAGGCCTGTCTCTTCACACAGAAACCACAAGGCATCCACCTGAGAGAAAAGAAGCATAATAAAGGAAGAAAAGAAAAACAAAAAAAAAGAGAGAGAAAGCCGGGGGTAGAATGGTAAACAGCAGAAACAGAGAAGATTAGAAACAGCTAGCAAAAAAGTAGAACCCAGAGGGCTACAGATGGAGAAGAGGAACAATGAACCTGGTACAGATGGAAATGAACGAGTGAGAGGGTGGCTTTGATGAACCCAGCCTCTGACCGGAGAGAGGAAAAGAGGCAGGAACACCAGGCAGCAGGTGGAATGGCCCTCAGCTCCGGAGAGGTTGAGAGGATGGACGGATGGGAAGGGAGGGAGGATCAGCGAATACACCTGGATTGTTTTTGCAGCAAAGGCTGGACAACACCACAGTTTGGGTGGAGTGGAGAGAAGTAGGTGGGGGAAAGCTCTATAGAGGGTTGTGACAAACTAAATTGCTTATTCCTAATTCCAACATTTATAGGCTATTACAAGGCATAATAGGAAATCGGGTACAGATGAATTTAGTTAAAATGGAAGATTCATACAGGGAAGCTGTAGAAGAAAAGACTAGAAATCTGGGACAGAGTCAGACTGTGAAAGTCCTCAGCTGTCAGAGTAAGAAACTGGGCCACAGCAAGGGGAAAGGAAGAGTTTTCAGCAGGCAAGTAAAATGATGAACGCAGTGTTTTAGGGGGATAAGTTTACCCAGGAAAGACAGAATTGACAGAAGGGGAAAGGGAAACCAGAGGTAAGAAGAGTACTGTATAAGACACCCCCCACTTTTCCAACCCCAGATTAAGAAATCAATATTTTATTTATTTTTTATTTTTTTTATTTTTTTATTTTTTTAAATCTTTATTGTTCAGATTATTACATTTGTTCCTCTTTTTTCCCCCCATAACTCCCCTCCTTCCAGCTCCCACCCCACCCTCCACCCTCACACCCCACCCACTGTGTTCATCCATAGGTGCATGATTTTTGTCCAGTCACTTCCCGAATCTCCCACACCCCTTTTCCCCCCAAGAATAGTCGGTCTATTCCCTTTCTATGTCCCTGATTCTATTATAATCACCAGTTCATTCTGTACATCAGGTTATTTATTCACTTGATTCTTAGATTCATTTGTTGATAGATGCATATTTGTTGTTCATTATTTGTATCTTTACCTTTTTCTTCTTCTTCCTCTTCTTAAAGGATACCTTTCAGCATTTCATATAATACTGGTTTGGCGGTGATGAACTCCTTTAGCTTTTCCTTATCTGTGAAGCTCTTTATCTGACCTTTCAATTCTGAATGATAGCTTTGCTGGATAAAAGTAATCTTGGTTGTAGGTTCTTTGCTATTCAGCACTTTGAATATTTCTTGCCATTCCCTTTCTGGCCTGCAAAGTTTCTGTTGAGAAATCAGCTGACAGTCGTATGGGTATTCCCTTGTAGGTAATTGAGCCTCTTTCTCTTGCTGCTTTTAAGATTTTCTCTTTGCCTTTTGCTCTTGGCATTTTAATGATGATGTGTCTTGTGTGGTCCTTCTTTGATTCCTTTTGTTTGGG
>NW_005871054.1:201061-243304 GCF_000147115.1 Myotis lucifugus | reverse complement strand
TTATGGGCTCTGAAGGCTCCAGTCCCTGTTGTATCTGTGCACTCTCCACCTCCCCCTCCAATTACGGCATTAGCTGACGTCAATAACAATAAGGCTCGTGATTGGAGGAAGCCTGTTTGACAAGGTCTGGGCAGCTACGCAACTCCCCCCGCCCTCCCGCCCCCACTCACTTCCATGTATAAGGTGCCCCTCAATTTTCAGTCTAACAATTTTAGAAAAAAATAGCATCTAATACACGGAAAAATACAGTAGTTAGAAAGCTAAGTGCTTGTAGTCCACAGCAAAGGCCTTAGAGATGTGCAGATAAGGCAATTCTGCTCCTGGAAATTTATATCCTAAGGAAATAATCGTGTATACAAAGATTTAACTACTAAAGATGCTTATTGCAACATTGCTATAAAACATTTATAGAATGTTTCTAAAACACTTCAAAGAGCATCTTTAGCAGCTAAATCTTTACATACAATGTTCATTATTTCCTAAAGTTCTAGCTATAGAGTAAGAAATCTCCAACCTTGCTAATGAAAATAAATGATTATGATCTTTCTTAGATCCACAATACTAACATGACTAGCAAAGATATATCAACACACACACACACACACACACACACACACACAGAGTTGTATGAGCTCCTGAAGATAGAAATATCAATGCATAACTCAAATATATTGGTGTTGGAATTGAGAAGATATTATAGTGTCCTATAAATATTGAAAGCTTCCTCCACGACCACCATCTAAATTGACATGGGAGCAAAAGCAGGCAGCGCCATCAGAGGAGGGAGAGAATCCTTCAGAGGGAACATTAGGGGCAATTACTTACTTTTTCATATTTATATCTTGTCTCTAAACTACACTGTAAATTCAATGAAAGTAGAGACATAACACCACCCAAATAAGAAAGAAATTGGATTTTTAAAAATCTTCAAACAAAAATTCCCCCCCTCCCCGGGGGCCATTCCTGACCCAGTTCCAGTGGTCAGTCACGCCCATGCAGCTGGCTTATGTTTAGGTTTCCTAAGCCAGTGGCAGCCGCCAGGGGTCTGGAGTTACCCTGACCAAATTAAACCCACCAAACCCTCCTTGGAAGCTGGGGTGGGGGTCCATAGATATGCCGCTCATGTCTTGTAACTACTATTTTATTTGCAAGGAGTGTATGGATATTGGTAGAATGAATATCTTAAAGATGAAATTGAAGCCTATGATAGCAGATTTTACATGTCAAGAGAAATTGTATTGTAAAAAACAAACAAACAAACAAACAAACAAACAAACACACACCTTTGCAGACATGATCCCAGAATTTGAGAAATCTTGAAGAACAGATGAAATACCAAAATACTAGACAGATGGGAGGGAGGGTTACGGAGGAGGGGTAAGTAGGAGATCAACTCGGTCAACTAATAGATCAATTTTAACTGTAGGATAGTGGTTCTCAACTTTTGAATATTAGTGAGACATTTAAAAGTTATTTTTAATTTAAAAAATTTTCGATTACAGTTTACATTCAATATTATTCTGTACCGGTTTCAGATGTACAGCAAAGTGGTTAGAAAAACATGTACTTTACAGAATGCTTCCCCCAATGCTTCGAGCCCCCATCTGGCCCTATACATACTTCTCATGATATTATGACTATATTCCCTGTGCTGTAATTTACATCTCTGTGATTATTCTGTAACTACCAATTTATACTGCTTGATCCCATCACATTTTTCACCCAGCCTGCCAACCCCATCTCCTCTGACAACTATCAGTCTGTTCTCTGTATCTATGAGTAGTGAGACATTTTTAAATACTACAATTCTGGATTGAAAGACTCAAAGTTACACTAAACAAGTTAGCAATAATTACAAGATAGTATATATTCATAACCCATGGCCACAGACATTATTGTGGTGAAGGCTGGGGTGGGGGGCGGGGGCGGGCTAGAAGGGGTCAATGGGGAAAAAAGGGGGACATCTGTAATACTTTCAACAATAAAGATTTTAAAAAAACTACAAGGCAATCTCAGGATAAACATGTATGATACTTAGTATTGTGTAGTGGACAGCGGTTCTGTTGGTTTCCCAGCATCTATCCCCCATTCTTCTGGGAAAAGAGCACCCCCAGAACACCCCCCAGAGAGCCACCTCTCCTCTCATCTCAGTCCTTGTGGTTGGAAGGCTAAGGTGCTTCCTAAGTCACTAAGCAATTGGCTAGAGCAGTGGTCAGCAAACTCATTAGTCAACAGAGCCAAATATCAACAGTACAACAATTGAAATTTCTTTTGAGAGCCAAAATTTTTAAACTTAAACTATATAGGTAGGTACATTGTTATTAACTTAATTAGGGTACTCCTAAGGCTTAGGAAGAGCCACACTCAAGGGGCCAAAGAGCTGCATGTGGCTCGTGAGCCGCAGTTTGCCCAACCACGGGCGCTAGAGTGATTGGTCCAAATCGGGCCAATAAGAATGAGGATCAGGATTTTTGTTTGGCTGTTGGAGGAAAGAAGCTCTTTCTTTCCCTCTGGGTTTGAAGCTGAATGGATGTAGAAAAGGGCAGCTGAGGTCATCTAGGCATCCCAGGCTGGGGGGTGGAGGGGGGAGCAGTGGAATCTAGAACTGCCAGGAGCCACAAGATGGAGCGGTAACATTGTATATGTCACATCTAGCTATACCGGGAAACATTTTCCTGCACTTTTCAGTTATTAGAGCTGTGATGACTATATGTACCTTCTTATTTTTTATATTCTTGATGATCTGGCATTTGGGGCTTTGATCCTGGAAAGACTGCCCCTCCCAGGGCTAGCAGCTAATTTCTAGAGATCAAAAATGACTCCCTCCGCTCCTCTGCCTCAAAACATACAAATCAACAAATCCAGATATCACATTGTAATGATTTCCTTTATTAAACTCTTACACACCAAGCCAATATTCCCCTAAAATTTAGGGCCTAAATCATCTCAGGGCCAAATACCAGACAACTGGAGATCACCCCGATAGCCTAGAATTTACTGAAATTAATAAAAAGAAAGAAGGCCTGCGTGCTGGGAAGGGGCCATGAGACCAAATCTCAAGGCCTGGTCTGGTGCCAGCACTGACAACTCTGTCTGGGGCATGGTTTATGGCCTCTCTGGAATGGGAGTAGTCTTATTTTTCTTATTATTTAAGCAAGCAAGTATTTACAGAAGCCAAAATAGCAAGGTTAAAATTTCAAACAGCAGTTTTTATATAAGATGGATGCTTCACTATGAACATTCCTGTATAGGTTTCATTGTAAGTGTATGTTTTCATTTCTCTGGGGTAAATGCTTAAGCATACAATTTCCGGGTTGCATGGTTTAATGTTCAGTTTTATAAAAAATTGACAGACTATTTTCCAGACTGAATGTATCATTTTACATTCTGAACAGCAATGTATGAGATCCAGTTTCTGCACCCTTATCAGCATTTGATGTGATCACTATTTTTAATTTTAGTTATTTAATATTCTAATAGGTGTATAGTAGTATCTAATTGTGGTTTTTTATTTTTTAAATATTTTTATTGATTTTTAGAGAGAAAGGAAGGGAGAGGGAGAGAGAGAGAGAGAAAGAGAGAGAGAGAGAGAGAGAGAGAGAGAGAGAGAGAGAGAGAGACATTGATGTGGAAGTGGAACATTGATTGGCTGCCTCCTGCACATCCCCTAGTGAAGATCGAGCCTGCAACCTGGGTACGTGCCCTGTCCAGCAACCTTTTGGTGCACGGGACAATGCCCAACCAACTGAGCCATACTGGCCAGGGTTCTAATTGTGTTTTAATTTACATTTTCATAATGGCTAATGATGTTGAATATGTTTCCCTTGTCTCCAATGGATATTTTTTAAATGATATCTAAAGATCCACCAAAACTTAAAGCAATATTGCTTCTGGGGAAGGTGAGAAGGAACTAATATTAATGATGAGCATAAAATGGGACTTAAAATGTATCTGTAATGTGTGATATTTTAGAAGAATGAATTCATGTATTGTTTATGTAACTAACTGTTAACTAAAAAAAGCACAGAATAATAATAATAAACAGAAGCAGTATTTATCATGGAAAGACCTCAGACTTCAAATCAGATAGACTTGAGTTTAGATTCTATGTTCCTATCAGGTATGAGACTTTAGGTCAGTGATGGCGAACCTATGACACGCGAACTCATTTTTTTGGTTGATTTTTCTTTGTTAAATGGCATTTAAATATATAAAATAAATATCAAAAATATAAGTCTTTGTTTTACTATGATTGCAAATATCAAAAAATTTCTATATGTGACACGGCACCAGAGTTAAGTTAGGGTTTTTCAAAATGCTGGCACGCCGAGCTCAAAAGGTTCGCCATCACTGCTTTAGGTAGTTGATTTTAACTCACTTCTTTAGTCTCACTTCTCTTACCTGTAAAATGGTGATAATAGCACCCGCCTCATAGGATTGTTGTAAGGATTTAATTAAATTAGATGATATATTAAAAGGGCTTAGTATAGTGGCAGGAAAGAGTTAATAGATAGTAAGCTATTGTTCCTGCTAAAATTGAGATTTTGTTATTTTCTGTACTGCTTAATTGTTTAGACTCTGACTCCTTTGAACATCTAGCAAATGGGCTAGTGTTCATTTTTTGGAATAGTATCATGCTGTAACATGTCTAGTGATCTCATTCTATGCTTCCTAAATGAGTAATAGATCACACTTTCAGGTTGTACAAAGTCAATACGAGCAAGTCCCTAATAAACTCTTTTTCCTTGAGGTCCTCAAAATTTATGAAAATATCTATAGTGCTTAACAAAGCCTTTTTATACATCACAGTGGTTGTGAGACCAAACTAACAATGAAAAGTATTCTTGTCCCATAATCTTAACCAAAGAGTAATGAGCAATCACTTAACCTTAAGAATGACCAAACAGGTTTGAACAGGACTATCTGTTTCTCTGAGGCAACTTAACATTCCAAGATAAAATCTCACCCGTGCCGCTACCCCCCCACCCCCCCACCCCATGTTCAAAAGGAAATTTGAGTTCTCTGCACTATGTGATAAATGAAGGTGTCGCATTACCAAAGCTTTGTGACAGGTCTCGAATATGAGTTAGTCCACTTTAACATATTTAAGTTTCTTTGCCATTGGAGATGACCAGTTTGTCATTAATGACAACATTCTTTTAGGTGCCAACACATGACATTTATAATTTACAGTGGGAATTTAATTCAACTGTGTCAATTAGCTAAGTTTACCTGAACAAATATAAGTGATCACATTTCTAGAAATGTGAATGCAGATTATGAGGGTGAACATGGTGAATCCTATTCTGGTAATTAAGGGGGAAAAAGAAAACGAGGGAAGAGAAATTAGGAAGAAACAAGAGGTAAGACTACGTGATCATCTTCATGCTCATCCTACTTAGAATATCACCCATAAAAAACAAAGGGAACATGAATTTCAATGTTATAACTGTGACTTGTAAAATAATAATTATAATAATAAAAATAATACCTTTTATAATCAAAAGAGTAATGCATTTATTGGGGTAAAAAACAAACAAACAAACAAAAACCACACACCAAACATGAAGTGAGAAAAGTCTTAAAAAGTGGCTAAGATCACAAAGCTGTCTTCTAGCAGTGAAAACTAGAACCCAGGTCTTCTAATTCATGGTTCAGTACGCTGTCCATGCGATTCGTTATTCCAATATACAGTGTGTGTGTGTGTGTGTGTGTGTGTGTGTGTGTGTGTATTATCATTTAGCTTCTCTGCATCTAGTCTGCTCATCTTTAAAATAGGGGGTCATCAGAGAGAGAAGCGAGAAAAAAATAAATAAAAAATAAGGGGTTGTAACAAATCTGCAGGTGGTCATGGGCCTCTGAGGGCTATTTTTAAGATTCTGCCGAAGAACAGTGATACTGTTCTTTCATAATAGTGAGACTGATTATTACAGGGTGTGCCCCAAACGTTCCTGCAGCACATCAGACACAGAGTATATACTCCGCCTGGCAACAGTTCAGCACAACAGCCAAAATTAATCAGCCAAGTGTACTCAGTGGGATCCTCGTACTGAAAAGATGGGAAACCACTGGACTAGATGGCTATGCTGCTTTAGTGGCGACAGAGAGTTAACTCCCTGCTCACTGCTCTCGCCGTTTGCACCTTATCTGAAAAGCCAGGGCCAGGAGATGAGTCAGCGTTTGAAGAGGGTTCACAGCTTGATCTGGGAGTTAGAGGTGAAGCTCTCAGCTGGACTCACAAAGATCACACTACAGATAAGAAGCCATCCCGGAAGGCGAAACAGACTCACAGGCCTCCAGGCCAAAGCAGGGCCTGTGCTTAGTCTTCCTAGGTTTTTATATTTCCATAAATTCACGTATTTTTGTTTCAGACTTGTTTCTTAGGCTGCAAGGCCTGAAACAGCCTTGCTGTTTCACACTTCGCTGTTGGGGGATTTGGCCATGAACATATATCCCTTTTTAATTTTTCATTAGAGATGTAAGTTTTTAAAAAATATATTTTTATTGATTTCAGAGAGGAAGGGAAAGGGAGAGAGAGAGATGGAAATATCAGCGATGAGAGAGAACCACTGACTGGCTGCCTCCTGCACGTCCCTTCCTGGGGATTGAGCCCACAACCCGGGCATGTGCCCTGACTGGGAATTGAATCATGACATCCTGGTCCATACGTCGACACTCAACCACTGAGCCACGCCAGCCGGGATAGAGATGTAAATTTATCACTGCCCGCATAAGCCTTGTGTTGCTTTTCTTTTCAATAGCAAATTATTAGCGTGGGATTTTAATCACAATGTTGAGGTGACAATATCTTATTTAGATTAAAGATATATAACTTCTGAATTTAATCAAAGTTTATGCATTTTATCTAGATCATTCGAATGATTCTTAAATTGAAACTTTTGCTGTTTCGATCTTTCTTTCAATGATGACAGATCACTTGGAGGTCAGGAACTCATATTTTGATGTTGGATTCTATTGTCAGGCACACTTCTCCCTAACTCCTATGTAAAGAGTAACTCAAACTACTTGGTTATTTTTAAAAACCATTTAGGGGTATTGAACCCTTATCAAAAATTCATCTTTTAATGGTCAAATTCTGAGAGTAATGACAGCTTTAGGCAACAATATGAATCTAACATAATGTGGAACGAAAGAAACAAAACAAAAGAGCATATAATGTAATGATTCCATTTATCTGTATTATAAAAAGCAAGTGGCCCTAATGTCACGACGACCAAACGGCAGGTGGCGGGGCTGCAAGTGCAGTGAGGCAGGCACAGGTGGGTGGAGCTGCATGATTTCGTGCGCTGGGCTTCTAGTATAAAATAAAAAATTGAGCCCTCGCCAGTTTTGCTCAGTGGATAGAGTTTCAGCCTGCTGACTGGAGGGTCCAGGGTTCGATTCCCATCAAGGGCACATGCCCGGGTTGCAGGCTCGATCCCCAGGAGAGGGCATGCAGGAGGCAGCTGATTAATGATACTCTCTCATCATGGATGTTTTTATCTCCCTCTCCCTTTCTCTCTGAAATCAATAAAAATATATTTTAAAAAAATCTAAAGTTGACAAATTTAATCTATGTTGTTAGAAGCTGGGTAATGTTTTCCTTTGTGATGGAGAGGTGAGGCAGTGATTAAGAAGTGGTGTGGGGCATCTTCTGGGGTGCTTGTAATATTGTAATTCTTATTTATTTATTAATATATTTTATTGATTTTAGAGAGGAAGGGAGGAGAGGGAGAGAGAGATAGAAACATCAATAATGAGAGATACTCATTGATCAGTTAGCTGCTTCCTACATGCCCCACACTGGGGTTGGAGCCTACAACCTGAGCATGTGCCCTGACTGGGAATTGAACTGGTGACCTCTAGGTTCATGGGTCAACGCTCAACCACTGAGCTACACTGGCTGGGAGAGTTTTGCTCTTAAATTTACATCTTCCATTCATTTTGAGTTAAATTTTTGTATATAGTGAAGTGAAGGGAGAGGGAAAATTAACCTTTTGAATGAGGCATTTCACAACTATAATTCCAACTAAAATTATAGCTAATGTACGCTTAAGTGCCCATCAGATTTATTTTTTAATTAAAAAAATCATTTAATTAACCTAGTTTCAAAACTATAATTCTTCTACTTGAAAGCAACTGTGGTGGCTAATTAGGTCAAAACCTATTAGCTTTGGAAATGACAAATTGTGAGCCAAACACATTGTACTTGTTTCCTGGTCCAATCAGGCAACAATCATTGGTGGTTGCTTAAACTATTAAGTGACAAGTTCCTGGGGAACTCTGTAATAGATCATCCAATAACACCAAAACCCACTGAATGATCTTAGCAACACTAAACACAGGACACCCAGAGCTAACTATAAGCTTACAAAAAATATGGAGGCTAGAGGAACAAGAAAAACTACACTGTGTGGATACAACCAGTACAGAATGTGTGAAATTCTAGAGGATAAATGATACAGTTTCTATAGCAACAAAAAGGTATAAAAAAAGACAGAGGGAAAAATTAAAAAAAAAAGACAGAGGGAAGTGTTATAGACTAAAATGATCTTGAGACATATTAACTAAATGCAATGTGTAGCCTTTATTTAGATCCTGAAAAAAAAACCACAAAACACCGTAAGAGGATATTTTTGAGACAAGGAAAACAACATGGATTGACTATTAGAAAAAGTAAGAATTTATTAATTTTGTTGGCTATAATAATGGTGTTGGGATTATGTTTTTAAAGTCTGGTAGGAACACATACAGAAGTATTTATTTATAAGATTTTGAAACCACCTATTTATCTGCCTTGCTTTTAACAACAACATGCCTGAAGCTCCAACTAATCAACTTAGTTCAGCTTTTCTGGGGCTGAGCATGTGATGACCACCTAAAATATAGGGCCACATTATTTAGAGAAAAGTAAAATGACAATAATGTACTTGGTATAGAGGCAGGAAACAGTCAGCTATAGTATCATATCCGAATTTGCATCATCAAGAGGCTCTGCTGCATTTTCGTTAGTGTAGTGAGTAGACCATTGTTTATACTTTCTACCATTTGCATGTATTGTTTTTATAATTAGAAGAAAACAACAGGTGTTATGTCTTAAAAAGTAAAAATTAGTAATCCAAAAGAAAAAAAATAAATAATGAGGAATAAAGAAATAAAATGGAGTCACTACGGTCAAGCTGCTAAATTACTAAAATCAAGTAGGCTGAGGAATGAGGAAATTATTCTATTCTTGCCTTACCTAGCCTGGGGACTTCAACTTTTAAACTTCTCGGCTGAGCGTCAATGCCTAGATGTACATTATTTCCACCGATAACCATCTGAACAACTCAGGAAAAAACGCTCCATTATCCAGACCATGACTAGACACTTGGAAGATTACCATCTTGGACCAACCCATCAGCGAAGAATGCAGGACTGGTCCTTCTCTAGCATGTTCTTTTTTACTCGAAGAACTCGCAGCTTCTCTTTCTCCCTTGGAACACTCTGGATACTAACTAGCTGTGTTTTCAGTTTGCACACCCTAAATCCCTTGAGTAAATCTTTGTCCTTTATTTCTGGCCAAAGCCTCCTGACCGGGGTTGTCTGATTTCAAAGCCGAGGCTCTGGGTTCAAATAGGTGCACACACTGAAGAGGTGGCGCTGCAGGAAGAAAGTGGTCCCGGAAGCAAGGACACACGAAGCCCTGCTCCATGGTGCGCCCGGGAAGGACCTCCAGCTTTGCTCCCCCTCCCGCTGGCCGCGGCACATTCCCAGCTCCTGCGACAGCCCCGGTGGCCGGCCTGAGCCTTCCGCGGAAGGGTAAGCGGCGCCCTACACGCCTATGGTGCCTGTTTAGAGAGAAGGCGGCAGCGCTCACCAGGGCGTCTACTGTACTGGGCCGGCGAAGCGCCGGAAACCAGACAGAGCGTCACTTGGGTGGGCGGTGCCCGTGAAGGCGGAACCGGAGCCTCAGCGGAGGGCGGGGCTTCGGAGCTTCTCCGCTTCCTATTGGACCTGGCCGCTGTTAGTCACGGCCTCCTTTCCGTCCCCACAATTTCCGCGCTGGCCGTCAGTTAAATGACGGGCGGGGCGGGGCGGGGCCGGGCCAGTGGCGACTTCCGGTAAGGGAAGAGAGTTACAGCCTAGGAGGGGCTGCCGAGAGGTGGAGGAGGAAGAGGGAAGCTCCGGGCGGCGGCTGCAGTAGGTGCTGGCTGTAGGTTGTCGGGGGCAGCGGCGGCTCTCTCGCAGGCGGACGATGGACAGCCAGGGCAGGAAGGTGGTGGTGTGCGACAACGGCACCGGGGTAAGCTCCCGACGGGGAGGCCGCGGTGGCCCCGGGTCCGGGTGGGGCGCCCGGGCCCTGGGCGCGCGGGGTTGCACCCCTGGGCCCTCAGGCCGTCCGGGCCAAGGGGCGCGGGGCAGCCCTTTCCGCCTCCGTGGATGTAGGTAGGGAGCGAGGGCCCTGGTCTCCCCGAGCTTACCACCCCCTCATCCATCCGGGTCCGGGCGGCGGGCGAGGCCGGCACTGCACGGGGACCCATGCCTGCTGCCCTGCAGGGGCCGGCTCCACGCCCCACGCTCGGCGATTTGGCTAAAGGGTCGGAGGGTAAAAGACTAGGTTTGTGTGTTCGCGAAGGGCTTCGTTACCCCGGGTCGCCGGTGTGTGAAAAGGGGAAAGACCCAGAGGCCTTCCTTTTCCTGTGTAGGTACCGAATGGGAGGCAGGAAACGGGTTTAAAGAAAAAAAAAAAAAGGAAGTACTGTCAGTGCAAGCCTCAGCCCTTTAGCAGTTTTGAGGTTTAGTGTTTTTTTTCTTTTTGAGGGAAGTAGAGGCCAGATCGGAGTGCATACTTCACTTTTTGTTCTGCATGCCGGGAATTTTGCCCACGGCGGCTCCGCGGAGACCTGCATGTCCCATTGAATGGTCTTGGGACATCAGACCCTCAAGGGGTCCCAGTGTTAGTTCTGCTGACCTTGCGGGAAGTTCATCCGTGTTGGCACCTCCCTCCCCCCGGTTTTAATTTTTTTAAATCTTCACTCGGGGATATGCTTTTATTTTATATTATTGATTTTAGAGAGAGGGGAAGGGAGAGGGAGAAACATGGATGTGAGAGAGAGAAAAACATCATGGGTTGCCTCCCATTCGCCCCGGGATCAAACCCGAAACTTGGGTAGGTGCCCTGACCGGCATCCAACAGAGACCCTTCGGTGCACGACGCTCCAACCAACTGAGCCACACGGGCCAGGACCCCCCGTTTTTGTCCTTAGATACAGATTACAGATAATGTTAGTCTTTAAGAGTCTAAAACGCAAACGCAAATAATTGTAAAAATCAGAGTAAAACACTGATTAAGAAATTATTTGAAAGCTGTTTCTTTCAAACGCGCCCCCCCCCCCGCCCCCGTGCTTTAAAAATGTATTTTGGGCAGCCAAGGCAGCAAATTAGAAGACAGAAATGCTACTTACTTTGGATGAGTTCCATAGAGGTAATTTTCTCCTACATTACAGTGATGTCTAACCATTTTAGAGTTGCATATTTTGTGACTTTTCTCCCCCTTCTTCCATAAATGTGACATATGAATTAAAAAAGATTTTACGTGAACTTTCAAATTGGATTGTTGAGGAGGGGAAAAGACCTAATATTCACTGCCATAATACTTCCCTTGATGGACTTTGTTACAAACTTTTACAAGTAATAATTATACTAGCTTTATCTGAACTTAGTTAAAAATGGTCTTGAGTAATAAGGGTGTTATCATATAATGGGACATCATACAAAATGAAATACTTAAAAAAAAAGAGGCAGATCTACTGCTATGGAACATTGTCTAAGATTTATTGTTAAGTTAAAAAATGATCCAGTTATGTGAGTATTCTTTATTAAAAATACTTACATGTTCACAGACTTGTGTGTGTATATGAAAGTTTTGGAGGGATACATAAAAAAATGTTCATAGTGATTACCTGTGAGACTAGGGATAATGGAGTGAGGGAAGGATAAGGACTTCATGACTCTTTTTAATTATTGGGAAAATGTTCTTTGTGTTTTTAACAAGATGTACTGTTAAATTATCTTTAAACAAAAGAAACTATAAACATTTGTTTTATAGTTAAAACTCAGTTAAAGGTACTTTTTAAGAGATATTAGTCTCAAGTTGACCTCTATATAAACTTAAAGCTTTAAAAATTGAATTTAAAGCATTTTGTTTTGTGAATATGCCAGATAATTCTCTTTAGAAATCTGAGCCATTTATGTTTTAATGGATTCCTCTTTTTCTTTTTTAATTTTTAGAGTGGAAGGAAGAGGGGGCGGGGAGAGACAGAGAGAGAGAAACATTGGTTATAGAGACATATTGCTTCCTGCACGCCCCGACCAGGGCTGGGGCGATGGAGCTTGCAACTGAGGTATGGGCCCTTGACCGGAATCAAACCTGGGACCCTTCAGTCCACTGAGCCAAATCAGCTAGGGCTGGATTCCTCTTTTTGGGGGTGGGGGGAGGGGTGATTCCTCTTTTTTGAAGGCTAATGAACCCTATATTTGTAATGTGTTTTGTGATACTCAATTAGAATAGGGATGTTAACTGTGAGCTCATTAAAGAAAAATTTGTTTTTAATTTATGAGAGAGAGAAGGAGAGAGAGAGAGATAGAGAGAGAGAGAGAGAGAGAGAGAGATGATATCATGGGCTGCCTCCAGCATGCATCTGGACCACAGGGTTTGAACCTGCAACCTGGGTATGTGCCCGGACCAGTAATGGAACCTGCACCTTTTGGTGTATGGGACAACACTCCAACTGAGCTACACCGGCCAGGGCCATGAGCTCATTTTTATGTTACTATTTCATTAGTTTAGCTATGTTAGGAAGCTGATTGTATATTGTTGATTAGTCTTATTCTAATTAATAATTTAAGGATCTTGTTCTTTAAGAGAAAAGATCAGTTACTATTACCTACATAGGAAAAAGTGTAGCTGGTTCAAGTAAAAAATATATTTGGTGTTAGATTTCTTATTTTAAAATTTTATTCAGATTTTCTATAGACATAATCAACTTCAAATGAAGGGACAGTTCTGATATGTCCCAGTTTCGATTCCAGTCAAGGGCACATGCCTGGGTTGTGGGCTCGATCCCAGTAGGGGGCGTGCAGGAGGCAGCTGATCGATGATTCTCTCATCATTGATGTTTCTATCTCTTCCTCTCTGAAATCAATAAAAAATATATTTAAAAAAAATAATAAATAACAATTTAGAAAAATAGAAACACTTAGATTCTATATTCTTTTTTATAGTCATCTTGATTTTATTTGGTTAGCTGAAGGTATAATTTCTTTACAATGATATATTAAACAAGATATTCAAATTTAATTTCTAAAAACTCGTGGAAATAGTTCTTACCCTAAAGCAACTTGCCTCTTACACGTTTTAGGTTTTAAAGTTTTAATTATAGGCAATTTGAGAAGTTGATGATTTTTTTTAACTCCTCTGGCAGGCCCTAAGTCGAATGCTCTAAGAGTAAGTGAGTTCTTATGCTCACATGCTGACTATTGGTCCTTGTTCTGCTTCCTCACTAGCCCCCAACCAGTTTCTCATTATGGCAGCCTAGAGGAGTAAAACTCATCCAATTCTAATGATTTGCTTCATTCTCATAATTGTTCAAACCTACCACCTAAAATAGAGCCACTGAGAGTGGCCAAATAGGTGAAAATATAGGTATCTGCTTAGGTTTAGATGCCTTTCAAGAGTTCTGCCCAGGCCTCTGGTGTTGTGTATTCTGTTATCAAATGTGGGTGATTTCATCAGCAGTGAGTTAGTTCACCACCCACAATGAAGACACCTGCCTACTATGTGACTGGTAGTTTTTAGGGTCTAGTGATACAAAGTAGCTTATAATGCTAGAATAATTATATTTTCACTAGTGGCCCAGTACACCTATTCGTGCACATGTACATTGAAAGGAAAATAATTAGAAGAAATATTTTAATATTGCTATTTTCCCTTTCTCTGTAATGGACACTGGTCGCTGTCTGCTGGGCAATTGGTGGGGCGATTGGGCCCGCTCGCATCTGCCTTGGCCTGGCGCTGCCTGCTCACCTGCTCTACCACTCCGCCACAGTCCTGCCCTCAAAGGGCCAATCAGGGCTGGCAGCACCTCCACTGCCGCCTGCTGCCAGCGCCGCATTACCTTACGGACGCCCACCATGTTCCATGCCGCCCCCTGGTGGTCAGTGCATGTCATAGTGAGCGGTAGAACTTCTGGTTGAGGGGACAATTTGCATATTAGACTTTTATTATATAGGATTATATAGGACTTATATTCCCATTTATATTTGCATATGGCCTGCTCTGTCTGGCTTATGTTAATTTATTTTGTTGAATTCAGAAGTGTTTGGAATAGAAATAAATAAAAAACAAATTTGATTTTCCCTGGCTGATGTGGTTTAGTAGTTAGAGTGTCTGCCCGCACACTGAAGGGTCTCGGGTTTGATTCCTGGTCAAGGGCACTGTACCTGGGTTGCAGTTTCCATCCCTGGTCCTCGTCAGTGTGGGAGGCAGCCAATTGTGTGTGTGTGTGTGTGTCCGTCTCCCTTTCTCTCTTTCTCTCTTCCTCCCTCCTCCTTCCCTCCCTCCTTCGCTTCCTTCCACTTTCTAAAAATCAATGGAAAAAATTGGCCCAGGTGAGGATTAAGGGAAAAAAACCTCACAACACACACATTTGGTTTTACCTGTAAAATGCTTTGGAATAAATAGAATGAATATTTTGGTTGAGATCAGGATAATCACTATGAAATTAAAGTAATATACCAGTACTATCAGATAAAATTAATAAAGAAAAATACAATAAGTCCAAGAGAAGCCCTGACCGGTTTGGCTCAATGGATAGAGTGTCAGCCTGTGGACTGAAGGGTCCCAGGTTCGATTCCAGTCAAGGGCATGTACCTTGGTTGCGGGCACATCCCCAGTAGGGGGTGTGCAGGAGGCAGCTGATCGGTGTTTCTCTCTCATCGATGTTTCTAACTCTCTATCCCTCTCCCTTCCTCTCTATAAAAAATCAATAAAATATATGAAAAAAAAATAAGTCCAAGAGAAGCTTTATAAATCTGTTTATTTTTTGAGAGGAAAAATACTTTTAGAGCAAATATACAGGAACTCTTTTTTCATCTTTGCTTGAAAGAACATTATAGTGTTCATGTTCTTACCATTTGATGACTCAGTGGGAAGTAAGGGAGCCAGTTTAAACCACAGTGCTATGAAAAGGAAACTATATATGGTAAAAAGCTATTTCTTAAACACAGACTTATTACACACAATGAGAGAACTAAGTCTCCAAGTCTTAAAATGATTGGAGTGGGGGAGGAATTTCAAGGTTTAAATGATGCTAAATGAGTAGCTTAGGAAAGAATATCTTCATTTCATCACATCATGGTTTAGATTTAGATTTCTTAAAATACAGACTTTTTTGCAATAAAAGAAATGCTGGATTGTCTGTTAGTTTCTCTTATTGAGAAGTAGGTTATTGTAATAATATTTGTGTTATTATAGCTATTTGAAGTAATGTGAAATAGTGCAGTTATTGCCGTTGTGACCGAATTATCTTATACCCTGTAGGAATGCTAACACTAGATTACTATGGCAGCAAATGCTTGCAATAAACTACTTAAGCAGAGTAATTTCATTAACAAGTGAGTGATAGCTTTAATTTGAATTAAAAGCCACATTTTCCTTTTTTGTAAAGCACAGGAATAGCAGGTTTACAATTGTTTTTCTAGTTTCAAGTGGGGAGGGGTTGTCCCAGTTTTTGTCTTCTTACCTCAGGCACTTGGGAAATATTTTGTCCCTTGAAATATATTCAAACAAGAGTTTTAAGATATGAACTACCCATCTGAACAGTTATAGTTAGAAAACATTGAGTGATGTGATTGTTTACAGATTTGCCACGTTGCATGATTCTGAAAGTGAGGCCTGATCATGAGAGGAGAGGCATATCAGCCTTCCCAGGACTTGACTTGTGCCCCATCCGAAGCTCTTCCACCTTCACCTTCTATTATGATTTCGCACTTAAATCATTTGTTTACATTTAATATGCTGAAAATGGCTCTCCCAGACTTACCGATTCTTTTTTCAGTCAATTCATTTTATAATTTTCCTTAATACTTTGAGGTAAACATAAGAACTTTATTTACTTTCTATATTTGGAATACATATATAAATCATGATTAATGCTTATATTAGGCTGGTGATCATGACAAATTTTATTTATGTAGAAATTTCAGTATGGCGAGGACAATAACAGATTCTCTACCCTTCCACAACATTTCAGTTCACATCAAGTGAGCTGGATTTTGACTTAGTTCTGATCGGGGCAGAGCCCAGCATGGCCCTGGCAGGGACAAGGAGTCCCTCATCTTCTCCCTCTGAAGGCAGTGAAGACAAAGGAGCTGTGCTCCCCACCAGGAACAGAAGGCAGTGCTGCCATACACCAAAGAGCAGATTAAACAAAGCCCCAAGTCCACTCACCTCTAGCTCAACTCATCTTTAAAGCCTGTTCCTAACATATATTGCAACTGGCCTGAACACTTTCCCAGAGCTCCTCCACACACACCAGAGGCCCACATTTTAGAGTGGGGAGGGGCAGGACACAGGAGAGGTTACACAAAAGAACCCAAATGTAGGCTCCGAAGGGAAGAGAGTCACTGCACTAGTGGGTACCAGGTTTCCAGAGCTCTCCTCTCTGTCGGGACCACACAGCACCAAGAAGCAGTGGTGACAGTATGTCTAAAGATGGAGTCCTGGAGGGCTGAGAGGCATAACTTCTATTTCTGTGCTGCCAAAAGGTTACAGCTAAAGCTGAAACATTTCTCAGCAGCCTCCCTTCTAACCTTCCCTTCCCCTCTGAAGTTTTTAATGGCATTTTTCTTGCAATGTCTGCTCTTAAAAATAAGACTAACCACTATATTATTGGTATAAGAATTTAAAGACCCTTGGTTCTATTTTCAGTTTTACTGTAGTTGTTAAGTCTGCTAGTATATCAGTTCCTTATGCATAAAATGGAAGTATTAAAGTCAATAATGATATGCCTTCATTGGAGAAGTACACTATCTAAATATGAAATTGTTACCTGATATTACTAAATACATTTATCTAAATATACAACTGTTAATAGCCCAAAATGCCTAATAAATGTTTATTTTAATGATGCTAGTCCAGATTCCATTTAATTTTTCCCATTTTGGAAAATGAGTTGCTTAAGTGAATTGCCAGAGATGAATGCAAGCATGCTTTAGAATTAAAACTTTAGCTCTGTTGTTCATTTTCTAACATTTCTCTATTAAAAATACTTGTTGCCCTGGCTGGGTGGCTTGGGTGGTTAGAGCAATGTCCTGACACACCAAGGTTGTGGGTTAGATTCCCCGGTTAGGGCTCATACAAGAATCAACCAATGAATGCATAAATGGGTGGAACAACAAATTAATGTTTCTCTCTCTCCCTCTCCATCTCTAAAATCAATAAATAAGTTTTATGCCCTAACCAGTTTTGCTCAGTGGATAGAGTGTCGGCCTGTGGACTGAAGGGTCCCAGGTTCGATTCCGGTCAAGGGCATGTACCTTGGTTGCAGACACATCCCCAGTAGGGTGTGTGCAGGAGGCAGCTGATCGATGTTTCTCTCTCATCGATGTTTCTAACTCTCTATCCCTCTCCTTTCCTCTCTGTAAAAAAAATCAATAAGATATATTAAAAATAATATAATAATAATAATAAATAAAATCAATAAATAAGTTTTTAAAAAAATAGTTGTTGACTGAATTTGTCCATTTCCCTCAATATTACTTTTTTTTAAATTGAATTTTTAGAGGAAAGGAGAGAGAGAAAGATCGAAGTGAGAGCAAAACATCAATTGGCTGCCTCCTGCATGCCTCCCACTGGGGATCCTGCCACCACGCCATCCTGGCATATGCCCTGATTGGGGATTGAACCGGCAATCTTTCAGTACATGGGATGATGCCTAACCACCTGAGCCACACTGGCCAAGGCTCAAATACTTCTTGTGTGACCACTGTGTGCCAGGACCTCTTTGAGGCATCAGGATCCAACATGAATTGCTCAGCTGAGCTCCCTGCTTTGCTGAGGCTTTCTCTGTAGTGAGGGACTTAGGCGCTAAGTAATCAGTTTTCCGGTAAATAAACATCAACTCCAGTAGTAGTCAATGCCATAAAGGAAATAAAACGAGATATGATAGATTGGACGACCAGTTTAGATAATTTGAAAGTATCCAGTTTAAAATATCGTATAAATGCAAAGTGGTATTTTTCAGAGATCTATTTTTTTAATGTTTTGATTGATTTCAGAGAGAGGAAGGTAGAGGGAGAGAGAGAGAGAGAGAGAGAGACATTGATAGGCTGCCTCCTGAGCCCCCTGTACTGGGAATTGAGTCTGCATCCCAAGCATGTGCCCTCATCAGAAAAGGTATCTGCGACTTCCTGGTGCATGGGACGACGCTCAACCAACTGAGCCACACCAGCCTGGCTCAGATACTGTTTTTAAATGGATATGGTACATACCTTGACTAACCCACTTTTACTCTCTTCCAGTTTGTGAAGTGTGGATATGCAGGCTCTAACTTTCCAGAACACATCTTCCCAGCTTTGGTTGGAAGACCTATTATCAGATCAACCACCAAAGTGGGAAACATTGAAATCAAGGTAATATTTTATTTATTGATAAATGAGGTTCAAAACCTATGAGATGTTCTTTGAATTAAGTAGTTTTAAAATATGCCATGAAAAGCAAAGGGGGAGGGCAGAATTTCTTATATTTTTAATTGATATCAATACCTGAAGAAAGGCATAAAAACTGAAATTAATTTTACCTAACTTTAAGTATGGCTTTGATGCCATTACTATCTGAATGGAGTAAAACATTTAAGATTTTTATATGAATGTGAATTATTAAAAGAAAGCCTGGCATTTTTACGTTTTTCAGTTCCATATATTTCATGTATGTTAGCGTTTCCTTGGGACCTTAGACTTTTCCTTTTCATGTTCTCATGGCCTGATCCCCCTACATTTTTATATAGTTAGTCAGGAAAACACAGGGTGTAAATCTTATTGTTTCCTTTTCTCACTAATGTAATAACTGGTTTCCATGATGTGCAGGAGGAAGCGTACAAGTCTTTATGTGGTCTTGCATTATTACCTTACCAGAAAGAGAAAAGAGGGAAGGTTATCATTCCCTACTCACTGTACCTGACACTAGAGACTCAGCATTAAGGATGATGGATTTTTCTCCCATATTAAAGGGATTGGAAATCAAATGGGAGTTATGATATTGTAGAAGAAAAAAGAAACAGATCAACCAAAAGGGCTGTTGTCACCAATTGACTTAAATTCTTCAGGTGGCGTAGGGGTCAGGTTATACAAAATGCAGTAGAATTTAGGGGCTCTTTCACTGAATTATTTGTGAAGAAGCTAGCATTGTTGGTCTTATCTGGACAGTCTTTGGCAAGACTTCAGTGAACTATTAAGATTATGAGTCACTTGAAACATGAGTTAGGGCGAACCTCTTTGGGACATTTGTTTGAACTTTCTAGTAAGGTGGTAATAGGCAGTAGAGATTTGCTACTTGGTAGCTCTCTGCTCTTGGGATTAGAGTTGAATTAGCAATGAATAAAAATATAAATTGAAACTTAGGTTCTTGTTAATTTCTTAAAGACTTAAAATAGTGAATTTTTCTGGCCTCTTATTATTTTACGGATAGTCATCTTGAGTGTCCCACTCAAGATGGGATTCCTTATTCTCTTTTTGTGAATTTTTGTTCTGATTGAATTCGATCTTAAGTAGACTTTGACTTAAAATTTAATTAATAATAGTGAGAAGGATAAATTTTTAAATGGAGTGGAAAGTCTATTCAGAAGGATTAATTAATAATAGTGAGAAGGATAAATTTTTAAATGGAGTGGAAAGTCTATTCAGAAGGATAAATTTGTAAAAAAGAATTTTTTAATGTACTTTATGGATATTAACAGTTTTTAGGTATTAAGATATATCACATATAGCCATTTTTGAGGTATTAAGATATATCACATATAGCCATTTTTATTCTTCAACATAGGCACAAATTTTAGCTCCCATTTTCTTGCTTTTTAAGGCCAACTGATAGAAATGAAACTAGTCAATATACTAATGAGATGTTTTTTACTAAGGAATTCCCCAATAGCATTGCTTGTATGGTTTGCCATTCTGTGTTCTGTTGGCTCAGTACTGTTCAATCTGCTTATTAGTCTTTTAAGTCTTTCAAGTTAAATTGTTCTTCCAGTAAAAAACAGAAACCTATAAAATTTAACTTGACTGCTGGAGCTTGGAAAAACAACCCTAACCTTATCCTCTGCTTACCCAGCTACACCTTCCCTGTTATCATTTATTTTCCTTAATTAAAGTTCTTAAATTCAGTAATGAATTTAAAGAAACTTAACTTTTTGGAATTCCTCTGTCTAGTGCATTGACTTAGACTTTTTGTGTCTTGTTAGCTAAAATGTGGTGGTAGACTAAAAAAAAAACAAAACCTGGAAATTTAAATTGTTTAATGAGTTAATTTTCATTCAGAAGTAATAACTTTCCTTGTTAATTTGGCCCTAATTATTAACTCCGTAAAATATAGTGGTACTGCATCTGACCTCAACCTAATGTTCTCTATTGCTTGTATGTTTTAAAAATTTCAGTGAGGATTTTATTTAGGCCTTTTCTGACTCTTACTTCTACCTTCTCTCTCTTCACCTTTCTTGACCTGTTGAAGTAGAATAACAAAAAGATGGTAAGTGAGGTTACACACATGCTCTCTGTTTGTTTTCCACTTTTGCTTGGTGGGACAGTAGTTATTGTTTTGTGTCCCTTTAGTATTGGGGAGGGGGGTAGTTCCATATTTTAATTTTAAGTACTTTGATCCTGTACTTTCCTGATTGCATACAATGGACCAAACCAGAACTGATTTACTAACATAGTTTTGAATTGTTTTTCTTGTGTTTCTTATAGATGAATGTTATAATTAAAATGGAATGTGGTGTGCATAATATTAGAAACCAAGTAGTTTTTTATAGGATATGTGTGATCCAAAAGATTGGGGTGAAGTTGTTACATTTGGATAAATTCACTATATTGATCAATGTCAAATTGAACATTGCCCATCATACATAGCTTGTATATATATTTGCATCCACTACAGTATCATGTGTTTTTAATAAACAGTAAAATCTTAATATGCAAATGAAATATAGATAGTAAAGAGTAGGGAAATTCCTATACTATCCTTATTGACGAGCAGATTTTATAACATCTGAGGGGAAATAAGTACACGGTGAGTCTTATCAGACTTTTCCATAAACAACAGGTTTCTCCCTAAGTAAACGTGGCACCTTTTTCTTTTGAACTAGAAGCTTCTGGGTACATCCCAGACAATTTACTCTTTCATTGTGTTTTTTCAGTGGTAGTCTAAATGCTTCTGTAGTAGGTTGTTTTCAAATTTGTTTTTTAATATTTGTAAGCAGCTTTGACAAAGATGAATGATAGGCATTTCTAGTGATATATATTTTAACTAGTAGCAGTAACTTTGTGGAGTTTTCTTTTGATTAAGCAAAAACATTTAAAAGTGGAAATTCTTATATTTATCCTAAATAAAAGATCATGCCTTTTCTTAATATCCTAAGAAAATTTGAGAGGCTATTTGTAGAGAACTGTAGACTTAATTTCATAAATATTTTTAAAGGAAATTCCTTATAGGAACTTAATTGTGGTTTTAAAGTGTTTTTGCTCTATTTTTCAATTTGAGGTGACATTGTTCAAATGACTTGGCAAATATAACCTATATTGCTTGCTTCTCATAATATATAAATGCTTTTTAAACAGCATCTCTGAACAGTTACTATAATTTTTCATTCTTTCAGGTAATAGGTGATGGTTTAGGCTTGAGGTCCATTAATGAGGTGGGTGGTAAAAATCTGAGGCCTGATCTGATCGCTTATAACTTGATTCTGAGGTATGAGGGCAAGCTTGATAAAACTCTTAAAATTTTTGGTTTTTGGAAGGAGAAATGTTCTAAGGAAAATTATATGTTTAGGATTTGGATAAATTTAGGTAGCTTGAGATACTCAAATTTTAAACTAACCTAATAAGTTAAAACTTGTTTTCTTTCATTTTAAATGTTGTCTTTGTTCAGAGGGATGGTAAGATACTTGATGCCAGACATTTCTTTCAGTTAGTCTTGTAGAGTATGTATTTCGTAGATGTAGATACACGAGGCTTTTGTTTTAGTTGGCATTGGGTCTGACATACTTAAGCTCCTATTCTTGCATGGAATGAAAATTAATATTCTGATAAAATTTGTTGAAATGTATTGTGAATGTATATTGATTTATGTAAATTATCTAATTATCTAGTGTAGTACCTTGTACAACACAAAGATATATTCTAAAGGAAAGTAAGTAATAAAATTGTGTATTAAATTATATTTGTTAATGGCCAAAAGTAATATAAGCACTTACAGGTATAAATATCTCCCTTAACATTTTATTAAGAAGTGTTTAAAATATACAGCAAAGTTGAAAACATTTTATAGTAAAGTCCATACACCCATCACTTAGATCCTGACATTAACATTTGCTATAATATCACATATTTATCCATCTATCCATTCATCAGTCTGTCTTGCTTTTTGATGTATTTCAAAGTATCGGTATACTTCACCCTAAATAATTCAACATACCCATGTAATTAAGTAGAGTTCACAAATATAGGGTTTTAGTGTTGCATTTTCCTATCAGATGATGCTAAATAGTTAATATTGAATATTAAGTTGTGTTAAATTAACTTTATAAAATACTAGTTGCAATACATACGTTTTAGAGAACATTTCTAGGACCTGCTTTAACTCTCCCCTCCCTTTTTGTTGTTGCTTCAGTGGATTTTGCAGAAACCTTTTGAAAGGTCTCTGCAAAATCATGGTTTTACCTCTGATCCTTAAAAAAATTACTTTTAAACGTTTTAAACTCATATACACAAGTTGTCTTCCAAAAATGTATACATACTTTGAATAATCATAAAGGCAGTGTTTATTATTCTTAAAAGAAAAAAACATCAATTGAGCTATCAGCTATTAAAGTATGTATACATTTTTGGGGGACACCCTGTATATTTAAACCTCTGTTTTAAGACTTTAATTTTGCTGTTTCTTTTATTTTCTCCATGTTTTAAACTTAAGGTATTATAGCATATAGTTGCTATGTCTGATGCTAGTTTTTAAAAAATTCGTCAGTACATGTAGAAATTAGGATTATTTAATATCTTGATTAGCTGATTTCTAAAATAAGTTTAAGTTCTAGGACATCATTAACTTTCTTATACATACAAAATTTGGCTTTTCAAATGTGGGTCATCTTAAATATGCTCTCATTGGAGACAAGACTTGTGAGTATTCTGCTTCATGTGTCATAATTTTCTAGCCTTACACTTAAAGATAAAAAACGTTGCCCATGAGATAATTTTAAAGAACTGTTCCCCTGTGTCTTATTTTTTTTGTATATCTACAAATTTTAATTTCTCTTGATGAGGCCTGTATAGAAACTTAATTCTAATTCGGACATGTAGGTAGAAGTTTGTAAAATTTACAAGTTATATGGTGCATATATGCTTTATTGTAGTGTAAAAAGAATCATTTTTTTTTGCTTCTTTCATTATGCTTTATAATACTTGTCATTTTGATATTTAGTACAAAGAAATGTGCTGCATGCATTGAGCATTTTTTCTGCCAGTTTTTCCCCCCTGATGTGCTATTTCACATATCACAGGCCTTATTTTTTGAATATTTGAGCAAAAGAAACAGATGAAACCTCATACAAAACCCTCCAAAATATGAAAATATGGGGTTTATTTGTGCTAATGCCCTTCTTTTGGAAACATATG
The DNA here is from genome assembly GCF_000147115.1 of Myotis lucifugus. Taxonomy (NCBI): domain Eukaryota; kingdom Metazoa; phylum Chordata; class Mammalia; order Chiroptera; family Vespertilionidae; genus Myotis; species Myotis lucifugus. The sequence goes on along the minus strand of NW_005871054.1, from coordinate 219,382 downwards.
TATTAAAGGTAAGGTCATTTTATTGATTTAAACCACATTGTATATAAAAACGTATTAAAGTTGGTAAGGCATTGTTCTTGAAATAAAAGATTTTTAACTTGTGGAATGAAATACTTAATCTGAATGTGCCAGAAAGATTAAAATTATTCCAAAATTCAACCAAAATATGAGAATATAATTTTCTGAAGGTATTTTATGCAAAATTTGATTGGTCTTAAGCTTTGAATTATAATTTTTAGGATCTTATGGTTGGTGATGAGGCAAGTGAATTACGCTCTATGTTAGAAGTTAACTACCCTATGGAAAATGGCATAGTTCGAAATTGGGATGACATGAAACACCTGTGGGACTATACATTTGGACCAGAGAAACTTAACATAGATACCAGAAATTGTAAAATCTTACTCACAGAACCTCCTATGAACCCAACCAAAAACAGAGAGAAGATTGTAGAGGTAAGTTTTTAGATAGAATGTATAATGTATATATTTCTGTGTTTGTTTGTTTTTTCTTTCTAAAAATGTTCTTTCTTTTATCCTACCGTTGTTGTTAAAGATAAAGGGAATAAAAATAATTGTTGTTTTCCCCCATATCCTGTTTACTGAGCACCTAACTATATGCTAGTCATTATTTCTAAGTAGGCTATGTTGGTAAATGAAACAAAATTTTGCCACCATGGAGCTTCCATTCTAGAAGGGCAAAACACACACACACACACACACACACACACACACACACACAAAAGTGACTTAATTGAATGGTTTGTTAGAAGATAATAGATGCTAAAGGGGAAAAAGAGCAGATTAAGGGAGATGGGGAGTGGGGGGAGGTTGCATTTGTACATAGGATGTGGTAGTGGCCCTGTGTGAGAAGGTGATGTTTAAACAAAGACAAATTAAGAGAGTTGGCCAGGATATATGGGGAAGAGCATTTCAGTCAAAGGGAGGAGTCAGAGTAAAGGTCTTAGAGTGAGTGTAAGCCTAGCATATTAAAAGGTCAACTAAGAAGCCAGTGTGCAAGAGCAACAGGAGAGTAGGTCAAAGAAGTAAAGGGGCCAGATTATCTAAGACCTTGAAGGCTCTTTTTCTTTCTTTCTTTCTTTTTTTTAATACATTTTATTGATTTCAGAGAGGAAGGGAGAGGGAGAGAGAGAGAGAGAGAGCTAGAAACATCAATGATGAGAAAGAATCACTGATCAGCTGCCTTCTGCATGCCCCCCTACTGGAGATGGAGCCCGCAACCTGGGCACCCATGACTGGAATCGAACCCGGGACCCTTCAGTCCACAGGCCAACACTCTGTCTACTCAGCCAGACCACTTAGGGCAACCTTGTAGGCTCTCAAAGGAAATTAGACTTTTACTTCAAGTAAAATGAAGGGCTATTACAGGGAAGGGACGTGTTCAGATTTAGGTTTTCGTGGCTGCTGTGTTGAGTAGATTATAAGGAGGCAAGGGTGGAAGAGAGTCCTGTTTGGAGACTTTTTCAACTATCTTTGCAAAAGATAATCATTATTAGGATTGGGGTAATAGCAGTGAAGTAATTAGAAGTGGCCAGATTGTGAATCTATTTTGAAGGTTGGGCCCAGAATTTTCTGATGCATTACATATGGGTAAGAGAGGGTATGGTGCCAAGGTTTTGACTTGAACAACTGGAAGGATGGGTTAGGATTGGGGGTGGGGGCAGAGATGGATCAGGAGTTTCATTTTGGACATATTAGGTCCTCATTAGACATCTAAGCAAAAATGTCAAATAGATTGTTCTATAAAATAAGATCAGGTCAAGAGAAAGTGTGAGGTTGAGGGTTTAAACTTCGGAGTCATCAGGTCATAATATGGCTCACCAACGAAGTGAGAGTAGACAGTAGTCCACAGGCTTAGGACCTGGGAGACAGGAGGAACAATTGAAATGAGATTGAAAAGGTTACTGAGCTAAGCAGTTACAGAGAGTAAGAATTCTACATTCTTAGTTTAGATAAGTATCTTCTCAAGGTTGTCTTTCATTTTTTTATATATGAGGTAGAAACTTTTAATAACTTAGTATTTTAGTAGTATTTCAGTTACTACTTAATGTAAATATTTTGTATTCTGTCTGTGTTTAGATGTTGATGGAAAATTGGGAAGGGTTTTGGAAGAGATTGCTTTTACACAATATTTTTTAAGTCTAGATTAAAACTCAGTTTTTGTAGTAAGTGTTTTAAAAATGTGAGATCGTGGTTTTAGGTACAGAACCCATATCATTCCTTATGGTTCATAGGCTTTAATTTTTTTTTTCTCTTAGCTTCCCCTAAAACTGTGAAAAATGGGTTTTATTGTATTAGTTCATATTTTAATTTTATTTTATACTTTCTGAATGATTTACAACCACTAATATTTTTGTGATGGATAAGTGGTCATTTGTAATTGCTATTTATTTTTAGCAACACATTACAAAATCAGATTGTAGAAATATTTTTGCATTAAAAGATTTCTACACACAGAAACCTATTTAGGAAAGCAACATGATGTCTGAATGAAAAACAAATTTTCTTTCAGAGAAAAAGTTAGGGAGATGACATTATACCTGGATCCCTTTTACTATTTGATTAAGAATACACACACACACACACACACACACACACACACTAGAGGCCTGGCGCACGACATTCGTGCACTGTGGAGGGAGCGGGGTGGGGGGCCTCAGCCTGGCCTGCGCCCCCTTGCAGTCCAGGACTCCTCAGGAGATGTCCACCTGCCCCGGAGGCGGGAGAGGCAGCCCAGCTTCTGGCTGAGTGGCGCTTCCCCTGTGGGAGCCCACTGACCATCGGGGGCAGCTCCTGCGTCGAGCGTCTGCCCCCTGGTGGTCAGTGTGTGTCATAGCCACTGGTCATTCTGCCGTTCAGTCGATTTGCATATAAGTGTTTTTTTATATAGGATATGTGTGCAAAAATGCCATGAGTTGGTTTCACAGTGCTCTAAGGTCTCACCTTACTTTTTATCTTTTTATTTTTACTTGAGAGTGCAAATTTGGCTATGAGTAATAATGCTCTACTTTAATCTCATCCAGAATGTTGGTTTTAGTACAAGTGCTTTTTAATGGCTTTATAAATAAAAACAAGTTCTAACAGACTTTCAGGTTGATAAATGCAAGCCCTCTTCCATTTTCATCCCTGTGGAGGGGGATTAAAGGATGATGGAATAGAGTACTAGTTAGAACAGGGGTCCTCAAACTTTTTAAACAGGGGGCCAGTTCACCATCCCTCAGACCACTGGAGGGCCGGACTATAGTTTAAAAAAAAACTATGAACAAATTCCTATGCACACTGCACATATCTTATTTTGAAGTAAAAAAACAAAATGGGAACAAATACAATATTTGTATTTGCATGTGGCTCGCGGGCCGTAGTTTGAGGACCCCTGAGTTAGAATATCTAATTGCTAACTGATAAGGTTGCGTTTCAGAGTTGTAAAATTTAAATTTATATAGTGAATGTGGTCAGTTGTAAAATTTCTAAATATCTAGATATTCAGAGTGGTAGTCAGCCCCTACTAGTTAAGGCAGCAGTTCTCAACCTGTGGGTCGCGACCCCTTTGGGGGTCGAAAGACCCTTTCACAGGGGTCGCCTAATACCATCGGAAAACACATAATTACATATTGTTTTTGTGATTAATCACTATGCTTTAATTATGTTCAATTTGTAACAATGAAAATATATCCTGCATATCAGATATTTACATTACGATTCATAACAGTAGCAAAATTAGTTATGAAGTAGCAACAAAAATAATTTTATGGTTGGGGGTCACCACAACATGAGGAACTGTATTAAAGGGTCACGGCATTAGGAAGGTTGAGAACCACTGAGTTAAGGAATGCTCAGTATAGAAGACCGAAAAAAGTCCTGCCAACATTGTTCCCAGCCAACCTGGACTTCAGGGAATGAGCATGGTTTCGACTAGAGAGGACACTAGGAAACTCCTTCTCCCTCCAGTGTATTCAACTGAGTGGAGCTACAGCCTTGGCTCAGGTAGGGAGTGTGGGCTCAGCAGTAGCTAGGCAGTTCTGTATCTGCCAACATTCAGGAATTGCTGCATTATTTTTTGCCTTCCTGTCCTGATATTTAAAAAAAAAAAGTAGATATAGATATAGATATATCTATATCTATATATCTATATCTATATATATATATATATATATATATATATATATATATATTTTTTTTTTTTTTTTTTTTTTTTTTTTACAGAGAGGAAGGGAGAGGGATAGAGAGTCAGAAACATCGATGAGAGAGAAACATCGATCAGCTGCCTCTTGCACACCCCCTACTGGGGATGTGCCCGCAACCAAGGTACATGCCCTTGACCGAAATCGAGACTGGGACCCTTCAGTCCGCAGGCCGATGCTCAATCCACTGAGCCAAACTGGTTAGGGCTAAAAAATATATTTTGATTGATTTCACAGAGGGAGAGGGAGAGGCATAGAAACATCAATGATTGATAAAAAATAAATCATTGGTCAGCTGCCTCCAACAAGTCCCTCCCTAATCGAGGCGAAGAGCGCTAAAGTAAATGGAGGACTCTTTTAAGTTTCTCGGTTCTATTTTGGCCAAAAACATAGTTAGAATATGTAACTTCTAAATACAATTGTTTTTTTCTCTTTCCTTTGCATTTTCAGGTAATGTTTGAAACTTACCAGTTTTCTGGTGTGTATGTAGCCATCCAAGCTGTTCTGACTTTGTATGCTCAAGGTAGGTAAAGCTTAACTTTTAGAATAATCGATTCAGCAGATATTTATTATGTTTTATGTCAAAGGAATTTGATTTTTCAATAAGTTGTAAATCCCAGAAAAGCACAGCATTTACATATTTATTTAGTTATTTTAAATATTTTCAGTTTTTAAAAATTGTCAAATAAAATACATTTTATTTTCCTAAGTAAAAAAAGATTTCTCAATTTTTAAAAAAGTACTATGTTCCCTTTTTAGGTTATTTTGAAGTAAAAATTTTTTATGCAGTGGAGAATGAATATGGAATTTGGCTTCAGAATTGGTAGATTAAAAAAAAAAAAAAAAGCAGATCTAAAAACATTAGTATAGCCCAGCTGGCATGGCTCAGTGGTTGAGCGTCAACCTATGAACCAGGAGGTCATGGGTTTGATTCCCAGTCAGGGCACATGCCCAGGTTGCAGGCTCGATCCCCAGTGTGAGGCGTGCAGGAGGTAACCTATCAATGATTCTCTCTCATCATTGATGTTTCTATCTTTCTATCCCTCTCCCTTCTTCTCTGAAATAAATAAAAATATATTAAAGTAAATAAATAAATAAAGATTAGTACAAAAGCATGCTTGTCAGATACATAATAAATACAAAGAAGAAGGTAGACATTTGGGAGTACTTTCCACCGCTGTGCTGGCAGCCATCAGCCTGGCTTGTGGCTGAGCAGAGCTCCCCCTGTGGGAGCGCACTGACCGCCAGGGGGCAGCTCCTGTATTGAGCGTCTGCCCCCTGGTTGTCAGTGTGTGTCATAGTGACCAGTCATTCCCAGTCGTTCTGCTGTTAGGGTCAATTTGCATATTACCCTTTTATTATATAGGATAGAGGCCTGGTGCACGGGTGGGGGCCGGCTGGTTTGTCCTGAAGGGTGTCCCGGATCAGGGTAGGGGTCCCGTTGGGGTGCCTGGCCAGCCTGGGTGAGGGGCTGATGGCTGTTTGCAGGCTGGCCAAGCCCCCCAGTGGGGACCCTTATCCCATGGGGGTGTGGCCATCCTGGGTGAGGGGCTGAGGGCCGTTTTCAGGCTGGCCACGCCCCCTGGCAACCCAAGCTCCCAGCCTCTCCTTTTTTTCTTTTTTTGTTCTGGGATTTATTTATCTTCTATAATTGAAACTTTGTAGCCTTGAGTGGAGCCCAGGGCCGGCCAGGGCAGGCGGGAAGCTTGGCTTCCTCCATCGCCAGGGGCAACCCAAGCCTCCTGCTCGCTCCAGCTCCATGGCCACCGCCATCTTAGTTGGGTTAATTTTAATTTGCATACTCTCTCCTGATGGGCTGGTGGGTATGGCTTGTGGGCGTGGCTTGAGCGCAGTGGAGGGATGGTTAATTTGCATGTTTCTCTTTTATTATATAGGATATTTAAATGCCATTTAACAAAGTTCGTGTGTCACCTCTGACACGCGTGTCATAGGTTCGCCATCACTGATCTAGTACTTAGAAAACACACTTTAATATTAAGGTGAGCCATCTGACTCTACATGTGGATTAGTAAAAATCACCATGTAAAAAACACATACTGGGTTTTTTAAAGCTGTCTTTATTACTACATATAGATACTTAGAAAATACTTAGAGGAACTAAGTGTGGCATGTACTTTAACACTCTGTTCTGTAGAGGATAAGGCAGTGAGTAAACTAGACTGGTCTCCTTGCCTTTAAAGCAATTACAGTCCAGCTCTGAGTAGTTTCTCCTTTGAAGAAGGAATCAAAATTCACTTTCTGCCTGGCTGGTGTGACTCTGTGGTTGAGTATTGACCTATGAACCAGGAGGTCACAGTTCGATTCCCGGTCAGGGCACATGCCCGGGTTGGGGGCTCAATTTCCAGTAGGGGGGTGCAGAAGGCAGCAGATCAATGATTCTCTCTCATCCTTGATATTTCTCTCTTTCTCCCTCTCCCTTCCTCTCTGAAATCAATTTTTTAAATTAATTTGTTACTTTACAAGGAGTGATTATCTGCATGTAGGTAATTTTGTTTCATTAAAATAAAATAAATTTCAGAATTTATTTTAGAAAATAATTTGGAAAAAAATAGATATATTTTGTTTTTAATCTAAGCTTTGAAACTGGTGATTATAGTTCTAGTTCTGCTGAAATGGAATTTTTGTTTGACTTGTATTTGAATAAAATTGACCTTGACAGATTTTTCTAGCAATATTCATAAATTTATTTTCATCCAATGAGAAGTTATCCTCTCTTAATTCCTGATATTTAACTATTTTTGTTTAACTGTTGAATATTTAATTTGAAAAATGATAATCTAGCAATGATAATCAAAAGAACTCAAGCCATAGTAAAATTCTCCTTCTAAAGAACTTGTTTAGTGCTACTAGTTTAAAAAAAAGGTAGGGAGAAGCATTCAGAACCATGAATGAAGGTGTTTATTTTAAATTGATATTTGAGAGAGAGAGAGACAGAAACATTGATTTGTTGTTCCACTTATTTATGCATTCATTGGTTGATTCTTATATGTGCCCTGACCAGGAATCAAACCTGCAACCTTGGTGTATCGGGGCGATTCTCTAACCAACTTAGCTGCCCGGCCAGGGCCCATCATGGAAGGTTTTTTGAATAAGAGAGGTGGTGACATGGTGATTTAGGGAGGTATGTTTGACCTCATGTACAGACAGGAGTGAAGGGAATAAGTGGAATTAGAGAATTTGGGCTGGAGATTAGAGTGGTCAGGGAAGGTATAAACGAAAAGGTAGGTGGAAAAAATACATAATCCAATGACAAAAGGGTCACTGAAAATGGGTCAAATGTGTAAGGGAAAGAAAGACCAGTATGCAAGCTGGTGCGAGTGGTAGGAAAGAAGGTGAGGTGGTATGGGAAGGCCTATTTGGAAAATAAATGTAAATACCTGCTGTAATTAATGTTACTGGGAGTATTTTTGAATTATTGATGTTGTGGATGCCTTTCTATTTTTTGAAATGGAAAGTTTCTTAAGAGAATGCAACGTTAAAAGGCTGTATATGATTGTCATAAAGCTTAGAATATCAAGGAAAAACAAATTATTATGTTAGCTTCAAAAGGAGGTGGTTTGAATAAATGTATTCAAAGACAAATCATTACAATTAGATACTATAGTGCACGCAAGTTTAAATTGATAAGAAAAGGAGAGAGCCGAGAGCCTGTTCGGGAATGGGAAAATGATAAAGGAATGCTTAAGCACGTTACAGATAATGCACATTCTGGTTAAAAAATATTTTTTTAAATAATTAGAAAATGGTTTGGGGTTTTTTTGGGGGGTTCCCCCCAAATTAATGCTGGTGCAAAAGGCAAAACACTAACTTTTGCAGCCATTTATATTTTTAAATAGCACAAATGAGAAACAAGGCAGCTTCTTTGCTGTTCTTTTATTATAAGGTTTAATTGACATTGTCTTTCTGGTTTCTGGTGAATAATTGAGGTTACCTTTGACTAACCAAGGTCACTTGTTCTCAGATTTCTAGCTAATATCAGCAGGAATTTTCCCGAAACAGCACAGTTTGAATATACTATATGGAAAAAATAATAATACAGACTAGATTGTTTCAACGGGTTCACGATCCACTTGTGTAGTATTTACCTTTCACATCGCTTTTCACAAAAGTTATTCAATATATTTTAGAAAATTTTACTTGAGGGGGATTCAGAGATGAAGATTAAGTTGGAAAGAAAAATAAAGAATTGCACTGAGCATTAAGAACATGTGTTTTTCAGTCCTACGTCTCAGGATCGGTTTCCCCCCCATTTCTTGGGGTAATACATGATTAGACTAAAATTCTCAGAAGCGGTATGTGAGAGAATACCAACTTTAGTGTCTGTATTAGGAACACACTTTAAAATAAATAATAAAGAAATGCTGGTTTCTAGACCATTACAATTGGTGAAGTTTCTAGTTTGGCTTCTATACTAATAGTTGAAATTTTCTGGCTTTGATTTTCCTGATTTGGCTTTACTGTACTTAAAACCTCATGTTTCTTACACAGGCTTATTGACTGGAGTAGTGGTGGACTCTGGAGATGGTGTAACTCACATTTGCCCAGTTTATGAAGGCTTTTCTCTCCCTCACCTTACCAGAAGACTGGATATTGCTGGGAGGGATATTACCAGATATCTTATCAAGGTAAGCAAAAGACGATGTCCTAGAAATTAGATTTGTAGTTTGACTTAACACAAAATTGAATGTATCATCTCAGGATTCTAGCAAATCTTCTGCATCATTAGTAAAATGGCCCAGTTGCTCCATTATCCATATAAAAATCCATGAGATTTATAGACGAGATCTCTGGTATACTAATGAGAATATGTTATTTCATTATATAATTATGTTTGCTATTCCTGAGGAAGGGATAGAGAGGTATTTAAAAGATGGAAGATACCATAAAACTGCCTTGAACAACTTAGGCAGCCTTTTCTGCCATAAAACCTTACTTTGAACAGATATATATCAAAGTTATAATCTTGCTTGGGTTGACTGTTCTTGTCCTTCCCCATAAAACACATCGATAGCAAAGTAATATTTGATTAAAAATAGGGCCCAGATGTGCCTGACTTTAATATTTAGTAATTTTCATGGAATATATCTAGTTTTCAGTGTTTGCTATTTTAAAGTTTACTTCTCACTCTAATTAGTTATAATTTTCTTTAAAATATTGCTGGAGAAAGTATATGAGGTCACTCTTTGGAGGCATGAGTACTTTTTTAATGTTTTTTTAAAAAAATGGTTAGAGTATTGTCTGTACCAGAATTCTGTAGTTAGTGTATCTCCTCTGGGTCAGTGGCTCTCAACCAGGGACGGTGCTGTCCTACAGAGGCATTTTGTGATGCCTGGAGACATGTTTTGGATGTTACAACTGCAGGAGTGCTATTAAACATCCTGTAATGAACAGGGCATCCTATAATGAACAGTCCCCACAAGAAAACACTATAATGTCCAAAATGTGTATGGTGATGTCTGTGTAATAAATTGGGTTGCATTGAGTCTTCATCTTGACATTGGGTTTCTTTAGTCTCAAATTAGAATAATAATGAGGTTAGGTTAATGAGAGTTATAATACACTCATTCTAGGCCAAAGTTCTGTGTTAGGGTAACCACCAAAGGAATTTCCAAGGGTGTTACACAAAGATTAGGGGATTTGTTTTTTAGAGGTTTTTATGAAAAGTCCAGTTGTGTTTATATGCATATTATGTTTTTTTTTTTTCCTATTAGCAGGTTGAGTTCTTTTCTCCCCCCCCATTTGTTTAACATGCTATTGTCCATCTGTTGTGTCAGACATTATATTAGAAGCTAGAGATAAAATTTTCTAAGACCCAGAGATATCATGAATATGGTATTGAGTAAATTGCAGACAATAGGAATTTGTGACTAAAATAATATTTATTTACTAATAGACTTAATGTTTACCAAAACTAAACATTACTACAGTGGGGCCTTGACTTACGAGTGTCCCGACTAACGAGTTTTTTGAGATACGAGCCGTCTCTAGGCCGATTTTTTGCTTTGAGTTTCGAGCTAAAATTCGGGTTACGAGCTAGCTTCAGATACCCCACCGCTAGTTGGCGCAGCGAACATCACAGTGAACGCCACAACATCAGCCCTTCATCACGTGTCTCACTCGTTCACAATTGATTTGACATACGAGTAATTTGAGTTACGAGCTCCGTCACTGAACGAATTAAACTCGTAAGTCAAGGCCCCACTGTACTCAAACAGTACTCTTTCTTAAAACTAGCTTGTTTAACTAGCTCGTTTTACCTGTTATTCATGAACTTTTGATTCTGTTACTCTGAAGCTTCTCTGCAAAAGTGAAATAAATTCTTCTATGGTAAAGTAATGTCCCTGTTTCTGAAATATTCAGTAAGAGCTTAGGATCCACTGCCTATTGCATTTGTTATTGATGTGACATACTTAGTGAGCAATACCAGCTTTTACAGAGTTGAACTCATTCAGATTAATTGTGAATTTACTGCCATTTTTTTTGTGTGTGTCAGCTGCTTCTGTTGCGAGGATACGCCTTCAACCATTCTGCTGATTTTGAAACAGTTCGAATGATTAAAGAAAAATTGTGTTATGTGGGGTATAATATTGAGCAAGAGCAGAAACTGGCCTTAGAAACCACAGTATTAGTTGAATCTTACACAGTAAGTATTTCCAGTGTTTTAAAATGAATAACCATGGTTATTGGTGTGTGCTTAAGGAGGTTTTCTTGGAATGCAGTTTCTTAATGAGATGTTGAAAACAAATGTGAACTTGAAATTATAACAATGAGACTTAGAACTTTGTTACAGTTTATATGAGGGGATTTGCTCCTACCTGATTTTTTTGTTGTTGTTGTTAATCCTCACATGAGGATATTTTTTCCATTGATTTTTGTAAACAGCAGAAGGGATGGGGAGAGACAGAGAGAAAGAGACACATAGATTGGTTGCCTCCTGCACGTGCCCTGACCAGGGCCAGTGATTGAGCCTGCAACTGATGTATGTGCCTTTGACTGAAATTGAACCCGGGATCAAACCCGGGATCCTTTAGTCCTTGGGACAATGCTCCAACCACTGAGCCAAACCAGCTAGGACTGTACCTGAATTTTTAATGTATTGCTATCTTAATTCTATCATATGCATTTGGGTATCAAATGCTTCCAGATCTCATCTTTGATCTAATTATTACTAAAATGAAGTAGAATAATAGTCAGTAAAAACAAATATTCTTAAACCATTTGATTCATGTAAGCTCTGTATATCCCAAATATATACAAAATAGTCATTTTAAAAATAAGTATACATTTTTATGAGTTATATTGTCTTATTTTTAAAGATACAGATCCAAATGGTAATGTAATACTGTGTGATTTAATGGCCCTAGGGATTCTTTCCTGAAGCTTTCTTGATAGTCCCTCTAGATTTATAACTTCATCTATCTGCCTTGTTTGGAAGAAAGTGGCATGAGACAAAGGATGAGGGACCAAGACTGTACAACATCTTTTATTAATTTCCTCCTTTCTCAAAGAATTTGGGACAGGTTATAAAAATATGTACGACAGGAAAGAAAGAGCAAACTGATAAGTGAAGAGGGATCTGGGTGAACAAATTAAGGATAGAGTAAGATTTGATGCAAAGAAATGGGAACCATAGCGTCTTAACAGTTCCTGGGGGTAGGTAGTTCCTAGAGTAGGTGGCTCCAGTGTGCCAGTAGCCAGAGTGTCCAGAGAAGTCACACCATCAAAGAGGCTAGAAATGTAAGGTACAGAGATTTTGCTAAAAACAGTCTCTGCTATGTGATGTTTTTCTAGGTATCTTGGGTGATACCATATGGTTTTTAAATTCACCTGGTGGTTTTGTTTATTTTTCTAAGGGTAAATATTTGGATCAGTATCTTTTTTCTTTTTAAGACATTTGATACAATTTATAAAAAGATAATTCTGGAGTTTTTGAAAACTGATTGTTTTGCATGTATCTGTAAACAGTTACAGCAAACATGGAGTAAATGTTTAAAAGGACTTGCTCTGTGTGAATTTGTTGTATTGGAAAGTCAATTTTGGAATCTGAATATAATTATTGTAATTATTATAAATTAAATACACTGTGAGAAATGTCAATGTAAAACTAATTCTGTTATCTCATAAAGAATTCATTAAATGCCAGTATACACAAGCACGCTTATTACTTAGGTCCATCCAATGAATTATGAGGTGATGTAAGAGAGGGAGTTTTTCTTTAACATTTCTCATTTAATTAAATATAAACAAGATGTGACTTAACTCTTCTTTGCTTAAATTAATATTTCATCATTATCATTTAAAATTTAATAGGACCTAATAAGTAGGATACAAAAGAACTGCCTAATAAAAAATAGTCTAGATCAGTATTCCTTAAACTTTTTTGATCATAAAGTAATTTTTGGATTAAATAATTTGACAGACGTTCCACACATGATATAAAGTGTTTTGATAACAAAATAAGTTTCACAGAGTAATTATTTGGTGAAAAATTATTTAAAATTTTTAATTGAATCTGTTTATGCTACATGGTAAAAATATTTATAAAATTACAAATGTGTTAATAAGAGAAGCACATTGATACCAGGTATAATTCAAGAGCAGTGGTTGATAATGCTGCCTGTTTATGCTTAGCTGAACACCAATGGAACATCCTGCACTCACGCATTGGTGATTTCTCCACGAAATTCCTGATCCTTGGGGCAAGGCATATCATTTTTAAAAGCAGAATAGAGTATAGTAATAGAAACAATTATCTAACAATATTTTGTTTTACTTTTTTTTCTCTTTTCAAAAATGTACTTTGGGAGAAATATGTTGCTGATAATGATTTTGGCTATAAAACGTGTGTTTAAAAGTACTGTGTTCTGGAGAACACTGGAATATTTTTTAATCTTTTGCTAACACTTGGTTGATCTTGGTTTCTAGCTCCCAGATGGCCGCATTATCAAAGTTGGTGGAGAGAGATTTGAAGCACCAGAAGCTTTATTTCAGCCTCACTTGATCAATGTTGAAGGAGTGGGTGTTGCTGAATTGCTTTTCAACACAATCCAGGCAGCTGACATTGATACCAGGTATGTTAGAAATGGTGGTTTCAAAGTTATTTATCAGAAATAGAAATAGATGGAATATACATAGTTGGAATGACCAAGTTGCCTATTATCTCACTCATGTTTGTTTTTTTAATATATTTTATTGATTTTTTACAGAGAGGAAGGGAGAGGGATAGAGAGTCAGAAACATTTATGAGAGAGAAACATCAATCAGCTGCCTCTTGCACACCTCCCACCGGGGATGTGCCCGCAACCAAGGTACATGCCCCTGACCGGAACCGAACCTGGGACCCTTCAGTCCGCAGGCCGACGCTCTATCCACTGAGCCAAACCGGTTAGGGCTCACTCATGTTTTTTAAATAAATAAGGCAAAATAATTTTTTGATAGGGTGGTATTTGATGTTTACCACATTGTATCATTGCGTCTCAGAAGTCATTTTAAACTGTATTTTGAAATAATATAAACCTGAAAAGTTGCTAGGATAATAAAGAGAACTCGTGCATACTCTATCCATTTTACTGATGTTCTACTGTACATGCTTGCTTTATTATCCCCTCTCTCTTTTTTCTTGAGCTATTTGAGAGGATGAATGTTAAATCCTCTATACTTCTTAATATTCACTTTGTAGTTTCTAAAAACAGAAATATTCCCTTATACAGCCACCTTGTAATTATCAGATACAGGAGATTGATTACTAATAAATAATTTTTATATGTTTACTTATTTACTAGAGGCCTAATGCACAAAATTCATGCAAGAGTAGGCCTTCCTCCCCCCCGGGCTGCTGGCACCGGCTTCCCTCCGGCACCCAGGACCCAGGTTTCTCTCCGATCCGCCAGCAGGCACCCCACCTGGGACCTGGGCTTCCCTCACAGCCCCGGCTTCATCCAGAAGGGATGTCTGGTCTAATTAGCATATTACGCTTTTATTATTATAGATTAATCCTCACCCAAGGATTTTGTTTTCTAGTTTTAGAGAGTGGAAGGGAGGGAAGTGGGGGAGTGGAGGAGCAAAAGAGAAAAACATTGATGTGAGAGAGGCAGATCAATTGGTTGCCTCCTGCATGCACCCCCACAGGATTGAACTTGCAACCCAGGCACATGCCCTTGATCAGGAATCGAACCCGAGACCTTCGTTGCACTGAGCCACACCATCCAGGGCATTACTGATAAATACTTAAATCTACCAGATTTCAGTTTCATCCACTATCCTAATAATGTCCTTTATACAGTTTTTCTTTTCTCCAGTAAAGGAGTAAATGTAGGATCACACATTGTATTTAGTTGACACAATTCCTAGACACTTTTTATCTGCTACCAGTCCTCAGTTTTTCATGATAGTGACATCTTTGCAGAGTACAGGCCAATTATTTTAGAGAATTTTTTCTCAATTTGGGTTTGAATGATTTCTCATGATTGGATTCAGGTTACAGATTTTGGGCAAAAATGCTGCATATGTATGTGATGTGTCCTTCTCAGGGCATCACATCCAGAGACGATGTCTGTTCCGTATTGGTGATGTTAGTGTCGAGCTCTTAATGACGTTTTCTCTTTGCTCCACTGTATAGATGTCCTGTTTTTTTCTTTCCTAATTTATAAGTAATTTGTGGGAAAGTACATTGAGATTTTGTAAATCTCCTGTTCCTCACCAAACTCTGCCCTCTACCCTTTTTAGCATGTATTGATGATTCTTGCCTAAATCCATTTTTATTTTTAAATATATGTTTATTGATTTTCAGAGAGAAGGAGAGATAGAAACATCAATGAGAGAGAATCATTGATCGGCTGCCTCCTGCACACCCCACACTGAGGTTCAAGCCTGCAACTGGGGCATGTGCCCTGACTTGAATCAAACTCTGGACCCTTCAGTCCACAGGCTAACACTCTATCCACTGAGCCAAATGGCTAGGGCTCCATTTTTGTGATTATTGCAAGAAGGTGATTTTCTAATTCCATCATTCCTTCTGTATTTATTAGTTAGCATTCTAGCAAAAGGAAGTGCTTTTCCTTCTCCCTCTTTGTTTGTTCATTGTCAGTGTGGATTCACAATTTTCTTCTCCAGTGGATTATAATTTATTACTGTCTTTACTTTGCTGCTCAAATTGTTCCTGATTTGACCAATGAGAGCACCTTCAAGCAGGCTCCTGTGTCCTTTGATGTGCCTCCATCTTTTTAGCACATTCTATTTGGGGGCACAGGATATTCCTGGCTCATCTTTAATTTTGTTTTTTGAATAAGTAGAACCTTAACAATATAGTCAAAACTACATTAAAAAGTATATGTATAAGTAGTACTCTCCCACCCCCTGTTTTCCACCCTAGTCCTCTCCTCCCTTCTATAGTAAACAGTTTCATCAGTTTCAGGTTCACCCTTTCTGTGGTTCTTGTTTTCTCTTACACAAAAGGTAGTATACTATAAGTACTCTTGCACTTTGCCTTTTTTTTTTTTTGCTTATTATATCCTAAACAATCCTATACCATTTCCTAGAGATAGTCTTCATTCTTTTTCCCAGTTGCATTCTTTTTTTCAGTGTATACATACCACGGTTTATTCAGTGAATCTTAGTCATTTAGGTAGACTCCAGTATTGTGTTGACACATAAAGCTACAATAATAACCTTGTACACATTATGTTTTTGTAGTTTGGGGCATGTATATTCTGAAAATATTTCTAGAGGGGGAATTTTTGGCTCAAAGGCTAAGTGGTTGTAGTTTGTTATTGCTCATTTCCACTAGAAATACACAAAGGCACCTGTGTCCCCACAGCTTGTTCAAGTTTGTCAACTCTTACTTTTATGCTGGTTTGAGGAGTGAGAAATGATAACTCAGTGTAGTTTTAATTTGCATCTCCCTTAGGAGTGAAATTGAACATACAGTGGGGCCTTGACTTACGAGTGTCCCGACTAACGAGTTTTTTGAGATACGAGCCGTCTCTCGGCCGATTTTTTGCTTTGAGTTGCAAGCTAAAATTCGGGTTACGAGCCAGCTTCAGATACCCCACCGCTAGTTGGCGTGGCGAACATCACAGTGAACGCCACAGTGAACGCCACAACATCAGCCCAGCATCACGTGTCTCACTCGTTCACTTTTTGATTTGACATAAGAGTAATTTGAGTTATGAGCTCCGTCACGGAACGAATTAAACTCGTTAAGTCAAGGCCCCACTGTAATTTTTCTATGTTTAGGGCCATTTTTATATCTTTCTCTGATGAATTATCTGTTCATGGCTTTTGCCTGTTCTATAGAATTTTTGTAATTATTTTCCCTCAATTTTTAAAAGTTCCTTTTATATTAGCTCTGTTATCTATTACAGATATACTCCCCTAATTTAACACTTGTCTCTTGCTTATGGTGTTTTTAGCCATACAAAAAATTGTTTTTTATTTAGTTGTATAATTAGATACATAATTTGCCCAGCCAGAGTGGCTCAGTTGATTGAGTGTCATTGTCCTGTGCACCAAGAGGTTTGCCAGATCAATTCCCAGTCAGGGCACATGCTTGGGTTGCGGGTTTGATCCTCAGTTGGAGAGGCCTATTGATGTTTCTCTCTCATGTCCATGTTTCTCTCTCCCTCCCACCTCCCTCTGCTTCCCTTCCTTTCTTCCTCTCTCTGGGCATGTCTTCAGGTCAGGATTTAAAAAAAACAAACAAACAAGATATATCTGCCCTGACTAGGTTAGTTCAGTTGGTTAGAGCTTTATCCCAATATGCCAAGGTTGCAGGTTCAGTCTCCAGTCAGGACACATACAAGAATCAACCAATAAATAAGTGGATCAACAAATCGACGTTTCTCCCTCTCCCTACCTCTCTAAAATCAACCAATAAATTTGAAAAAAGATATATAATCTTTTCTTTTATTGCATCTGGAGTTTGAGTTATAGTTAGAAAGCCCTCCTCTACACCCAGGTTATTGAGGCGTTCACTCAAAAGTATTTTGTAAAGCAAGTGTTTGCTTACTTGTTTGTTTAACCCTGAGTTAAATGCCCACCTAATTTTTGTGGGATGGCTGGGGAGTAGGATAATAATGGAAATTAATAAAAATAGCAATTGGCTCATAATATCCTATCTAATAAAAGAGTAATATGCAAATTGACCATCACTCCAACACACAAGATAGCCACCCCCATGTGGACACAAGATGGCTGCCACAAGATGGCCTGCAGGGGAGGGCAGTTGGGGATGACCAGGCCTGCAGGGGAGGGCAGTTGGAAGCTATCAGGCCTGCAGGGGAGAGCAGTTGGGGGGAACCAGGCCTGCAGGGGAGGACAGTTAGGGGCGACCAGGCCAGCAGGGGAGGGCAGTTAGGGGTGACCAGGTTGGCAGGGGAGGGCAGTTAGGGGCGACCAGGCTGGCAAGGGAGGGCAGTGAGGGGTGACCAGGCCAGCAAGGGAGGGCAGTTGGGGGCAACCAGGCTGGCAAGGGAGGGAAGTTAGAGGTGACTGGGCCAGCAGGGGAGGGCAGTTGGGGGCGACCTGGCTGGCAAGGGAGGGCAGTTAGGGGTGACTGGGCCAGCAGGGGAGGGCAGTTGGGGGCAATCGGGCCGGCAGGGGAGCAGTTAGGCATCAATCAGGCTGGCAGGGGAGTGGTTAGGGGGTGATCAGGCTGGCAGGCAGAAGCGGTTAGGGCGATCAGGCAGGCAGGCAGGCAGGCAAGCGGTTGGGAGCCAGCAGTCCTGGATTGTGAGAGGGATCCCAGATTGGAGAGGGTGCAAGCTGGGCTGAGGGACACACTCCCCCCACCCTGTGCATGAATTTCGTGCACCGGGCCTCTAGTCTAAATATAAAAGCCTAAGCAACTGTTACCATTGGTCAACTGGAACGACTGGTCACTATGATGCACACTGACCACCAGGGGACGGAAACTCAATGCAGGAGCTGCCCCCTGGTGGTCAGTGTGCTCCCACAGTGGGAGCACTGCTCAGCCAGAAGCCGGGCTCAAAGCTGGCTCACGGGTTGCAGCAGCACTACCGAGCGGTTGCAGCAGGGCGCAGTGCGGCCAGGATGAGCGGGAACGGTGGGGCGCCCGGCCTGGCTTGGGCTCCTCCCTGGCC
>NW_005871054.1:198147-200961 GCF_000147115.1 Myotis lucifugus | reverse complement strand
TCCGGATTGCAAGAGGGCACAGGCCAGGCTGAGGGACCCCACCATGCACAAATTTGTGCACTGGGCCTCTAGTAAATCTATAAATCTAATGGAGGATGATAAAACATCTAACCTAGACTTCATAATTATGATAAATCCTAATAATAGAAATTAGATAGAAGCTTTTGTCCTTTGATTTAATGAAAATTGTATTTAAAAGTACATTTCCTGCCCTAGCCGGTTTGGCTCAGTGGATAGAGCGTTGGCCTGCGGACTCAAGGGTCCCAGGTTTGATTCCGGTCAAGGGCATGTACCTTGGTTGCGGGCACATACCCAGTGGGGAGTGTGCAGAAGGCAGCTGATCGATGTTTCTCTCTCATCGATGTTTCTAACTCTCTATCCCTCTCCCTTCCTCTCTGTAAAAAAAAATCAATAAAATATATTTTAAAAAAACACTACATCTCCTGTTGGTGGTGATTAACGTTTAGGCATTCCTAAAACACTGGGGTCAAGTTCAGCCCCTCTCCACAGACCCGGAGTGGAAAGGAGCACAACTCAAAATTTAGTTTGTTTGTGTGTTCTACATATTGAAGGCATACATGTAAATGCTCATGGTACATATCACATGGAGCCATACTTCAGCTGCTTGGCTTATGGGACATGCATGTCCATACTTCTGCAATTAATAAAAACAAAAACGCTGTTCTTTTAGAAGCTAGAATTACAGTCGCTTGAGCCATTGAGAACCTGGGAGTAACTACTAAAGACACGAAGCCAGTTTGAATGAAGCCAAAATGGATGTGACTCAGCTCCCGAGCTTTACTATGAGAAGAATTCCTCGGACCCTCCCTCAGATTATGTTTTACTACATATGTAGCTATTTTATATTTGATTAACCAACAACATATTTAAGGAAAGGAGAGGATTACTATAGGAAGCAAACATGTTCATCAGTCTAACAAAAAATAAGTGACAACCTCAAGGCAAAGGAACAAAACGGGAAACTACAAAAGGCAAATGGAAAAATTGAAAAGCAAGAACTGGGAACATAATAGAATATGGTTATTGGAGTAAACAACCACTTCTCAAAGGCTCCAGAAAGCACTGTTATAACACAGTCCAAATACTGATAGTTTGTAATGTAAACTGGTCATTATTAAAAGACTCAGGTACATTTCAAGTGTGTCATGCTTTAGAAGTATATTCATCAAAATTGTAACATTTTATATGAAAGGAGGGCTTGTTAGCCAATAATAGTAGTAATAGCAAACATTTAGCCTGTGGTTTATATGTTGAATTTTAATTCTCCTAGCAATTAGCTGACATAAATAACAGGGACTCTGAGATACTGTTTTCCTAATCTGAAACCCCAAATGGTTATCTATTGTGTCTTTCTAGATCTGAATTCTATAAGCACATTGTGCTTTCTGGAGGGTCTACAATGTACCCTGGACTACCATCACGGTTGGAACGAGAACTAAAACAGCTTTACTTAGAACGAGTTTTAAAGGGAGATGTGGAAAAGCTTTCTGTAAGTATCAATAATCCAACTAACATGCCTTTAAAACCCTGTAAAGTAGCTTGTTAATCTTGCCAGCCACCAGAGGGCGCAAGAAGTCTTTCTAAACAAATTTCTAATACGGTCAAGTACAGCCTTGAAGAGATAGGAAGCACTGAATGGTCAAGGTCATAAGGACTGTCCCAGAATGGTCATATTGCATGGCCACTTGTGTATTCAGTGGATGGAGATGAGTAGGTCCAGGACCAAACATTCTGGGTTATCTGTAATGACTAGCCTAGAATCAAGGTGTCTCTTAAATGCATGGGAAGAACCTGCTGTACTGTGAAGGGATAAATGCCCCACTTGGTGGTTTGGGGTTGTTTTTTATTGTTGTTTTTTGTTTTTAACTTTTTGGATATGTAATCAGCCTTCATTGCTACTCTTGGACTCTCATATTTCTGATTTTAGATTATTTTCTGGCTTTTTCTTGCATATGTCTTAGCTCCCCGATCAGATTATAAAACATCATGTCTTCAATTATTTTGCATCTCCATCAACTATCATAGCTCCTGAAATAACCTTTAATTAGTAGTTGTTGGTAAGTAGTGTAGAAAGAAAATTTTAAACTAGCACGTAATAGTTAATGGTCGTTTGACGTTGATTTTTTCCCCTATAAATTGGACTGTGAAGTACACTATATATTGTGTGCTCAACCAACAGTCATTTAATTCTGAATAAATCTCTCAGGTTTGTCTCATGGACTTTAATCAACTGTATTAGATGAGATTACACATTACAGAGGACTGTACATATTGGAGACACTAATAGTACATTTCTCATATGTGACTCAAAATTGGTGAAATTAAATTGAGTGTGGACACACATACATTAAATAAATTAAAAGACTGAAAGGAGCCATATTGTCCAAGTCCTTCACTCACTTGTCAGATTTTATTGAGTTACACATACTTTAAAATCGGTTTCAGGTGATCATTTATTTATTCAACATATATATGTTGAATTCCTTCAGGGTGACAATACTGGGATAAACAAAACAGTGGTGAACAAAAACCAAATCCCTGCTTTTAGTTTAAGAAGGATAGCATCTCAGTAGTGATAAGTACTATGAAGAGAAGGAAAGTAAGGTTGGGGGTTAGAAAGTGGTAGGAGTTGGGGAGATGGTGTGTTCCTTCATGTGGTGTGATTGGGGAAGGCCTCTGATGAGAAAACTTTTGAGCAGAGACCTGAATGGAGTGAGGAAATGAGCCACGTGACTGACTCTCTAGGGGAAGAAGCTTCTAGGCAGGAATAGCAAGTGCAAAAGCCCCAAGTTG
>NW_005871054.1:173839-197999 GCF_000147115.1 Myotis lucifugus | reverse complement strand
TAATGGGATTGCCGAGCAGCACTAGGGCTCAGTTGAAGTAAGTGATGCATTAGAAGTAAGGTGCTTAGTTTTTCTCCTGTAGTGTTCAGTTGCTTGAGGGCAATGCAAGTAGAGAGTTGATCACCTGAGTTGCAGTTTTTCCAAGTGAGTATGAGAGGGAGAGGACAGACTCACCAAGGATAATGTCAGGAAATGATGGAGAGGGCACACACTCATGCAGTGAGAGCAGATATGAGGAGAAATCACCTGGGGATCTGTAGATGACTTAGGCAAGGAGTAGTGGATGGAAGGAGTTTCTGAGGGCCTGTGGAGCTGTAGGGAGGAGGAGAGAGGAGCAGCAATGAAGAATAAGAATGCCTGTTACCAAGTCCCGGGGTCAGGAAGTGCTGTGAGAGAGAAACAGCAGCCAGCTGAGAAAGCTTCAAGGGCAGCAGTGTCTTCTGGGAGCCCAGCTTCCCTTAGAGCGGGGGTGGTCGGCCTGCAGCCCTGTGCCCCAAACAGCTGTTCTGCTGTAAATACAATTGTTTTGGACAAAGCCAGAGCCATTTTATATGGCGTTACCTATCACCACATATTTCTATAGCTGTCCAGAGAGACCTGCAAAGCTTCAAGTATCTGCTATCTAGCCCTTTACAGAAACAGTTTGCTGACCCCTACCTACGAGCAAAACAGTAATTCTAATAATTATAACAGGTTAGCCTCAGAGTTGATAACTGGTGTTTTTCTGAGATGTATTATCCCATCTTACGATTCATTTATGTGACATAAAGATACTTTAGAATGACAGTTATTTTGAGTCCTTTTGCAGGACTTGTGGCACTGTTAATAAAACTGCTACATCATTTTAAGGTTTCTTTTAGGTGTTAACTGACCATACAGATTGAGGTGTGTCCTTGTTAGGCAGTTAATACTGGCCATAGAGTTTTTTTGTTTGTTTGTTTTTTTGGCCATAGAGTTTTAAACTTTTCCCGCTTGTCTTTCATTTGGTTACTGTGTTCATTTCTTCCAATACCCCCAGGATTTATTTTGACCATATTTGGCCTTTGAGAATATTTTATTTGAATCTGAGAAAGTAGAAAGAGAGCTTTGCTTATAAGAAAAGAGTTTCAATCTTCCTCTATTGCATGGGACTAAAGTCATAGCAGCGTTAGACCTTGAAGAAACCACAGAAGTCCTCTTATCCAAACTCTTCATTTGATAGCTAGCTAAGTGGTCAACCCCTGTGTTCATCCACCAGTTGATGGGAAAAGCTGCCACAAGCAGAATCTGGTATTTGGGCTCACAATAGGGTGGTCATGGGATTTATCGTTCAAATCAGGACACTTGATAGTGCTGTTACTAATGATGGGGTAACAGGTGTAAATCAGGACTGTTCTAAGCACACTAAGTATGAGCTTTGGGCAAATTACAGAATGTCTCTACCTCAGATGCCAAATCCTGCAGTCCTACTTAGACCACAGGACGTTGGTGAGAATTCCACAGGAGAATGTGTGAAGTCGTTACACAGCACAAAGCACTATGCACATGTGACATTTTATCATCTCTCTTTAGAAATTTAAGATCCGCATCGAAGACCCACCTCGCCGAAAGCACATGGTATTCCTGGGTGGTGCCGTTCTAGCAGACATCATGAAAGACAAAGACAACTTCTGGATGACCCGACAGGAGTACCAAGAAAAGGGTGTCCGTGTGCTGGAGAAACTCGGTGTGACTGTTCGATAAACTCCAAAGCTTGTTCCCATCACACCCCTAACGCTTTCTTTTTTCCTTTATTGCCAATCTTTGAACTCATTAAATTCCAGGACATGGAAGAGGCCCCTCTTTAACCTTTAACTGAAAAGGTCAGGTTTTATTCTGGAGTCTTGGGGAAGCTTTGTTAAATTTTTGTTAATGTGGCTAAATCTGACTGTTTAATGCAACCACTTCCTTACAAA
Source organism: Myotis lucifugus (assembly GCF_000147115.1). Lineage (NCBI taxonomy): Eukaryota > Metazoa > Chordata > Mammalia > Chiroptera > Vespertilionidae > Myotis > Myotis lucifugus. The sequence continues at coordinate 196,065 of NW_005871054.1, read as the reverse complement.
CAGAAGGAGAGGGCAAAGGGTCCTGTCTGCTGCTTTGTCTCTGCTGAGTAGGCATTTAGATCATTCCTGTAGGCTTTCTAGTTTCACTTGACTGCTCTAATGCTGCTAGTTTCAGCGCACTAGGTGGTATGCCTTTATTAGCATAAGAAACTTTAACAGGAGCTTTTACACGTTATTGGGGTGGGGGGTAAGGGATGGGTGGGCAGCTGCTGAACCCTTAGGGCATTTCATCTATATTGTGCCGCTTTCAACACAGATTTAAGTACCTTACAGCTCTGGTATTAACTTTTTAGGGAAATACTGGGCTCAGGACTAAATTGTATTGGGTGAGTGTTTGTGTGTAGGGGCCAGGGGAGTTGATCTTTTGATTTTGATATTTTGATTTTTGAGCTCTTCTGCTCTGGGTACAAAAGATGAACTTTATTTACAGTATTTTGATTTGGCAGGTTTTCTTCTACTTTTGATCTGCCTGGAACTGTTTTCATATGATAGAAAAAAATAAGTATAGTATCCTATGTGGCGTAGGGATTTTTTTTTTTTTAATCAACCATGTTATCTGGGACTAGACTCCCTAAAATCTATCAATAGAAAAGTAACATCTTTAAAAATGCTATTGGACATTCAAATTACAGATATAAAAAGTGCTTAAGAGCTGGTATTTTCTAAGAGTTTCTGTTTATACCAGAAGCATTAAGGTAAACCCAGTGCCAAGTATCATTCTTGCAAATTATTGTTTTAGATAACTGACCAGTGCTTATGTAATAAAAACAAGTAAAAAATAAATAATTACCGGCAGTAGATTATAATTGTTGGGTTAAAAATAACATTGAAATATGGGACTTGTTGCCAGTTGGGTAATTTTCATTCATTTTTTTTGTTTTGATTTGAACCTTAAGGAGAGTAAAATTTGACTATTTAAAATGTTGGCCAAAAAAAAATCAAGATTTAAATTTGTATCTGTATTGAAAAATTAATCATATCAACATAATCGCAGCCATTTTATGCTTGAAAGAAGAATTATTGGTAATTTGTAAATGTTAGCAGACTTTCCTTCCTAATTCAGAAAATCATATTTATGAATTCTGTCAGAATTACTTGGTATCTGAAAAAAATACTAAGGCCTGAATGCTTTCTAAATTCGAAAAACACAGTAATAAATTATATCATGCTAAGTACAAAATGCAGATTCTGAGGGGAAAAGTTTGTTGTTTTGTTTTTTTTCCCCCAAAAAATTATTTACTAATAATGAAAAGAAAACTTTGCTTTTGAAAGGAGAAGCATATTTTTCTGGGTAACTGAAATCGGAGAAATTATTGGCTTTAAAGTCTCTTTTGTGAGAAAACTTAAAAATCAGTTTATATGAAATAAGCAGCAAAAGGAGGCTAGTTTTCATTATGCAGCTTCTGTTATTAAGTATTTTTTCTCTGTTTACCTCAATTTGAACAAATAAAAGAAGTTTGCCTGCATGCTGGCCATGCTTCAGTACATGTGAATAGCCTATGAATAACATCTACTAGATTTTAGGGACCTGGATGTCTGAGTACTTTGGGATTCTAAAGTGTTCCTAAATCATGTTCTTATAAATCCCCCCAGCCTTTTGAGTACTGGACTTTTGTAAAGGACACAAATGTAGGACCAGTACCTACTAGCTGTTCATTTCAGGTAAATGGATTGACTCTTGGCCTTTGGTCATGATTTTATAATATGGGGGCAGAAAACAACAAAGAATGGGATAGGCTCTTAAATAAAACAATGAAAGAGCACTTATCATCTGTCCTTTGTAGGATTTGGTTTTAATTTCATATTCTGCTAGCAAACATGACATTAAAATGGTGTATTAATATATATAGTATAATTTTAAAATTCCATTTTATAATTTTCCTATTCCAAGGTGAAATGATGCATTTAGAAATTTTGGGGGTGGGTGAAGTGTTGTGTTTAATTGAATTTGTCTAGTATGAGTTTTTCAAATTAAGATTTTTTCTGTTATGAAAGAGATCTGATATTTAGCTCTTAAACCATTGTCATTTAAATTTCTAAAAATGATTAAAATTATTTTCTTTTAAAATTAGGATTGCTAATACTTTGATCTTTGAGAAGGGCTTCTTAGAAATAGGTCCTATGGTTAAACTTTTTTCTTCAAAACTTGGTTTTGGATGTTAACTTTTACACGGTTCTGAGCACTGTTAACAATATCAGTAAAGTATTTTGAGAAACATTGGAAAGTTAAAAATTCTGAATTTAACATGAATATACTTCTTTTTGATTCAGAAAATAAAATCAGGTTTTTCAAAGTAAACTTGAATTTTGTCTTTCTCTTAATAGTTTTTCTCGTTAGTTTCATTTTCTTATATTCATTTACATATTCATTTTTGCTAATGCAAGATGGATTGACAACTGTAGGCCAAGTTTCATTCAATGTTCTATTATTTGACCCCAAAACCTCTTCATTTCTGGTATGATTTCAAATACTTGTCAGGAGGGCGGGGGGTTGGGGAGGATAAAAAATAAGAGCAAATGACAGCTATAGCTATATTAGAGATTTTTTAAAAAAATAGATATTTTATTGAATTTTTACAGAGAGAAAGGGAGAGGGAGAGTTAGAAACATTGATCAGCTGCCTCCTGCACACCCCCTACTGGGGATGTGCCCGCAACCAAGGTACATGCCCTTGACCAGAATCGAACCTGGGACCTTTCAGTCCGCAGGCCGACACTCTGTCCACTGAGCCAAACCGGTTAGGGCTATTAGAGATTTTTTCCCCCCTCAAACAGAGACTGTCTTGTTTCCCAGAAGATACCCTGTGGTTTTCAAATAGTAGGTAGGAATGGTAGGTAGACTGGTATGTCACATGCCTCTTTCCAAGGATATTTCAGCTCATCTGCAGGCTTTTAGGCATATTATTTTTAATAAAACAACTAAAGAAGGATGAAAGTTTATTAAACTGACCCTTGCTTTTATACCTGCCTTTGAGGATGGAGGCTGGGGAGTAGACTCAAGTGTTTTTGTTTTTCCTTCAGGAAATTGTATGCTTGAATCTCATTGCTCCCTTCATGGCCGAAGTCCCCAGGACCTCCTGAGTTTGCCTCTGATGTCTTAATTTTCTTTTAGTTTCCAGGAGTATAGAGTGACAGCTGTCTACAAATGTTACAGAGGAAGACACTATATAAAGTCTCCTTGTGGATGGAATGAAAGCCGCAATTTTGTTCATCCATTGTACAGCTGAGTGCATTTATTAACTATGATTTTAGAACCATTAGAGAAGGTATCCAGCTATAGTGAACCAGACACTCAGGGATTGCTTTTAGTTCAGTGTTTAGTGCGCTCTCTAACCTTATACTCAGGCCAACTGCCCACAGTACCAGGGGTTTTGTAGGTTCATTTCCATTCAGCTCAAATTCTGTGACCGATTAAAAGATTGGAAATGTTACGTCAGAGGTAAGTGGAGGAAGCGGGGAGGACCTGGGAAAGCGTATTGCATCTATTGTAAGTATCCCAGTTTGTGTTCTCTGCAGATGGAAAGTATCTAAGTAGGTAGGGGGAATCCAGATGATTTCTCACTTCTCTTTGGCTGAACAGAATTCCTGTTCTCTCTGATTTCTACACTCAGTTCCTTCCACCCACTAGAGAGAAAAAGACTGGAAAGGACTGCAAATAATTTTTCTTTAAACCGAAGAATTAGTATTTTAACTGTGTGCACTGGCCAATTGGAAGGTTTGGATTGGGGATTGCAGAGACCAGTCACAAGGATAATACAGGATAGTTTTCAAGTGTAGGGTAGGCTCCTGAGCGCAGTGCCTTTTGCTAATACCAAGCTGAGCCTTTGCCAAGTGCAGTGGTTCTCAACCTTCCTAATGCCGCGACCCTTTAATACAGTTCCTCATGTTGTGGTGACCCCCAACCATAAAATTATTTTCGTTGCTACTTCATAACTGTAATTTTGCTACTGTTATGAATCGTAATGTAAATATCTGATATGCAGGATGTATTTTCATTGTTACAAATTGAACACAATTAAAGCATAGTGATTAATCACAAAAACAATATGTAATTATATATGTGTTTTCTGATGGTCTTAGGCGACCCCTGTGAAAAGGTCGTTCGACCCCCAAAGGGGTCGCGACCCACAGGTTGAGAACCGCTGGCCTAGTGACTGCTTTTTTCAAGATTAGTGAAAAGAAAACAAATGAGCTGCTTTGCCCTTGAATGGGGGCTTGAAAAAGAGTGCCCTGACTCTCAAGAATAAGAACTTTATTCATTAAAACTATTATAAATATTTGCATCTTAATATTTTAATATTTAACATTTTAATATTACAAATGTTTGAAATATTAATATCAAAGGTTGACATTTTAAGCAATTAGTTCAGGAAATTCTGAAGTTAAGATCTGCCACAATATTAATTTGATCTTTTTGTTAAATGACTATCTTGATACTATGCAGGGATTGGTTTTTTAAAAAAATATATTTTTATTGATTACAGAAAGGAATAGAGAGGGAGAGAGATAGAAATACCAATGACGAGAGAGAATCACCTACCAGCTACCTCCTGCACGCCCCACACTGGGGATGGAGCCCACAACCTTGGTATGTGCCCTGACCAGGAATCGAACCGTAACCTCCTGACTCTACCACTGAGTCATGCTGGCAGGCGGGAATTTTTTTTTTTTTTTTTTTTTTAGACCTATCAAAGTATACACAAGAAAACTGCAAGGCCTGTCTTACTTTAGGAACCAAATCTTAGGATGTCCTGAGTAAGAATTCTCTTAACTGCTCTTCTATTTACGTATTTCATGCCAACTTACTGTCTGAAGAGTAAGAAATTTGGGCCTATACTGAGGCTCAAATGTAAAAATAAGTTGATAATATACATTTGACCCTTTGATTTGAAACCTTCAGTCTACCTACGTGTGTGTGTGTGTGTGTGTGTGTTCTTAGATCTACATCTGAAGGCTTCCGCATTGCATTTAAGAATTGTTGAAAAGGAATGTAGGTTTGAAGCCTAAAGCTACGATGATGAGGTACAATTCAAAGGACCTGGATGATCAAGCAGGGAGGCCATTTTGCTTATTTTGTTCTTATTTAGCGGTTTAGGTGGGATTTCATGTTTGTATCCTACAGGAAATGATAAGAGTATAATTACCTAAATTTTTTAAATAGTCAAATTGCCCCTTAATGTCTTTCTCAGTATAAAGTCCGAATCACATGGACTGTTTAAAAGTGCAGGTTCCTGAGCCACACTGTGGACCTGCCAAACTTGACTGGGGCCTGAGGGTGTGCCTGTTCTGCTGTGCTGATGGGCCTAATCCCCACTCCCCCAAAGCTCTCTGTCCCTGCAGTAGGATATCAACAGGACAAGCAGGCTCCAAATTACGACCCACACCCCCCCCCCGCCCCCCAACTGCCCCTGTCCCACACCTGTGTGCCATTGCCTCGTTCTTCTGAAAACTGGCCCAGCTTTTAGCAAACAGGTTCAGCAGTGTGTGGGAAACCAGCTCAGAGCAGTGTTGATGGGTCAGGTCAGTATGCTCACCTCCACTGTGCCTCCCCAAACAAATTCCAGTCCCGTTGAGGGATACTATCCTTCACTCAAAATGCAGATTCCTCTGGGAAGGTTAAAGCACCATCATCAGTCACTTACACATTTGTGGGAACTGCCAGGAAGTCCAGTGACTCAAACAGACACCTCCTGAGGATTAGCAGCTCTGGTTAAAGTGAAGGGAGGCCTGCAAGTTTGGCCTGAGGAGTGCCTAGGAGACAACAGGCAAACTCCAGAGGAAAAGGAGAGGACTCACTGGGGCCAGGTCACTTCTTAGGGACCCACGGAGATGGAAGTGGTGAAATAGAGCAAACTGCCAGTTTCAAAGACTTTTTAGAGATGTTTTCTCCTCACTTCTGGCTAGCAGGGCTCCCAGCTCCCTGAGCTTGCGTTAGCACAGCTCCGTGCTGCAGGTCAGCCGCTCGGTGGATTAAAGTGATTTGTAGTCTGGCCAAGGAACCCACCTACCAGATGTAGCTTTACTTCTGGAGAGGAAATATCTGTTTTAATTTCCATGCAACTGACATACAAATGAACTTTGGGATGCAACTTAGAGATCACCTATCTGTATATACAGTTTTTTCAAGTTCTGATGTTTTTTTTTAACATATAAACCCAGTTGGTTCCAGAATTTGGAAGTTTGTGGGATTTTTTTTATTTCAGTTGATATCTGCTAGAGAGAGAAACAAAGCTTACCTCTGCATTTTCTCTTTTAGACAAGGATAATTTTAGCGAGAGATTTGAATGAAAAGGAGGAGGGAGGGGGGCAGGCTGCTACTATGTATTAAAATTAAGTACCCAGCTGCAGATAGGTACCTGAAGGAGAAAAATTAAGTAGCTAGCTGCAGGTGAGCACATGAAGGAGGAAAATAAAGTGAGCGGCTGCAGGTGAGGAGGTGGTTAGCGTTCTAGTGCGGGAACCCTCTGAAAAGACGTTTGCTGGATCCTCTGGGTGAGTAGGAAATAACTTTTAACTTGAACTGAATTCTACAATCCATACGAGTAAGCTTTGGAGTTCTCTCTAGATGAAGAGTGTGTAGTGATGCTGGATGCATTTTCTTGCTGTTTGTTTGCCTGCATATCTCATGCCTTTTCTCCGCGAAAGCTTCTCTTACATTTTCCGTTTCACTCGAGCACGGGGCAAAGAGCCTCCTGCATGTCAGATTCTGTTAGAAGCCTTGTTTGTTCTGAATGTTTGTCATGAAATTTGTCCAAAAGTGGAAGTATTTAATTGTGCATAATGACCAACAGTCGTTTTCATGACTTCTAGAAATACCGAAAACTCAGTTTAAGGTCCCTTAAAGTACAATGCCGTTCCTAAGGTGGGTTTTTGGGGTGTCGGCGTCTACTGTTTGCCTTTCTCAAACGGGTGGAGGTGATGCTAGGAAGACTGTCTTCTGACTTGAAGCTACCGTTCTTGTAAAATGGGGCGACAATTTTGTTTATTTCTTTAGTTTTTGTTAATCCTGCCAATCTCAGAAGGGAGTTGGCTGGAAATGATCTTTCCCATTTCCTATATGTAGCGCTCTTTTATGCCTTCAACATTTTGTTGTTGTTGCTCAGACAGTTCAAAAGAAGCTAGATTTGTGGTGTGAGCCAACAAAAATCCTCTCAGGTGCTTCAGAAACAATGAGAAAGGCTTCCTTGAGCTTTCTAAATGAACGTTGTCTTTGTTTTGTTGCATTTCTGGGTCTCTTGAACAAATAAGTGCGGGGAAAGATTTATGTCATGAAATTCCCATGGCTTAAGAGTCTAATGAGGTTTGGATTTGTGGAGCTGGCTCCCACCCCCACCCCGCCATCGAATCTCTGAGACCGGAGGACTTTAGAATATGGCCCACAAAAACCTTTGCTGTTGCCGTATCCCCTGAAACGACAGGATAGAATGAGCTACGAAGCACCTTAAACTCTTGGAAGGCAAGATTTGCCAACTGGCAAAGTAAACTGGTAGCTTGCTCCACTAGCTGGTTTTATTCAGAAGCTGGGACCGACATTGAAATTTCCACTACATTTCAATCCAGTTACTACTTTCAAGAATATATCCTGCTTTCTTCAGGCTCGGGGCTTGTCTGCTAAAATAATTAGCTGTGAGGCAGCCGGGGAAAGAGCCGCATCTGCAGAGGCGGACGAGGTTAGGAGGCGAGGAGGGGGTAAGCCCTGGCCTGACTAGCAGCTGCCCACCCTGCGGGAGCAGAGCTTGCCACGGGGACGCAGACGTTCAGAGGAGAAACGAGGAAACCATTCGCCCAGGTGGCTTGGGTTCTGACAGTGTCATGTAAACTGTTTCCCTGTAGACCACGGGAGGATTTTGAGGCTCCGAGGTGTTCCCTCGCGCCCACCTTCACCCCCTTCCTCTCCTAGCATTTCCAGCAGCCTCAGGCCAGGGGTGCCTGAGACTCCATCCCGAGGGAGCTGATCGCCACAGGGATACCGGGTTCCACTCCCAGGCATTGAGGGGACACTTCCCAGGGCTCCTTTGCACTTGGAAACACATGACTCAGAAGCCAGAGAATTTTGTATTGAATTAAGTCACGGCAACCGCTTAACATCAGGGTGTATTTGTCCAAAGGCTTCTTAACGGGTTTTCTGTGAGATGAAGACAAAGGCTTCCCCCCTGTCCCTCGGGCACTGGGCTCCTGGACCCCAGGCTGCTCTGTCTGTCTGTCTGGTGGCTCCCACGTGCCTGGAGAGAGTCGGCACCCCGGGTTCCTGTGCCTCAGTTCACTCAGAGAGGAAAGTGCGGCCCCCTGTGTCCAAGGGCCTTGGCTTCGAATCCCTTTTGGAGCAGGAGTGCCTTTCCCCGCCTTGGTTTACTGCCTTTCGGAGAAGAGAAGGCATCTAAACAGCGGGGGCTGGGCGTGTGCAATGGCTTCGCTTGTTGTGAGCGGAGACCACGGGGTCCTCAGGCCCTCTGCTAGCGGAAGGCGTCCCGGGGGACCCAGGAATGATGCCGACGCAGCAGAAGGCTGCCATGGTCGTCACTCACTGAGCACCCACTGAGCACTGTCCACGCTCTACCTGCCTTCTCACACTCGTTCGAGCAGGAGTGACTATAAGGACTCGGGGCTAGGAAGTGGTAGGGGCAGGTTGAATTCAAACGTCTCTCCAGCTACACAGCCTTTGCTGCAGCACCCTACAGTGGCTCCGCGTGATGGTCGTCTGTCTCTCAAAACCTTTATCTTGAACTGCCGGGCCTTGGGGAAAAGCACTTGTCCTTTGTGTGTCTTAATTTAGCTCAGGAAGATGAGGAGGGTGCCCAGCCCCGAGCGGTTGCCGTCCCAAGTGCCATTAGAGAAGCGCTTTGATATGAAGTGCCCTCTAAGAGCTTGCTCTTCTGTTTATAGCCAACTATTCCCGGGAAGGAAATTGAGTGGACGCTCTGGGAGCGAACAAATGAATGGCCTGCTGGCCACAGGCATTTCTATCCGAGCAGCTTGTCACACCGTTAGGGCTTATCAGGTTCGGACTTTCCTTTGTCGGTCGGCTTTGTTTTTGCCTAGCAGGTGTGTTCATTCTGGTTCCAAGGCCCGAATTTAGATCAGAACTTGACAGATCAGTCAGTGGGGTTTTCAAAATCTCCACTCACGACAGGAAGGCCAGAAATGGAAAGAATGTCAGTCATTATGGTTGCAGTGGCCCTTGGAGTCCAAATGACCCTTGGAAATAACACTTGGAGAAGGAAAACATTTGAATCACGTAAGGCTGTGAAGAACGTGCCCTGTGTGGAATGCCCTGAGCATGGCGAGTGCGGGGGCAAGCTCTCGGGGTGACTGTCGTCGATGGGGACAGCCCAATGGGCGGCCGCAGATGCTAAAAAGTGGAAGACGACAGCCCTGGCCGGTGTGGCCTGGCTGGTTGAGCATCGTCCCACGCACCAAAAGGTCTCCAGTTCCATTCCCCATCAGGGCACATACCCAGATCCCTGGTCTGGGTGTGTGCAGGAGGCAACCAATCGAAGTTTCTCTCTCACATCGATATTTCTGTCTGTCTCTCCCTCTCCCTTTTACTCTCTCTAAATAAAAACATGTTTCTAAAATTAAAAAAAAAAGGTGCCAGAGGACAGGATGTTGCCTCCTGGGAGATAGTAACTGCTCACAGACAGACCTTCAGTGTGTCACTCAAGCAGCAGCTAAAGTTCCTGATCTGAATTCAAGGATGTTTCCCAGGTCTCCAGCGGTGGACAGCAGTGTTGTTTAAGGTGGTCATTATTGCTCACATCCCGCTTTGGCTGGGAGCAGAGGGAGGGGCCTGGACCTGGGTCCCCTGTCCCCGCTGCAGGAGGACACAATTAGCAGTTAGCCTGTGTCTGCAAGCCCCGGGGAGCAAAGGGGAGGAAGGAAGGAAGGAAGTTGTGTAGGATAAACAAAACAAAGCACAACCAAAAAAAGCCGCAGAAAGGACTTCAGATGTGCAAGAATCTGTAATTCCCATACTCATGGGATAGCCGAGGGTTAGGACCTGGATTAAATGTTTTCCCATGAAATGGGAATACCAAGAAAAAAGTGATCGGGAGGGTGGAGTGCCTGGCTTGCTCTGAAGAGGTCTTGGAAACAGTTTCCTCTTGTGTTTCTGGATGTGGACACACAGCCAGGCCGATAGATAAATTGTTTAAAAGGCTATCCAGCAAGTTTTACCACAGGGTCGTTCGTATTGCCAATTTGCCTTTAACTTTCCATGGCAGGCTTACATAGCTTTTATGAGCTTGTTGAAAATAATTCAGCACTTAAAAAAAAAGGGATTTAAAAAAAGTGAACCTACAGATAAAAACAAAACAAAACAAAAATACAAAATGATCTCTTGCGTATTCACCAAAACCCATTCCAAATGAAGCCGTCTCTGGCAGACACGATGTTAGAGTGACTGGTGACCGCCACAATTCAGGGCTTTTACAATATCCAAGGGGAGATTCCCCGGGATTGACACTGGGTGCCACACCCCTCGGAGAGGAGGCTTTTCCCGCATCCCAATGGCCCTTCGGATAGAATCGAGCAAACACCTCTAAAAAGCAGGCGTGGTGGGCATTTTAATAGGCTGCTGAATGACCTCGATTTGAAGTGGGCCAAGATGACGCAGCCTCATGGCATGCGGCGGCCGAGTGTCAGCTGTGCAGCTGTTCTGGTGAGGGGCTGGGGGGCCGGCTTGCGTGGGAGCCAACGGTTTTGCAAGTTTTGTGCATGTATATGTGTCAAGTTCATTCGAAGATGGTCTGTCACGTTGAACTTGACACTGAACCAAGAAAATAAAAACATGACAAAAGTCAGTTCCCTCCGATGCTTGTTTCAGTTTGTGCAAAATAAGCACATTTGCAATCTTGTGTGTATTCCGTTGATTTTGTAGGAAACACAGTTTTTATTCCTTCACTGGGTAGCATTGTTATTGTGTGTTAGCAACCATCATTGGACCAGGAAGCTTGCATGTAAGGATGGGGGTCCCATCGTTTAAAGATTCAGGCTGCGTTTCCTAAATGAAGCGGTGATGGGGTAGAGCACGTCCCCAGGACCTTCTGGAGAACTTGAAGGGGACGGACTCTCAGGTGTTGTCCCCTCCTTCCCTGTTCAGGGCAGCCCTCAAAGTGGGTCTGAAGCCAGGGACATTTAAAATCACTCGTATTTGCGTGAAAGTCTCCGAATTTTGAATTTAAAGAAGTTAACTGTTCTGTGGGGTTCTACCCCAGGTAAGAATAGGGGGCAGTGGGGGAGGGGGTGACGCAGCATCCCCAAGGGAATTCTGTGAAACCCACGTGCCAGCAAAGTGCCTACAACTCCCTCATTTCTGGGCCCCTCGTTCTCATGTGTAAACAGCCAGTTCCAAGGTGCTTGGAATAGTTATTATTTCCGGTCTCTTCCTCAAAAGTTCCCTTTAGGACTAAGATTTGAGGACTTCATAGGTCTTGTTATTATTATTATTTTCCATATGAGAGTAAGCCTTAGAATACCAAGGCCGCAGCGGCCAGGGCGATCGGGAAGACGGTGATGACAAAACAGATGCAGGGGCTCAGTTAACTCAAAGGAAACCTAGAAACGGGGGTTTTCGTTAGGGTGACCGTCTCCACGGGCGCTGTGTGAGTGGACACTGGTCATGATGCTTGTGGCCACAAAGCATCTTTCAAACTCACTAACTCGCCTCCTTGCAGCCAGGCCTTTCCGGGCCAGGGGGCAGCATAGGCCTGGGGCTTGTCTTCAACTGGACCCCGGCCTTCCCAACAGGTTTGTGAGCTCCCAGTACCTCTTGGTCGTTTCTTTTCTGCTCAAACCGTCCAGGGCAGGTTTGTTGTTTGCAGCTAAGTGCCCGACTAACTAAGAATGGCTAGAAAGCAATTCTTTTTATTTTCCTTCAGGAAAAGCAGTCTTTTTTATTGAACCTGCCTTGGTGTGGGGCAGTTCTGTCCTAATGAAACCAGTGCTTGGCAAGGAAGGACATGAGATAGTTGCAGAACATTAAGTTCAGTGATATAGCACGCGTTTATTCTCCATGCACGGCAGAGGCGGGCTCAACAGTCAAAGACAACTTTCTCGTTCAAGTGCCAGGCCCACTCAGTCCCCTCCATTGGGTAGAGCGAGAACCTGACTTAAGGTTTTCATAGGATCCGAAGGTCAGAAGAGCCGAGAATGTACTCAGCCATATCCTGCTGAGGTTTCTTTTTGGTTTTTTTTGTGTTATTTACCCTACAAGTATGGTAAGAGTAATAAAATCCCAAATAAATTCCCAGGAAATATGGAGGGATCTCTAAATGATCATGAAGTAAGGCAAATTCTTGGTAGTGTTTCCCCCCTTTTCTTAGGGGAGCCGTGGGTTGAAGAATGAGAATTGTATTTGTGCCTTCTCTGAAATCAAGAAGTGTTAGAAACTGTCCGGCCGGTGTGCTCAGTGGTTGAGCGTTGACCTATGAACAAGGAGGTCACGATTCGATTCCCCGTCAGGGCATAAGGCTGGGTTGTGGGCTCCATCCCCAGTGTGGGGCGTGCAGGAGGCAGCCGATCAATGATCCTCTCTCATTATTGATGTTTCCATCTCTCTCTCTCTCCCTCTCCCTCCTAAAATCAATAAAAATATATTTTAAAAAATATATCTTTTAAAAAATTGTTAGAAACCAAGAGAGCCACTTTGAAATGTGTTTTCCTTGATGCCAGTAAACTGAAATTATTTAGTCAAATAAAAACAGATGTTTAATTCACTGTCTGCTATGGGCTGAGCTCTCTGCTGGCTGCTGTATGGAAAATCGCAGCGACATTTATTTCTTCTGAACCAGTGGAGAGTAGCTTCAGACTTCCATGCCCCCTTATCGCTTACTACCTCAGTGTGTGTTTCCTAAGAACAGGATATCCCTTTACAGAGCCACAGTGCCGTTATCAAGTTCAAACAGTTTAATTCCATTACCGTAATATCTCCTCTTCTACTCTCCATTTTCCAAGTTGGTCCAGTAGTGCCTCAGAGCATTTCCCAGACTCCAGTGTAGAATCAAACCCAGCACCACGCTCAGCAGTCGGATGCCGTGTCTCTCTTGTTTTCTGTTCTCTGGAACCGTTCCTCAGCCTTTGTCTTTTATGACGGAAACCAGTTACCTTCCAGAACATTCCTTCACTTGGCTCCTCGCGTGTTTCCTCATGACTAGGGTCAGGCTATGCTGCCCAGTCAGAAGGTGAGGTAAGTGATGGTGGATGATGTCCCTCTGCTTATGCTCATTGTGATCACCTGGTCAGTGTGCTGTCAGGCTTCTCCGCTCACTGCATAGCTACCATTTCTCCTGGTAACTAAGAAGCAACCGTGGGGCGACGTACCCTGGGTTTTCAAGGACCAGCATTCCACAGTAATGGAGGAGGCTGCCGAGGGCAGTGGTGGAACCGGCTCGGATCCCGACTGTGCCGTCCACTATCTGTGTGGCCTGGGGCAGCTACCTGACCTCTCACAGCCACCTTTCCTCATCTGTGAAATGCGATACTAATAATTGCCTTCCGGGGTTGAGAGGGTAAATAAATATAAGGGGCTTGGTGGATGGGAGGTACCCGCAGATGTTAGGGTGCTTCTCACCCTCTTCCTCCACCTTAGCAAGGCTATTTGAGGGCAGTGGTTTGTTGGTCTCTTCCTGCTGCTTCCAGTGCTATGAAGGGACATGAGGGATAAGTAGGTCACCCAATACAGCACCGATGGAAAAGCAGGAAAGAAAGTGTGGTGTTCTCGTCGGAAATGCCAGCAGCAGGTGGGGGCGGGGGGGCGGGGGTAGTGGTCATGCTCAGCTTGAGGCTCAGCCGCAAGGAAAGGGCCGATGGGACACGGGCAGGGACCGACCTGGGCTCCGGGACTCCAGGTTCACCCCACACCCAGACCAGAGGCCCAGGCTGCTACAGAACCCACTCCGCCCCCTGCTGTGTCCCGGGAAACCACAACCTCATCTCGGCCTCCATTTCCTCATCTGAAGAATGGGGGGGTTTGCCCTGGCCGGGGAGCTCAGTTGGTTAGAGCATCGTCCTGCTACACCACCAGGTTGTGGGGTTCGATCCCGGTCAGGGCACATACAAGAAGCAACCAATGAATACATAAATGGGGAACAACAAATTGATGTTTCTCTCTCTCCCTGCCTCTCTCTCTTAAAAAATAAAATAAATATGCACTAGCTGGGTTGGTTCAGTGGATAGAGTGTCAGCCTGTGGACTGAAGGGTCCTGGGTTTGATTCTGGTCAAGGCCAAGTACCTCAGTTGGGGGCTTAATCCCTGGGCCCCAACAAAGGGCTCGAGCGTGAGGCAACCAATCAATGTGTCTCATGTCGATATTTCTCTTTTCTCCCCTCCCCCTTCCTTCCACTGTTTCTAAAAATCGATGGAAAAATATCCTCAGGTGAGGATTAACAACAACAAAAAAGAAATATGAAGAGTGAGGTGTTTTGAGTTCTCAGTCCAGGCTGGGCATTAGAATCGGTAGGGGAATTTTGAGAAAAATGCCAGTTCTTGGACCCATCCCCTGACCACATAAGTCAAAACCCAGGCATCAGAGTTTTTCAGAAGTTCCCCAGCAGATTCTACTGTAAGTCAAATGGGAGACCCTCAGGCCTAACTCATCCTAAACATTCTTCCTCGCCTTAAGTTTCTACGAGTCTGTGAATGGAATATTCGGAGGAACTGAGTTTTCTGGTGAACTTAGAACTCACCACCAGAATTTCCTCCTTGTTTCTATTCCTTTTTTCTTTCCTTTAACATTTCTAAAGTGAATAAGTCAAAATAATCTTGAAGGTCCTTCCTACTGTAATGTTTCTATGACCACAGGAGAAGAATATTCTGAGGAACGGGGTTTTCGGGTGAATTTAGAATCCCACCAAAAATTATTTTCCATTTTTATTTCTAGTTTCGAAAACATTTTAATAGTACAATTTCCTGCCTAGAAAAAAAGGGATAATAACTGCATAACATGGGGGCCATGATGGGTCCTATCCGAGCCAGAGCAGACATTGCGAATTGATGATACCGACCTCTGACTTGCCTTTAAAATCCTCTCAATCCTAGCCAGCCATGACCAATCAATCAACTAACACTTGAGATAAGACCTATTTGCTATTCTAGGTATGCTGATTTCAGCTCAATATTTCTTTCATAATGGGATAGCTTCAGGGCCGAAAGGGCAAGACTCCAAACGGCCCTTCCTCAACTCCAAGTGCAGAGGCCTATAGAACAGGCTAGGGGGGCTGTGCTGAATGTATACTGAGATTGGATACGCTTTGGGTGTAAATGCATATAGAAAGTATGAAAGTACTGGTGGCCCAGTGCATGAAATATGTGCACTGGTAGGGTCCCTAGCGGCTGCTGGCTACCAGCTGCTGGCTGGGGCCTCCCTCCCTTCCCCTGGCTGGCCCTGCCCCCTGGTCGAACTCCTGGACGACCTCCCGGTCGAGGGGACAATTTGCATACTACGCTTTTATTATATAGGATGCTTTGCTACCATTTGCTTCTTTTAAGTTGAATATAGAGAAGCCAGTTTGGGGGAAACAGTATAGCAGAGCAAGACCCAGGGTTCAAATCCTGATTCTGCCAGTCACTAGTTAGTCACCTGGGACAAGTTACAAGTTTTCTCCTCTGAAAATTTGTCTAGTAATACTGTCTACCTTGTAGGATTATGAAGTTTAAGTGAAATAACAGACTTAACACCCAGGGTCCTACACGCAGGGAACTCTCAACAAATGCTACCTGTTTACCTTGTCAATACCACTCCCGAAAGGTTTTATTAAGTGAGCTATAAGTCAAAATCGCATCGATGTGTTACAGGCAGTAGGGAGAACAGAAATAGCTATATTGTGCCCCAACACCAGCTGGTGGGAGGGACGTGAATTTGTGTCCATCCAAAGTGGGTGTTGTTGTGTGGTTTGGGAGGACAGTGACCCATATCTAGGATGTGGTCATGTAAGCTGTGGTGCTCCCGTGGGGGCATTTTGGAGATGGGTGGAGTGGTTTTTGGTTGACACCCCCACTGGCATTTGGGAATGGAGAGGAAGCTAGATGTCCTGCATTATGAAGAACTGTCTCATGTCCCCCATGACTTCTGAGTGTTCCCTCAGGCTAGACTCACACGTACAAATGTAGATCATCAGTACTTAGAAGATCATAATCCTGAAAATGAGTTCTAAGACGTTACTCGAGACACCCAGTAATTGAGAAGACCATTTCGTCGGGAGAAACCTCAATGGCAGGGTGATCTTGTCTGGAAATTACTGATTACGTCACTTGTGCAGGTTGCTGGCTCTGTGCATTAAGCTCTCTCACTACACATTTCCCCGAAAAGGGTTTCAGGGCCGTAGGGCAGTGACAGTTCAATGAAACCAACTGAAAACGTGTAAGAGAGACCTGAGATTTCTTTCAACAGACCTCTTACCAAACACAAATGAGCAGACCTGTGAAATGCAAGGAATGCAGTGAATTTCATTAATGTTTAAAAAATATTGTTATAATTTTGCCATTCTACATACGTATTATCTATATTGATTTTGTAGCACAATAATCAGAAATCTAGGTTGTGAGGATTACACCTTAAGATTTATTTTCCAGTGGCCTATTCCTCTTCAACATCATTGTGGTTCCTGCCCTCGTGGTCTCCGCTGCCACGAGGCCTCTTTCATTCCGTCCTCTCACGGGGTCTTTTTTTTTTTTTTAGCACTAGAGACCCTGTCATTAGGGTAACACCCCAGGTCATAAAATAGGAAACCCCCCTGATGCTGTACTTACAAATAAGTCCCAGCTCATTGATAACTTTGAGTCTATAGTTCATCTATACCAGTGGTTGGCAAACCGCGGCTTGCGAGCCACATGCAGCTCGTTGGCCCCTTGAGTGTGGCTCTTCCATAAAATACTGACTTCTGCACATGGGCCACGAAGTTTCAATCGCACTGTACATGCGCGCCCACACGTGGTATTTTGTGGAAGAGCCACACTCAAGGGGCCAAAGAGCCGCATGTGACTCGCGAGCCGCAGTTTGCCGACCACTGATCTATACTATCTTTATTTTAATCTGGTTATTTTATTCTTTCTCTTATATATAGGTAAATGTTCTCAGCTATTACTCAGCCTAACACTAATTTTTATACTTATGTCTACCCTACCTTTGCCCTTTCATTTCTCTGTTCTTGTCTAAACAGCTTCTGATCTCACTTCTCTGAAATCCAGACGCCGTCATCATCGTTAGGTGCAGGCAGCTGGCTGCTTCAGTTTGTCCCCTGGTGCTGCTGTGCTTGAGCATTTATAGTTTGAAATACATGTGACTTTATTATACATTATCATCACTTAATTCTTCCTTTATGTTAGGGGAGGAGTTCTCAATGACAGATAATCTTGCCCCCTGGGGGACATTGGGCAATTTCTGGAGGCATTTTTGGTTGTCACATCTGGGGGAAGTTAGGGAGCTGATCTATGGTTGGAAGACCAGATCAAAATAATTGATTAGGAGTTGTTTGTTTGTTTTTAAGTATATTTTTATTGATTTCAGAGAGAAAGGGAGAGGGAGAGAGATAGAAACACCAATGATGAGAGAGAATCATTGATTGGCTGCCTCCTGCACAATCTCTACTGGGGATTGAGCCCGCAACCGGGCATGTGTCCCGACTTGGAATTGAACCGTGACCTCCTGGTTCATAGATCGACGCTCAACCACTGAGCCACACTGACCAGGCTAAAAATATATTTTTAAAAATTCTGTTAGAGTTAAGGTATTACATTAATTTTTAAAAACATGTATAGCTAGCTTATTAATCCATGAATTTCTTTAGGGATACTAAAAGGAGTTTACAAAATACTTATAATACAAACAAGCTATGAACCTCTGGCATAAATCAAAATAAGAGGAAGTGGTGTGGGCAGACATTGGATCCTCACTTCTGTCCTCGCCCTTGATCTAGTTCTGTAAATAGAAAATGCCTTTGGAAAGCTTTTCTGTCCTTTAATCTCATGTGGAGTCAAAGGTCAAATGTGAATCTGGCGTAGCTAAATCGTCCAGCATCCATCCTTCCAGCTGTGTTTCTCCAACATCTGTCCCCAAGCATTCCGCCTCAGGTAACATTTGTTCAGCACCCAGTGAACCTAGCCTCCTCCCCTCCTAGAGGGAACGCCGGAGAGGGTCTGAGTCACCCACAGGATTTGGTAGAAACACCTCCCTTCAGCCAGCACCCAGCTCCGGGTCTCCATCACCGTCCACAGCCTGGAGGAACACAGCTACGAGGAGGCACTAGGGCTGCTCCCTGGGCCACAAATAGCCCGAGAAGAATGTCTCAGAATGATTTAAAGGCGTGGCACTCAGTCTGGCTAATTGTGGGAGGAGCGAGTCTGCATATAGTACCATTTAGCACATTCCTTCCCAAGATGCAGTGGGACGCCTCCGCTCCAAATGGGGTTAAACAAATGGACCGGCACATTCCACAGTCTGCAAAGCAGCCCGGGGGAGAGCAGGCTTTGGAAGGGAGTCGCATCCACCGGCTCTACCATTCATCACGCTGGGTGGCTTTGACACAACCTCATCCTCCTGCACCCCAATAAGCGTCCTCTCTAAAAGCTTTGTCCCCTCAAACCACCTTAAGAGGTGCCCCTTGGTCATTGTGAACGCTTGCTTGTGCCAGAATATGCTTGCATAGTCTCATTTTATCCTCAAAATAACCCAAAATATAGGCGTGATTGCTCCAAGAGCAGCAACTCCACCACTTGGGTCATGGTGGCAGAGGCCAGGGGCCGGAGGCAGGGCTGGGCCCGGCAGGGCTGTCACCTTAGGCTGACTTCGTACCTGATCAGGCCGCATCCCTCCCTTCTTAGGGAAATCACTGCCAAATGCTGACTCTCAGCTCTGGGAAGGGAGGCTTTGTGGGGCCAGCTAGCCCTTCTCGGGGACGCCCAGCTCACGAGGCCTGGCGCTGGCTCCTGCGCTCAGCTCAGCACCGGGGCCCCCCAAACCTTGGCTCCCAGCTATCACATCTGCTTGGTGGAGAAGTGGGTGGGGCCCAGAGAGCAGATTTATTGTGTCTCCAGCGCCTTGGGCTCCATCCCAGGCGCAGAATTGGAGCGATGACAAGGATAAATGTGCTTGGCTCCGGGCTCGGGCGTGAGGATTTATTGAGCACCTGCAGCCATAAAACATCAGGACGCTGCAGCGCGCGAGGCCCCCGGGCCCGCGGGAGACGCCGAGGTGCGGACACTTGCTCTCCAGCTGCTTGCAGTCTAGTTGCGAACAGCGAACAGCGATGGTTCCCGAGAACCTCAGACAAGGAACAAGGCGGGCGTCTCTGCCACGAGGAAACCGAGAGGTCGAGCACTCAGGTCACACAGCCAGAGAGGAACCGGCCGCATCTGCAGATTCTGTGACACTTACTCCACCTCCTTTTCTTTCTTTCAAAACATGTAGAAGCCCTACCTGGTTTGGCTCAGTGGATAGAGCGTAGGCCTGCGGACTGAAGAGTCCCGAGTTTGATTCCGGTCAAGGGCACATGCCCGGGTTGCGGGCTCGATCCCCAGTAGGGGGCGTGCAGGAGGCAGCCGATCAATGATTCTCTCTCATCATTGATGTTTCTATCTCTCCCTCTCCCTTCTTTTCTGAAATCAATAAAAAATATATTTAAAAAATATGTAGAAAAATGAAATATAAAACTAAGCAAAAAAAGGGGAAGAAACCACCTCAAACCCCCCTGTCCAGAGATAACAACATCCTCTCTCTCTACAGATGCACGTGCCCACGTCCACTGCGTGTCTGCTTTATAGACTTGGATCATGCACACACTGCTCAGTAACCTTGTCTCCTTCGCCATGGCTCCCTGGGAGGGGGGTCCCAAGGGCAAGGAGGAGGGGTGCTTCTGGGAGGTTCTTCCTGCAGGCAGCTCTGGGGTCCAGGAGGGAGGAAGGCAGGGCCTTGGGAGGTAGGCAGGTGACAGTGACCCCGGCAGGGGAAAGACGAGCCTCAAGCCTCATGCGATGTGTGTGGAGGGCTGCGGAGGGACATGTAGGCAAGAATGTGCTTTGGGGCTGGTGAGCCTGGTTGTGTGGAAGGGAAAGGCCCCCCTCTGGGTGTGTTCGGTGATCAGAGCCCACACATTTCTTCAGAAGGCGCTTCCGCAGGGAAGAAAGCATGAAACCCATGTTTTCCAAAACGTGCCTGGGGAAAACCAATCCCACAAAAGCGGTCTCCGAACAAGGATTGGAAAGCAGTTAAGGAACGTGATCTCCAGTCCTCCCGCCTTGGAGGGTCGCATGCAGAGGAGTCCTGGTGTGTCCAGAGGCCTTAACCCAAGTTCCCCATGTGTCCTCTCAGAATGGCCCCCCCAGGCGTTTCCCTCTTGCTCCCGAGACCAGTGGTGTTGGAGAAGACACCACAGAGCCACTGGGCTTGGAGTGTCCCCTCATTAGGGCGACTTCCTTACCGTCAGTGGAAAGCCCCCGGAAGGCAGGTGTCAGGTGCCTGTGCCCCAGCCCCCCTCGGGCCCTGAAAAGGCAGAAGTCAATGACCTCAAGTCTTCTCCAGCTCCAACTTTCTGTTTCTGAAATTCATGCCAATCGAATCTCACTTGAGAGAATACCTAGGAGGTGTGGTGGCCTAGGCCAGAGGTGGGCAAACTTTTTGACTCGAGGGCCACAATGGGTTCTTAAACTGGACCGGAGGGCCGGAACAAAAGCATGGATGGAGTGTTTGTGTGAACTAATATAAATTCAAAGTAAACATCATTACATAAAAGGGTACGGTCTTTTTTTTTTTAGTTTTATTCATTTCAAACGGGCCGGATCCGGCCTGCGGGCTGTAGTTTGCCCACGGCTGGCCTAGGCAGTCAAATTTGTTGGTTAAATTTACCCAACAAGTATTTCTTGAGCTCTTATGAAGTGCCTGGTACTGTTCTAGGCATTTGGGATTCAAAAACAAATATAAAAAGCTCTTTTCTCCTCTTGCTCTAACTAGAGGCCCAGTGTATGAAATTCGTGCACTGGGGTGGGGGGTCCCTCAGCCTGGCCTGCGCTCTCTCACAGTCCAGGAGCCCCGTGATCGATTACCCCGCAGAGGGAGGCCCCGCCCACCTGCTGCAGCACTGCCAGCCGGGTAGCCTGAGCCTCCCTCTTTGGGGTGATAGATCGTGGACTCCATGATTGATCACCCCAAAAAGGTAGGCCCTGCCCATTTGCCTGGGGTTCCACGATGGATTGCCCCCACAGAGAGAGGCTCTGCCTACCTGCCGCAGTGCCGCCAGCCAGGTAGCCTGGGCCTCCCTCTCTGGGGCGATTATGGAGCCCCCTGATTGATCGTCCCACTGGCCGGTGGCCTGGGCCTCCCTCTGCAGGGCGATCATGGGGCGATGGCCAGGACCCAGACCAATCGCATCGCTTCTGCCTTGGCTGGCCTGGCGCCAGTGAGTGTCGTAGCGTGATCGTCCGGATAGTTCTGCTGTTTGTCCGTTCGGTTGATTTGCATATTATCCTTTTATTATTATAGACTAGAGGCCCGGTGCACGAAATTCATGCACTGGGGGGTGGGCGTTCCTCAGCCCAGCCTGCTGGCTTAGGCGGATCCCCCAAAACTGGCTCTCCAACAACCCTCAAGGGGTCTCAGATTGTGAGAGGGAGCAGGCTAGGCCAAGGGACCCCACCGGTGCATGATCGGGGCAGGGGAGAGATGAGGGAGATTGGCCAGCTGGGGAGGGACCGCAGGAGGGCTCCAGGGCTAGACCCCAGCAGCAAGCTAACCTGGAGCGTCTTTCCCCTAGTGGTCAGCGCACATCATTGCAAGCATTTGAGTGGCCTTAGCATATCATTAGCATATTACACTTTGATTGGTTGAATGGCTGACTGGTCGACCGGATACTTAGCATATTAGGCTTTTATTATATAGGATGGGGAAATTACAAACAAAAAACGGTATCACAAACATGTCATCTAAGGACTATGAGGAGAGTAAGCAAAGGGTATATGATGGGGATACTGACAGAAGCAGCAATTTAAGATAAAGTGAATTGGAAAGGCTTTTTTAAACAGGTGACATTTGAGCAGAGAACTGAAGGAAGCAAGGACGAAGCTGTGCAGAGATCTCAGGGCAGAGCATATCAGGTGGTGGGAATAGCAAGTGCAAAAGTCCTGAGGTAGGAACATGTTTGAGGAAAACAAGGAGGCCTGTGTGACTTAAGGAGGTAAAAGGGGGAGAGAGTGAGAAGATGAGGTCAGAGAGATAGTGGGGGCCAAGTCTTGTAGGACTGTGA
>NW_005871054.1:123119-173739 GCF_000147115.1 Myotis lucifugus | reverse complement strand
AGCAGCTCCATCCCCTCCGTGCCAGCCAGGGCTTCCCAGCTCCTCCCCTTGGTCCCAGGATCCCAGCTCCTAAGAACTCAGTCTCCCTGGCATCTACTTATGACTCTCAGTGGTCAGGGTATTAATGGATGCTGCATGGATGTATAAGACACAGTCACCTTTCCTCAAGCCTTTTTTAAATTTAATTAAATTAATTTATTTATTTTTAATTGATTAAGTTATTACATAAGTGTCCTTATCCCAACGTCACCCCCTATCCCCCCCACTCATGCCCTCACCCCCCTGTTTTCTGTGTCCATTGGTTAGGCCTATCCGTCGGTTGATCTCTCCCCCTTACCCCCACCCTCCCGTACCTTCCCTCTGAGGTTTGATGGTCTGATCGATGCTTCTCTGTCTCTGGATCTGTTTTTGTTCATCAGTTTATGTTGTTCATTATATTCCACAAATGTGTGAGATCATATGGTATTTATCTTTCTCTGACTGGCTTAGTTCACTTAGCATAATGCTCTCCAGGTCCATCCATGCTGTTGCAAATGGTAGGAGCTCCTTCTTTTTTATCGCAGCATAGTATTCCATTGCCTACATGTACCACAGTATTTTTATCCACTCATCTACTGATGGGCACTTAGGCTGTTTCCAAATCTTAGCTATTGTAAATTGTGCCGCTATGAACATAGGGATGCATATATCCTTTCTAATTGGTGTTTCTAGTTTCTTGGGATAGATTCCTAGAAGTGGGATCACTGGGTCAAATGGGAGTTCCATTTTTAATTTTTTGAGGAAACTCCATACTGTTCTCCACAGTGGCTGCACCAGTCTGCATTCCCACCAGCAGTGCACGAGTGTTCCCTTTTCTCCGCATCCTCTCCAGCACTTGTCGTTTGTTGATTTGTTGATGATGGCCATTCTGACAGGTGTGAGATGGTACCTCATTGTTGTTTTGATTTGCATCTCTCGGATGATTAGTGACTTGGAGCATGTTTTCATATGTCTCTTGGCCTTTCTTCTGTCTTCTTTCGAAAAGTATCTATTTAGGTCCATTGCCCATTTTTTGATTGGGTTGTTTATCTTCCTTTTGTTAAGTTGTATGAGTGCCCTGTAAATGTTGGAGATTAAACCCTTATCGGTGATAACATCCTCAAGCCTTTTATGACTTTTGGTCCAACAGACGAGGAAACCAGTGTTTGGTCAGTGAGGCTGGGCTGTGTCAGGCCATTGGGATAGACTTGAGAGCTGCGTTCCTTATGGAGGACGAGCCGGAGGAACTACACAACCCTTGTACTTAAGTGGTTATTGTTTTTAGTGTAATGTTCAGTTTTTAACTTGATTAATAGAAAAGTCATTCATTTTCAGTTTTGTGCAACAGGCTGCGAGCCATGCTGAATTCACTGTGACTGTAGACCAGAAACAGGTTTATTGTTTTCTTTTTGGAGGTAGACATGCTCTTAGGCCAGAGACTAGTTACCATATATCACAGTCAGTCTCTCACTTGGAAACAATAACTGGTTGAATAGAATTTTATTGTCTATTCTTCTTTTAAAAATATATATATTTTTATTTATTTCAGAGAGGAAGGGAGAGGGAGAGAGTGATAGAAACATCAATGATGAGAGAGAATCATTGATCAGCTGCCTCCTGCACGCCCCCTACTAGGGAAACCATACGGAGAAGCACACATCTTAAGAAGGCTTTGGGGCTGGTTAATAGCAGGCTGGGCAGGGCACAGGAGGAGGTTACCAGTGAATGTTTTCTGCCAGTTGCTGCCAGGTGATAACATATTAAAGCCGATACTGACACACGCTCTTCAGGGATTGGACTTAATGATGCTGTCAGATCCCTGCGCCCTGAGGTCAAACGGGCAGTGAGCTTCGGGCTCCACCAAAAATAGCTTAACGGTGTTATGAATGGATGCCCAGAGTGCGTAACGGGTGCCAGGCCCATGCTAAACTCTTACGCATTATCTCATTTAATCCTCACTGCAATCCCCTGAGGGAGATTCTATTAGTCTCTCCATTTCACAGATAAAGAAACTGAGGCTTGCCCAAGACACAGTTATGACGTGGGAGGCGAGGCTGGAAATCTAGGGTTGGGATGCCAAAGCAGTGTTTCCTTTCTCTGCTTCTTTGATTTAAAACAAAGCTTAAAGGGAAACAGAATACATCCATATATGGTAAAAGACAGCACAAAAGAATTTACAGCGAAAATCAACTCTGTTCCAACAGACCCCAGCCCAGACACAGCCACTATTTCTTAGTTGCCTTCCAGCTACAGAGGCACACAGAGGGGTACGTGTTGGTGTATCTGCACTGTGTGTCTACATGTGGCTGTGTGCTCTCCACAGCGTCTGCACCTTGCTTTCTTCAGTTCACATGCCTTGGAAGGCTTTAGTGTCAGTACCAAGATTGCTGGCTGACTTTTTAAAAAGTTATCTTGATTGTTGAAAATATTGCAGTTGTCCCATTTCCCCCCCATTGACCCTCCTCCACCACACACCCCTGCCCCAGGCCTTCATCACACTGTTGTCTGTGTCCACAGGTTATGCATATTCGCCTATAAATTCTTGGTTAATCTCTTCCCATCCATTCCCCCTTCCCCACCTTCCCTCTGAGATTCGTCAGTCTGTCCCATGCTTCTGTGTCTCTGGATCTATTTTGTTCATCAGTTTATTTTTTTCATTAGATTCCACATGTGAGTGAGATCATGTGATACTTGTCTTTCTCTGACTGGCTTATTTCACTTAGCGTAATACTCTCCAGGTCCCTCCATGCTGTCTCAAGAGGTAAGAGATCCTTCTTCTTCACAGCTGCATAGTATTTCATGGTGTAAATGTACTGTATCTTTTTTATCCTCTCATCTACTGATGGGCACTTGGGCTGTTTCCAGATATTAGCTATTGTAAATAGTGCTCCTATGAACATAGGGGTGCATATATTATTTATGATTGGTATTTTGGGATTCTTAGGATATAAGTGGGTCTGCATAGTGGTTCATTCTCCTCAAGGACATTCTAGATTTTTTGCCATCAGTACCAATGTCGCAATAAGCATCCTCAGGCGAATGGCTCCGCAAATGTGTGTGGGCAACATCAACCATAAGAGCAAGATGCCATCCAGGGATGGCTGGGGTAACTCACTAGGTCCCTAGCTCAGAGAGGACACCTCTGTCATCTCCAGGGCATGGGGGGTGGCACCAAGGGGGCCATGTATGCTCTTGGCTTTGGGACATCCAGGTCTGATAGTAACGGACTCCAGCACCTGCCTGTGCCCCAGAGGTGCCTTTTTCCAGTCACCCTCTCATCACACCCGCGTGGGGCCATCAGGATCTGTGAAGCTCACCTGCTAAGCCTGCTGCCCAGGCAGTAGAGACCCATCATGTCTGGCTCCCCGAAGGAGGCATGGGCTGAAGATCCAGACAGATGAAGCAGCTCACCCAAGGTCACACAGGACACAGAGGTGGGGAGGACCGGGGGGCTGGGCTGGAGGGGGTGGCGGCTTCTGTCCCTAATCCTGAAGCTACTTCTGGGCCTGGGGAGAGGGTGCAGGACTGATGAGCCCTGCGACCCCGTGTGTGTAGGGGGTGGGGGCATTCTCTTGTCACCTGTTCGCCTTCCCTTCACTAGAGTGAAGCTGGCTTTTTGTCTCATGAGGTTCATGTTTCTTCATTAGCCTCTGCTCTCTGTATCTGTCAGGACAGTCTTCGGTGGTAGCAAACCCCAGATTATATGGGCTTAATGCCAAGGTTTGTTTTTTACTGACACATCAATCCCTGACTCAGGCCCCTCCTGTCATCTGTTCTGTGGTGACTCGGTGACCCAATCTGTTGTCATCTTGTGGCTTACCACCTCCACGGTGGCCTCTTAGGACAGCCTTGGGGGAGGGGTACAGGCCTGGGGAAGGGGAGAGCGCAAGAGGACCACATGCTGATTCTTAGATGCCTCTCGAGGTCACTTCTATTCAGAGCCCGCTGGCCAGAACTAGACAAGGGCCACACCCAATCGCAAGGGACGGGCTACTACATTAGGGGGGCGGGGGGTGGATCGCACGGGTAACCCTGAGCAGTGTGTGCGTGTCTCTGCCGAGCCCACAGGCTGCATTAAGCAGGGCAATGACCACAGCCTGCTGGGGGCTACTGTTGGTAATAGTAGATTTGGAGACCAATGTTAGCTTTTAGGTGCCACGCAACCGTTAATTCATCTGCAGAGGACTTTTCTTTTCTGCAACCATCTTATTGTCCAATAAAGCACACACACAGAAAACCCCGCACGGCAAATGTAGAGCTTCACCTTAGTAAATTATTAGAAGGAACAGGCTCCTGAAACTGCCTCCCGAAGCAAGAAACGGAACTTAACAGTAGAGCCAATTGTGGTAACTTTTGGACTCAGCATTCTATTTCACCAAAATGGAGTCTCATGCAGCTTTGAAGAACTGAAGTTTTGCATTTCAGAGGTAGAATGCTCCACTTTTATACGAAGGGCTGTCCAATCTCAACCATGAACCTGCAGTATGCCTGTGGCCGAGGGAGGGAATGAGGAAGTGCTCCCATCTCACAGTGAAGGTTAGGAATGGAATGTGGGTGCTTCCAGCAGGCCAGGCGGCAGCCGGGGAAGCTGCTCTCAGGCTCTCCCCGCATGCCCTCCCGGTGCACGTGGTCCCTGGGTCAGCCTGCCTCTTGTGGTCCTGATTCTGACCAGAGAGGCCACCACACCCACCCTGTGGCCCTTCCTCTAGGCCAAACTGTAGCCTGGAGGTCAGCCTGACCCCGGGGACTCCCAGCTCTGGGCAGAAGCCTCATTGCTCCTGCCAAGGTATGTGTCAGCCTTGAAGCAGCATACCATGTTTTGGGGACTTGCAAAGGCTGAATCCTAGAAAGACTGCGTGTCCCTGGCTGCCGGCCGTCCAACCAACCCTGGCCGGCGCTGGACTGGCCTCCAGGGAGCCCGATACACCTGTTGAGAGACAGCGCTGGGCCGGGCCCGCCAATCTAGCTTATCAACACCTATTCCTGGGCTCAAGTCAGACTCAGCAAAGCATGGCTTTCTCTCCTCCCCATACCCTGCCCCCCTGCATGCATGAAGCCACTGACACCATTTTTGATAGAAAAATGAGAATCTTCGTGGTCAGATGAGAGGAAGTACATACCCAGCTATCCTAACCCCACCCCCACACACCCTCCTGAGGAAGGGGCCAGGAACCTGCACCTCCCCACTCTTTTCCAAGCATTTAGAACAAACTCCCAAAATACCAGAGGCTGAGTATAAGCCGCCTTTGCTGCCATCAAGAAGAATGATAAATCATGCAAAACAGGCAATTTATCCCGTCCCAAAATACTGCATGTATACTTACATGTGGTGTCATTTTACATGGCCAAGGTATTTTTGAAAAAAAAAAAAAAATGCTTTCTCTTTTTTTCCTAAACCAAAAACACCAGCTGTGAAACCCACTGCTTCCTTCCCCGCCAAGTCTGCACTGGTAGGAGGCGGCGGCAGCAGACGGCAGGCCCTGTGCTCTGAGTCAGGCCTCCCTCCGTGGCTCCCTGCCTGCAAAGCAAACGGAAAAGCTGGTGGATGGCACCTCGGGGCCTGCAGGCACGCAGGGAGGCCTGACACGTTTGCAGAATGAAAGGCCGCTGGGAACATGTCTGGGCCCAGCGGGGTGAGGCATTTTCAAAGTGGCTTCTGCTTGTCTCATGGAGCAAGTGAGGAAGCCAAGACAGTTCATTCAAAAGGAGCACGCGAGAAACACACCACCACTTGCTGGCCCCAGACTCAGAGAGGGAGCGCAGCCCTGTCCCATGCGTCTCCTCCTAGTCCTCCTCGCTCCTTGCTTCGCGCTGCACGGGATGGCTTGGTGACAGCCTACATCAGCTTTCCGGGCTGGGCGGACGCGATCAATTTTCTCTTTTGACGGGGAAAGGCTTTTCTGGAAGACACTCGAAAGGCAACCATAGTTACTAATGGAGCACGGCAAACATGAGACAGAGGGAGCCATTACCTAGGTGCGACATAAGAGCAAAAAATGGGGGATGGTTTTTGCGTCGAGCCACAAATATTTGTGGGACAACACGGTCTGAGAGGAGAGATACAGAGAGAGCTTGCTAAAGTAAAAAGATAATATAAAGTAACCCCAAACCAGGACAGCCAGAGTCAAGCACTCCAGGTGAGAGCAGGAGCAAACCAGACACACCTGGCACCCTCTCCCAGCACCCCCGCAGGTCCCCAGGAAGTCTCACACAGACAGGAAACCTGGCAACAGCTCTATGGCCAGACAGATAAGGCCGCAGGCCAAAATCCCAGCAGAATTTTCATTGACCACATTGTCTGCTGGGATGCAGTTAGAAGAACAGCCTTGGATTTCACACCATTGGTGTTGCTGGCTCTGAGCCAGAACAGGACAGACAGATGGCCCCCAGGAAGGAAGGAAATAGTTTTGTTTTACCTGGTCCCTTCGTCAGCAATGATCTTCCACCTGGACAGGCAGGCGTTATCTTCTAGGTCAGACAGTTTCATTCTTTTTTTTTTTCTGCCTCTCTCCAAAGCAACAAAGACTGCAATTCCCAGAACACAACACAGTGAGAAGGGAAAGGCTAGAGGAAGTGTCATCCACAGGGCTAGGAGAGGGAAGGTGCTGGCACTGGCTGCTCAGAGGTCTGCAAACTACATTTGATTCTCCAACCCCATCAGGGGTCCCAAGAGCTGAGCAGAAGCAGCAGCAGCCATAGGCTGCCTCCGAGATACCCCAGATAATGCTCACCAGGCAAGAATGTCGGAGCGAAGAGGCTTAGATCCACGAGAGGAAGCTGCTCTTGCCTGGTCAGGTGGCCAAGGCTGAGTCTGGATAGATAGCGGGCTCTCCATTGGATGGAAAAATACCAACAAGAGGACAAGGGAAAGATAATAGAGCCTCAAGGAGAAGAAAACTGCTCTCAACACCCAGAGGCAGCAGATCTCTCCGAACATTGCTCTTCTACAAGAAACAGATGCGAATCTTTGATAACTGCTGTTCTGTGTCCTCGGAAAATTGCAAGGAGATATGACCTCAATGGAACTGGCCAAAGCAGGAACGAGGGGGACCACACAGTCTGAGATAAGAGCGAGAAGGAGATACGGAGAGAGCTGGCTAACATAGGAAGATACCCCAAAGCAACCCAGAAAGAGAAGCGCCGGGGTCAAAGCTGTGTTTGGAGAGCAGACTTGACCGTTAACCAGAGGAAGAGGCCACAGACTTTTTGTTCTCAGGATCCCTTCATACTCTCCAATGCTATCGAGGGCCCCAGAACGCTTTTGTTTAAGTAGGTTATAGCTATCGATATGGTCCCATTAGACACTAAAGAAATTTACAAAGTATTTGTTAAAATTCACTTAAAAGTAACAACAGTAGACACTTTCCATGGTAACAGAAATAAAATTTTTAATAAAAAAATAACCGCTTTCTCCAAATAAAAAATATTTCAGTGAGAAAAGAATCACTAGCTTATATTTTGCAAATCTCTTCATTGTCTGCCTACGTGGAAGACAGCTGTATTCTCATACCTGCTTTTCTTTTTTTATTTTATTGAAATACAGTTGACATTATATTAGTTTCAGATTCAACATGATGATTAGATATTTGTACATATTGCAAAATCAGCACCACAATAAGTCTAGTTAACATCTATCACCACACATAGTTACACATTTCTTTATGAGAACTTTTAAGATGTACTGTCTTAGCAACTTTCAAGTATATAATACAGTGCTATTCACTGGAGTGACTGTGCTGTGTGTTGTTACATCCCCAGTACATAATTATCTTATAACTAGAAGTTTGTAGCTTTGATGACTTTGCCTACTTCCCAACTCAGGCCTCTGGCAACCACCAGTTTGTTCTCTCTTCTCTGTATCTATGAGCTTGTTCTTTTTAGATTTCACATAAGTGAGATCACATGGTATTTATCTTTCTCCTCTGACTTATTTCATTTAGCACAATGTCCTCAAGGTCCATCCATGTTGTTGCAAATGGCAAGAGTTTTTTTTTAATGGTTAAATAGTATTCCACTGTATACTATTCCATTGTGGTGTATACCACAATATTTTTAGCCATACATCTATCTATGGACACTTCATTGCTTCCGTGTCTTGGCTATTGTAAATAATGCTGTGATGAATATTGGGGTACATATAGCTTTTTGAGTTAGTATTTTGCTTCCTTTGGATAAATGCCCAGAAATAGATATGCTGGATCATATGGTAGTTCTCTTTATTTTTTATAATGTTTTCTGTAGTGACTGCACCGATTTACATTCCTACCCACAGGGCACAAGGTTTCCCTTTTCTCGACATCCCCAGCAACACTTATTTCTTGTCTTTTTTTTTTTAAAGGCTTTTAAAAAATGTTTTTTTAATTATTATTATTTTAAAATATATCTTTATTAACTTCAAAGAGGGAGGGAGAGGGAGAAAGAGAGAAACATCAATGATGGGAATCATTGATTGGTTGCCTCCTGCACACCCCACACTGGGGATCGAGCCCACAACCTGGGCATGTGCCCTGACTGGGAATCGAACCATGATTTCCTGGATGATAGGTCGACACTCAACCACTGAGACACGCCAGTCAGGCAAAAAATATGTTTTTATTGATTTTAGAAAGAGAGGGAGAGGGAGAGAGAGAAACATCGGTGAGAGGAAAACATCAACATCAATTGGCTACCTCCTGCACACTGCCTGCTGGGGATCAGGGAATTGATCTGGCAACCTCTCAGTGCATGGGTTGACGCTCATTGAGCCACACCGGCTGGGCTATTTCTTGTCTTTTTGATAATAGTCTTTCTAACAGGTGGGAGGTGATACTTCCTTGTGGTTTTGACTTGCATTCTCTTGATGATTAATGATGTTGAGCACCTTTTCATGTACCTGTTGGCCATCTGTATGTCTCCTTTAAAAAAAGTATATTTATTCTCTGGCCCATTTTAAGTTAGATTGCTTGTGTTTTTATTATTGAATTGTATGAGTTCTTTATATATTTTGGATATTAACCCCTTAGCAGATATATGATTTGCAAGTATTTCCTCCCATTCAGTAGGTTGCCTTTTTATTTTGCTGCTGGTTTCCTTTGCTGTGCAGAAGCTTTTAGTTTGATGTAGTCCCACTTGTTTATTTTTGCTTTTGTTGCCAAAAATATCATCACCAAGATCGATGTCAAGGAGCTTAATGCCAGTTTTCTTCTAGGAGTTTTATGGTTTCAGGTTTTACCTTCAAGTATTTAATCCATTTTGAGTTAAATTTTGTATATGATATAAGGTAGTGGTCCAATTTTATTAATCGTGTGGGTATTCTTTTATTCTTTTGCATCTGTCCAGTTTTTCTAACACCATTTATACAAAAGACCGTCCTTTTCCCACTGTATATTCTTTATTGTAAATTAATGTACCATATGTATGGGTTTATTTCTGGGTTCTCCATTCTGTTGCATTGATTTATGTATGTTTTTATGCCAATACCATACTGTTTTGATTACAATAACATTATAATATAGTTTGAAATCAGGAAGTGTGATGCCTCCAGCTTTGTTCTTCTTTCCCAAGGTTGCTCTGGTTATTCAAGATATTTTGTGGCCCCAAATACATTTTAGAATTGTTTGCTCTATTTCTGTGGGAACAGACATTGGAATTTTGATGAAGTTGCACTGAATCTATAGGGTGCTTCAGGTAGTAGGGCAGTTTAACATAAATATTAATTTTTCCAATCTGAGCACAAAATATTTTTCCATTTATTTGTGTCTTCAGTTTCTTTCATCAATGTCTTACAGTTTTTATTTGTACAGGTCTTTTACCTCTTTGATTAAATTTTATTCTTATTGGTGCAATTGTAAATGGGATTTTCTTCATTTCTTTTCTAGCTCTTCATTAGTGTATAGAAACACAACAGATTTTCATATATTGATTTTTGTATCCTGCAACTTAACTGAATTTTTTTATTAGTTATAACAGTATTTTGGTGGAGTCTTTATAATATATATATATATATATATATATATATATATATATATATATATAATCTGCAAATAGTGACAGTTTTACTTTTTCCTTTCCAATTTGTATGCCTTTTATTTTTTTTTCCTGCCTAATTGCTCCGGCTAGGATTTTATGTTGATTAAAAGCAGTGAGAGTGTACATCGTTGTTTTGTTCCTGATCTTAAAGGAAAAGCTTTCATCTTCTCACCATTGAGTATGATGTTAGCTGTGGGCTTATCATACATGGCTTTTATTGTGCTAAATTTTGTTTCCTCTATATTCACTTTGTTGAGAGTTTTTATCATGAATGGATATTGAATTTGTCAAATGCTTTTTCTGCATCTATTGAGATGATCATATGATTTTTATCCTTCACGTTGTTAATGTGGTGTATCACATTGCTTTGCTCATGTTGAGACATGCTTGCATTCCTGGAATAAATACCACTTGATGATGATGTATGATCCTTTTAATGTATTGTTGAATTTGGTTTGCTAATATTTTAAATTGAGAATTTTCTTGTAATGTTTAGTAGAATTCAGCAGTGAAGCCATATGGTCCTGGACTTTTGTTTGCTGGGAGGTTTTTTTGATTACTGATTCAATTTCTTATAAGTCTGTTAAGATTTTCCTTTTCATCCTGATTTAGTCTTGATAGGTTGTATGTTTCTAGGAATTTATTCAGTTCTTGTAGGTTGTCCAATTTGCTGGCATATAATTGTTCATGGTGGTTTCTTATGATCCTTTATATTTCTACTAGAGGCCCAGTGCACAAATTCGTGCATGGGTGGGGTCATCCCTTGGCCTGGCTGGTGATCAGGGCCAATTGGGGTCAGCTGGCTGGGTGGAGGGATTGAGGGAGGTTAGCTGTGGGAGCACACTAACACCAGGGGGAAGCTCCTGCGTTGAGCGTTTGCCCCGTGGTCAGTGCACGTCATAGCTATCAGCTGGTCCTCCGGTCGTAAAGGTCACTTAGGCTTTTATATATATAGATGGTATCAGTTGTAACGTCTCCTCTTTCATTTATGATTTTGAGTCCTCTCTTTTCTTGGTGAATATAGGTAAGGTTTGTCCATTTTGTTTATTTTTTTTAAAAGCTATTAGTTTCATTGTTCTTTTTAAGTAGTCATTTTAGTCTCTATCTCATTTATTTCTGCTCTGATCCTTGTTATTTCCTTCCTTACACTAATTTGGGCTTAGTTTGTTCTTTTTCTAGTTCCTTGAGGTGTAAAATTAGGTTGTTCATTGGAGATCTTTCTTGTTTCTTAATGTCAGTACTTATGTGTATAAACTTCCCTCCTGGAACTGCTTTTGCTGCATCCCGTAAGTTTGGGTATGTTATATTTCCATTCTCATTAGTCTCCAGGTATTTTTTAATTTCTCTTTTGATTTCTTCTTTGACTCATTAGTTGTTCAGTAAAATGATGTTTAACCTTCACATATTTGTGAATTTTTATTTTCTTGTAATTGACTTCTAGTTTAATATCATTGTAGTTGCAAAAGATGCTTGATATGATTTCAATCTTCTTGCATTTATTAAGACTTGTTCTGTGACCTAATATATGACATATCCTGAAGAATGTTCTATATGTGCTTGAGAAAAATGTGTATTCTGTTGCTTTTGAATGGAATGTTCTATATATCTGTTAGGTTCATCTGATCTACTGTATCATTTAAGACTACTGGTTCCATATTGATTTTCTCACTGAATGATCAACCCATTGATGAATGGGGGGTATTAAAGTCCCCTACTATTATACAGTTGTCTATTTCTCCCTTTAGGTCTGTTGATATTTGCTTTATATATTTAGGTGTCTCTATGTTGAGTGCATAATTATTTACAAAATATTATATTCTCTTGGGTTGACAGCTTTATCATTATGTAATGCCCTTCTTGTCTCTCATTGCTCCTGAGGACTCCAGCCAGCCTAGTACACTTCTGCAGTTCTCACTTAACATATCTGGGAGGGGCAGCAAGGAATCAAAACCTAATTTAGAATTGCAGAGGTTAAAAAATCTCAACATATAAGTTGTAGGCCTAAATATGTATAAAATATTCACAATGGATCCAGCCTCCTGTGCTTCAAGAAAAAAGGAGGAACTGAGGGAGGAATTAGCATTTTGGAAGTGTATCCTGTGTACTACATTTTAACTACAGCACATCACTTAACTTTTGTGTTGTGCTGAGAGTAGGTATAATTCCACTTGTTACATCTGAGGAAACAGGCTCAAAAATTGTTTTGCTAGTAATGACAGACTGTCCAGTGACTTTGATCGAATTAATGTAGTTTCTCTACACCTGATTCCTCACCTGTAACATGGAAAGACACCAGCTCCTCTGCAGAAGGTTAAAGGAGACGACATGTGTGTGCCCAGCTCCTGGCTGAGCACAAAGGGCACCAAACACGATGGGCTATTCCAGAGGCAGCCTGAGGGGCTTGAGGGAACAGGGCAGACAGGGTGAGGCTCTTGACTGGTGTCTGTTTTTCAAGCCTGAAAGCAGGAAGGGAGGCAAGTATCAGAGCGAGGCCTGGAAGGGGCTCTGCAGTCACCTGAGCTGAGGCCCGGTTCAGTCCTTGCCTCATGTGATTGCATGGTCACCTTAGTTACTGACCCTTGCTAAGCTTCCGTCCCTCGACCGGAAAAAGGGGTAGCAGGAGGGAAATACCTTGGGGGGGGGTCCATGGGGATCAAGGAAGATTTTAGGGCTCCTTCCCCACTGCAGTTCTGGAGGTGCCTTCCAAGTTCTCTCTCTCTCTCTCTCTCTCTCTTTTAATCAGAACAATTTATTCAGGATGGTCATAAGTAAATTGTTCTGGCAGATATATTTTTTTTTAATTCACCAATTCTATTTCAGAGCAATCCCATTATCCCTTTACTATCAAAATAAAAGTTTTACATTTGATGTTTCTACTTCCTCCATGTTGACTCTTCACCCCACTATAATCTGGTTGATGCATCTCCTACTCTAATGAAATGTAGCTTTCAAGTTCTCCAGTAATCTCTTAATTACCTCTCGCTTTCTACCTTCCAGCATCTCCTGTAGCTTTTCACCTTGGCCAGTGGCCTAGAAGTCATTCCTCCCTGCAGGAGTTAAAACTAAGATGGAGGGGCCCCTCTATACATCTTTTTAAGGCCCTTCTCAGTTCTCTAAAGGAGCCAAAACTTTCCTGTGACCCCTAAAAAGACCCCACACTTTATCTCCTCAGGATTGCCACTGTAACTTCTGAGCATCCAAAGAGCCCGTTTGGAAGGGAAAGCGGGCCGAATGTCACCGAGCAGAAAAGTACCGCGAGGAGACCAAGGGTCTTGCTGTTTTAACAATTGTTTTTGGTAGAAACTGTCTTACACACACACACACACACACACACACACACACACACACACACACGGTTTAGCAGGAATTGGTGGAAAACAACTGGGAGGAAGTACAGCTGTTCCCTCTGAGGAGCTCGCCGGGGGAAGGCAGGCCTGGGAAGAGGGGGTGTTCCCCGGGTGGTGACATACAGCATTCCTTTCACTTGAGGCAGCTGAGCCGAGGAGCTGCAGTCTCCCCTTGGGAATATGACTTAGCCGGGAAGGGCCTCACACACAGACCTGTGTCCCCACGTCCTTCTCCAAGAGAAACCCCTTCCCGTCCTGTGTGCGCGAACTCCCGCCCCAGCAGAGGCTCCGATACCGCCCCATCTCTGGCCCAACAAACAGCCCAAAGTCAGCGATCTCGTAGGATGTGTTTATATTTACACGGTACATTTTAAAGCAATGGCTACATTGGTCATACATATTAGAAACCATAAAAAAAAGTTAAGAACTTAAAATGTACATCATACACTTGTATATATATTTTTTACACAGAGGTAAAAAGGGTTATTATAAAAAAATCAATACAACAGGGTTTTTAGTATACAGGTAAAGAATGAATGATGCTTCAGGCACTTTAATTTGTTAATGTGAGCAAATAGCTTGGGGGGGCGGGGGGGAGGGCGCGGGTGTCGGGAGAAGCTTCCAAACAGATAATCTTTTGGTTAATGTTTTTGTTACCACAGATACAAAAATAAAATCTGAATAATTTCTTTCAAATGATTGACGTCAGTATGGCAAAGCTGACTGGGAAAATACTACACACTGTTCAGCTGCAGTGTGGCGATGAGAGAGAGACGTATTTACATAAATGTCCCCATGGCTGTCCTTGTGCCCTTCACCGCTACCTTCACAAACCAAAAAGCATAGGCAGAGTTAAGATTCACTGGCATAACTCTTCAAAGGGGTGGACCAGGACAGGGGGTGAAGGGAGAGAGAGACAACAAAATAGAGCCACAAACAAGCGGGGGTATGTGTATTCTTACTGAAATAAATAGGGGCACTGGAACTGAGGTCTAACAAAACATACATTAGTGTTGTGCTTTGTAGAGAGGAGACCTTGAGAAAGGCCTTGAGGAAAACCCTCAGGGCGTGGGGGTGGTCTCTCAACATCGTTGGGAGGCTGGCTGCGGTTCCCTAGATGTTCCCCAGGCAGGGAAGCAACGCTCTTTTCTCCCATCACCAGACTGACAACTCTCTGGTCCCTTTCCAGACCCAAAGGCCCAAACCAGTCACTCCAACCAATGAAAACGTCTACCGACTAACTCAGAAGCACAGAGGGCATTTGCACCGATGATCTGACTCAAGAAGTGCGACGGGCTCTCAGGAGAGCTGAAAACATTCCACGAAGGTAAGCACGGCTAGCACTTTCCCGTACGATGGGAAGATTGGAAAAAAGTCCCTTTCCTTGAGGACTGGTGTCCTGTGTGCCATAGAGAAGGGAGGAGGAAGCGAGGGGGGAGGGAGCAGGCCATGCCCTCAGCGGGCAGTTACCACGGGAAGATCATGGCGGGAAGAACAGTGTTTGACAAACCTGCCCCTGTGTTCTCCACGTCGTTCTGATTGTACTATGCTGGGCACAGGGAAACCATTCTTTACTTTTCTTCTTTCTGCCCTAAGATTTGGCTATTCCTTGCAATAGATTAGAAAAATACTCTTTTCCAGCTAATTCGAAGCCTCCTACGTGGCAAGGCGACAGGGAGCCCTAGCCTGCTGACTCAACCATCTGTGCACACCAAGTGGCAAGTCTGGGTGTGGAGTTGCAGGAGAAAGACACTTAGGCATCGGAGGGGTTTTTACATATGGCCTTGTTTTTTCCTAAGTATAAATGAAGAATTTGGTGACGTGAAATTGAGTCCAAAAGAAAAACACAAATCCACGTGCGAAATGCAGCCCACCACTCCTCAAATTTACAGCATTTAGAACTTCCCCCGTTAACAGAAAACCCCCATTGGGGAGAGGGGAGCTCCTTTAATTTTATTTACCGGAACCTCAGTGTTTCCCAACACTGGTTTGTGTTTGAAGAGAGTATTTGGTTTCCAAAACAGCAAGCAAATTTTTTTACTTTATTAGCATTTTCTTCCAATATTGCTAAATTTTTGGAAGTGGTGGCGACACAATTTTTAAAAAGTCCTACCTTAGGGGTAACTGGGGAGACTCAGGGAAATCCGGAAATCTCCTTTCTAGCCCTGGCTAGAGAGGATGTGATGCAGTTTAAGGAATTTTCCTGATTCTCCCAAGTTAATCTGAAGTTAAGGCTCGATTCTTAGTCATTTTACGGGTGAATGTTTGCATCCTGAAGAACTGGCAGATTTGGGGGCGGGGGCAGAAAATGATGATGGGCTCATGATAGAAACTGCGGCTTACATGGGAAATTTGGCTTTAGAAAAGTTAGAGCGATCTTGTTTGTCAGCTAGCTCACCTCCTAGACAGAGCAACTACCGTGGGGTTAAAATACTTCTGGTTGGGTTTCCTCGTTCTGACATCACACTTCCAGGAACCCGGTGATGCTTGTTGGCAACAGGCAAGCTGAGCCAAGAGAAAGATAGTCTTCGATGCTCTTGGAAAACCAACTACAAGACCCATCAAAAAAACCAAAAAAAACAGTTCCGACTGCAGGTGCCTTTGAACTGGAAGAGGTGGGCAGGAAATCAACACAGGTATAAGACAGTTAGCTTGATTACAGATTATTAATACACGAGTCTATGTGGGGGAGGAGGGGTCCTTTCTTTAGAACACTGTGCGCAGGGATGGATGAGTGGCTGGGAGGTGCAGAGTCCACCGGAGGGTTCCCCAGGCTGGAATGGCGCCCCAGGTCCCAGGGGGGAGGATGAGAGTGTGTGGGAGACAAGTTCCCCGGTGGCCGTGGACGGAGCGGAGGGCGGGGCACAGAGTCACACGGCGGCTTTGTGCCTGCCCCCGCAGCACCTGCACATCACTCCGCAGTGGTAGCAGGCCCGAAGGGGCAGGTAACAGCACATACAGGGGGCCAAGAAAGACAAGGCAATAAGAGCCATCCACCGGAGGCAAAACTTCTCGTCGCTAGTGTCGCACGAGCAGGGGTCTGTATAGTCGCCCTCGGGGTCCGACATACAGTGATAGAGCAGGCTGTCCGCACACCACATACAGCTCACCCGGCGGATGCAAGTTCTCACGGAGTCGGGCGCGTCCTGGCAGTGGCCCCTCCGGTTCTCCTCGTGGTTGAACATGTCCCTGCAGTACTCGCACCGGGAGCGCTCGCCGTCCTCCTTCCGCCGCCGGGGTTTGCCCCGCGAGGGCTGGGTCTTGATCACGCCGCCCCCGCGCCCTTTGGGGTCCTCACCGAGGCCGAAGTCCGAGGAGTCCACGTAGGGGTAGTTATAGTCGTGCTTGGGGACCTCGCCCTTGGCGAAGCGCACGTAGGAGTCCGCGTCCTCGGCGGGGTCCAGGGCCTTGCGCACGGGCGCGTGCCGGTAGTCCTCGTAGCCCGTCACCCAGATCTTCTCCCGGGGGTTGATGCGCACGATCTCCTCGTCGTCGTCCGGGAAGCTCACCTGGCGGTAGGGCCGGGGCATCGGCTGCCCCAGGAGAAAAGAGACAGTATTTTACAGCAGTGGCATAAAAAGAGAAAAGAATCCAACATGTACCTTTCACCTTGACAGAGGCATTTCTGGAAGAAACTGACCCGTCCTGTAATGACTGAACATCTTATGGGTCAAAGATGGATTTCAAACTCTGAGTCTCAATCCATTCCTTGGTCGGGAATCAATTGAATGGGCAGAGACCAGCTTTTATCCTCCCCCTTGTTTTGATTACCATCTAGGTGGGAAAGTGTGCCCACTGTAAGAATAGTTGAATTTTCAGAAGCTGGACACACCCAGGTCAAGAAGCAGAAGGTGAGGCTGCCTGCTAGCCTGATTTCTGCCTGGTTTTGGACAGTATGTTCTCTGTTGTAGGGTCAGCTTTTTTTTTTTTCTTCTTCTTCAGTGAAATAGATGAATACTGGAGTACACTGCATGTTAGAAGGGTAAGTACTTTTCATAATCTATGTATATACAATACGTGAACCGTGGGTCACCATATAAAATGCATTTCTCACTGTGGATCATGTTCAAAAAAAGCAAAAGGGGGCTACCAGGAACTATAAGAACCGTGTAATCCGGTTGGGAAGAGAAGATGCCCAGATAACAGAAGGTTAAGAGCGCAGGCTCTGGAGGCCGGCTGCCTGGGTTCGAATCCTGCCAGGATCGCACAGATAGTGAGTGACAGAGCTGGAACCTGGGCCTAGGCAGCTGCGACCCAGAGCCACACCCTCCAGCCCCCACACCCCAAATGCATTCTCCCTTAGGGCCAAGAGTCCTCTCAGCAGTAGTTGATTTTCCACCTTACAAGTCTTTTGGGCATGAAGGCTTTTTAAGGGGGAAAGAGCATGGTTCTGAGCAAACCCACTGGAGTCAAATTCTGGCTGTGCTATTTCCCGGCAAGTGGCTATGCCTCAACCTCAGTTTCCCTGATTGTCAGACTGCATAGGGCTGTTGTGAATGGAGAGGAGGAATCTACGCAGTGTTCGCACTGAGTCTGTCACACGGGATGTGCTCGATACCGGCTGCGATTGTCGTCATTGTAACAGTTACAGCATTTTACATGGCAGTTGGGTGTCCCCATCGCTTCCCACCAGACTGGGAGCAGGGCCACCTCTCACACCCTTTGCCCTAATTCCCCTGAGAGTCTTGACATGAGAGCTTCCTGGGCTTCAGAAAAATCACAATCCTGTAGGATTTCAAAACGGATCTTGGGAGCTGTCACAGGCTTTGCTAATTTTTTATTTTGCAAAGTAAGGAGAGCCAAGAAGCCAGTTCTTATGGATTGCCACCATAATTTGATTTAAAAAAATTTTGTTAATGCCAAACTATTGGGAAGCATACAACAAAAAGATTTTTAAAAAGAGTCATATAAACCTAGCTTTATGTTAACTGTGCTCCTTTTTTCTCTTTTCAAAGCAGACCGGTGGCCACATCACCCTACACGGGCAGCAGTCCCAGCCCCACAGGTTGGGAACCTACTCTGCAAAACAGCCACTCGGTAAATATTTGTTGAATTATTGAATTCCAGACTCCATCTCCCTGAGCAGGCCTGGGCCTGCAGCCCGAGCCGCCAGGGCGTGAGCCAGGTGTGCAGCGTTCTTCAGGCCTGATCGAGCTTTGTGCTTTCACACCAGGTCGGGAGGCCCTCTGCAGGGGGCAGCACAGCGCATGGGTGAGCACAGACTGGCATTTGAATCTTTTCCACCAGGGACTCGATCTCTCTAAGCCTTAGCTTCCTCATCTACAAAGTGGGGAGCCGAGGAACTGCCTTGTGGGGAAATTTGTGAGGATTAAACGAGATACAGTACAAGGATTCTGGCCCACAGAAACCTCTAAGCGAGGGTGAGCTGCCACCACCGCCAGCGATGTGGGGTGGGGTGGGGTGGGGTGGCACAAAGTAGCACGGAAGGGCCTGGGCTCAGGGAGAGGAAGGAGGCCTCCCAGCACAGGGAGCCACCCACCCCGATGACCCCCGAGGACGGAGACTGCCGCTCACCTGCTCGAGGTGATAGTGGTCCGCGGGGTATGGGTCGTGGAGGTGGCCCAGGGTGTAAATCCTCCGGTGCTCACAGGATGTGGGGGAGGAGATTGTCCGGGTCGGTTGTTCCCTCTTCTGAGAGGAATTAGAAGAACTGTCTGTAGCTGTCTGTTTAGAGGGAGGTAACCAAGAGTTAATTTGAAATAACCAAACCCACACACCAAACCCTCGCATGCCGTCTGCCCGCCTTGTGGCATCTTGCTGGGCTTCCCGAAATCTGGAGTTTACCCTGGCTGCCCGAGGCGGGAGGACCCCCGAAGGGCGAGATTGTCTAAACATGATGTGGCCGCCAGACCCTGGAAAGTTGGGTTTGTTTTCTCGAATGTGGGAGCAGCGACCAGGCTTTGGGGCCAGGCTACGACAGCAGGCCTCCCGCGGGTGCAGCCCAGTTGGTCAAGGATGGTTGTCCCATTTGTAGCGCTAGTTCCAAGGCACTCTGGCGAGCAGCGGAGGTGCAAACACGAAAAAAATCAAACCCAAATGTTGACATGTGTGGCTAGTCCCAGCCTGAGAAAGAGAGAAGGATACCGTGGGGTATCATGGGTACTGGCTTTCCAGAAATTTTATAGGACATCTTTGAGGTCCACTTTAAACTGGCAGCAAGATGGACGACTGCAGAGGGTTAAGGCTGCCATCAGTGAGGAGGGGCTGGCAGAGCTGTCTCCCCAGCAGCGGTATCCAGTTCAGCCCGGAGCCTACCTGATGGTGTCTTGGGAAGGTGAGTGGATGTTGGGATGGACTGTGGCCAGAGCGCAGGGGGGGCCCACCGCCTCCCAATATATCTACCACCTGGGTGCTTCATGCTCCCGCCTAAGACTCAATGAGGGGGGCCAGGTGATGGTCACCCTCCACAACCACTCCCACCCCCCACATGCTCGTAAAAGACTTAAGTCTTTACAACCAGGGCACCCCACCTTTCACCTCCAAGGAGTCGGGGACCCTTCTCCACCTCCAAACAAACGAAAAGGTTTTTCTTGTATCTAGAAACTTCTTCCTCTCCTTGGCTGGCTGTTGCTCTCATAGTCCCCTTATCTTTTTATTCTACATGTCTTTTGTTCGTGTCATAAATCCTTTTGGGGGCAAGGCAGGGTTTAAACAAATAGAGTGATAGTTATTTTTACCCCTCTGCCCATTTATAAAGAAGTAAATGCTCAGAAAAATGGGACTACAGGTATTTAGGAAAAAGAAGACTCATTTCCATTATGCAATAAACTGCTGTTAATTTTTAAAACTTGGCGGACATGTGCAGCTTCCCTATAGGACCCAATCTGCCTGGATTTTTCCTACTGGTTTGGTCCAAGTGATGCGGGGCTGATGCCTGTGTCCAGTCCCTCCACCCACAGTGGCTAATCCGGATGTGGACACATGGTCCTCTCAGGCGGTACAGAAAGATTTTTGACGGAGAGTTCAGAAAAGATGCTGACTTTTTACCTCAAGTTATGACCTAAGGGTCCCGTAAGCCTGGAATGGGGGTGAGGGCACTGGGGAAGCACCTTCTGGATGAGGTGAAGTAAAACCTAGAGAAGGCCACCCCCATGGACACCATCTGAGCTTTGGGGTCCAGTCAAGCCTGAATCCTGACCCACTCTTTGGTAACTGAAGCCAGATGTGCTGGGCTCACCACGTGGGCGCACTTCTCCTCCCTCCCGATCCCAGCTCTGAGGCAGCAGCTCCACCTGCGTCACTCCCCTGGCCTCTCTGTGACCCTGACTCCTCTCCACACGGGTGGGGTGGCCTGGGCGTGCAGCCTGCGACCTCCCTCCTCTGCCTCCTGGGAGCCACCCAACTGGCAAGCAGCCATCCTGGGGACTGCGGGGCCCACCGTGGGGAGGCTGCAGACCCAGCACCCCTGTGCCTGGCGGGGCGGGTCCTGAGACACCCGCTTCCTGCAGATGTCAGCCAGGACCATAAAGGGTCCCCCCAACTGGTTCAGAACTCAGATAGGAAAGAATTACTATTAAATATCAGTAACTGCAAGAGACCAAGCTGACACACAAGAATTTTTTCCTTTCTTCCACACTCTGCTTGTTGTCCAGCTCTCACCCACTTTGCTGTCGATCCGACAACAAAGCCCAGGACTCCCCGTTAGGAGAGTGGGTACCATGTGCCAGGGGCTGGGTACACGTGAACAATCGCAGGTAAAATATCGTCTCCACATCACACAGAGGCAGGACCTGCTGACCGGCAGTGGCTAACCCAGGTGTGGACACCCTGACCATCAAGCCCCCTGGAGTTCAGTGCCCCAAACCCTGCTTCTCACACTCAGGTGAGCCCATTCCAACGCCGCCTCTGAGAGGAATTGTGTTCACCTCAACGAAAGTACAACTTCACGTCAGAAGGTGCACCCTGCGTGACAGAACCCAGGAGATAAGGGGATGGCGTCACACGATACAAAGGTTTCCAAAGGTCTCAGTAAGTACTTCCTGAATAAGCAGATAAGGGCCCTCAGTATGACTCAGATCTCAGGGGTTAAATTCTTATCCAACACCCACAGGACGGTCATCTCTGAGGTTAGAAGCTACCCGAGTGCTGAACACGGTAACATGCACTCAGCACTGAGGTCTCGGAAACCAGTTTATACATCGCGGTCACCTCTGTGTTAGTCAGCTGGTACCCTCATCCACCCCAGGGCCAGGTTCACAATGTGTAGGAAGTCATTCTGAGAAATGGGGCACACCCAGTTTTCCCGGTATTCGTGAGCCAATCAGAAATGCCCCCGTCTGACCTCCCTAGGCCCAAACAGCCCTTCCCCCCTGCACGGTCAAGTGCAAAGCTTCCCAAACGTGAGGCCAAGGAAGGCCTTTCAAGGTCTCCTAACCGAGTGACGGATTTGTACAAAGGAGCAGGAAAGCCAGCAAACTTTGAGGTATGCCCACAGCTCACCGCTTCCCGAGGGCCCTGCTGAGGGTACGGCCTGGCCCAGCCCACAGCCTCCCCTGCCAAACTGCTCGGTGTGGGTCTGACTCTGGAGAGGAGAGCCTGCCAGAGAGGCTCCACGGGAAGCCGAGGTTGTGTCAAATCTATACTATCAGACAGATCTTGTAAGCGGTGTGACCTGCCGACAAGAGGAATGTCCTATCAGGGCATCTCCAAGAACAGCGAGGGGAAATACCTCCTACCCACATGCACCGCTGACCTAACTGCTCGTGGTTTCCACTCACAGCCGGAGGACAGCAGCCACCGAAGCTGTGCGCACGCGCACACATCCACAAGCAAGATTCTCGAGTGTCACTGTTACTTGTGTGCACAAGCTCATGACACCTACCCATATGACAGCTTCTCCTTCGACTCGGAGAGACTGCGGCTGCGTTTTAAACTCACCCTGCTCTCCGGAGGGTGCCTCTCAACTGTTGCAGGCTTGAACTCGGGAAGAACAAAAGCAGAGGCCCTCAGCCCCCCTAAGAGGGACAGCTTCAGCGCCAGGCTTCCCCGAGCCACCGCACCTGCACGGGTCTCCTCCACAACCAGCCTCTGAGTTTGACTGACTCAGTGTCAGTGCCCATGATGAAAACGATGTCCAAGGAAGAAGTTTGCAACGTAA
Source organism: Myotis lucifugus (assembly GCF_000147115.1). Taxonomy (NCBI): domain Eukaryota; kingdom Metazoa; phylum Chordata; class Mammalia; order Chiroptera; family Vespertilionidae; genus Myotis; species Myotis lucifugus. Next base: position 151,248 of record NW_005871054.1, on the reverse strand, counting down.
CATGAGGGCCGAAGAAAAGAAAGGTGATGGAATATTATAATGTTAAATATCAGGGTCTCAGCTCAGGCAGACTGGATTTGAATCATTCTCTGCCAATTATAAATTGCATGATTTTGGTCAAGTTAACGTCTAACTCCAGTTTTCATATCTGCAAAAATGGAGCTGAAATTGTCCTCAGAGCTATTACAAAAATGAAATGAGATTAAACATTCCCATTTTTTAAACTGTTACTGCCGATTACCGAAAAGTTTTTGATTCTGTTGGTTCGGTATCTGGTCACCTCGCTTAACTCCTTATAGAAGTTCACATAGTTTACATAGTGACTTTGGGTTTTTCTCAGTAAATCCTGTTACCCACAAAAGGTAGTTTGGCCTCTTTTCCAGTTTTTATACCTTCTTTTTCTTTTCTTATTGCAATTTTTGCCAGGGCTTCCAGCATGATGTGGAAAAACAGAGGCGATAGTGGCCCTGCTTGTCTTTTTTAAAAATTGATCATATATATATTTTTATTTCTTTATTAATTTCAGAGAGGAAGGGAGAGAGAGAAACATCAATGATGAGAGAGAATCATTGATCGGCTGCCTCCAGCATGCCCCCTACTGGGGATCGAGCCTGCAACCCAGGCATGTGCCCTTGGCTGGAATCAAACCTGGGACCCTTCAGTCCGCAGGCCAACACTCTACCCACTGAGCCAAACCGGCTAGGGCACCCTGCTTGTCTTTTTAAAAGGCACTTTAAAAAATAAATTTCCAATGATTACTGTAAAAACTCACATATTTTGAGTAATTAACAAGCTTGTGTGACCCTCTAATAGGGCAGTAAGCCGAGACAAGACCTTGATAAGGAGAACAGAGAAAGAACAGGAGAGTGGGAAGGGAAGGGAGGTGGAAATGAGAGTTCAGGGTACTGAGATGAAAGGGTGGGCACTGCTAACCTTAGAAACACTGAACAGAGCCCCGACCAGCCCGACCAAATCCACTCCGGTAGTACCAATCCCCATCCCTTCCCTGAAGGGTTTTTGGGTTTGGGCTGGGTGCTTTGTGGGATGTGGGTTCACAGAAGGTGACACGGGCAGGGCAAGGCCAGGAAGCTTCCCTGAGGAAGGACATTCTAGATGGGTAGACAACCCAGACCAAGGCCCAGAGGAAAAAAAAGAAAGGCTCAAATTTATCAGTGAACATCTGATAAACTCCTTTAACTCTGCAGACATAAGTTGTACTTACTTTGAGAATTCAGGTATTTCCTTTGAGAATTGAGATAATTCTCCAGAATTTAATTTAACAAATAAGAGGAAAACCATGGAGCTTCAAAAGTTGATAGACCTTTTTTCTGAAGAACTGACTTGAATGTTATGCTGTCTGGCCAGTAAGTCAAAATCTGAAGTACAAAGGACACTGGGTGGAGGCCGCCTGTTCCCCAAGGTCAGTGCTACCTGTGTGGGCAGGACTTGGTCTGATGGAGAAAGGGGAGAAGATCAATGCCTAAAGTTAAAGCTGTGGCTGGCTCCCTCCTATGTTATGGGCATATTTTGTACAATAGGATTTCTTACTCGTGGAAAGTTGGCTATTCTTCCCTGACCTACGGAGGGCCCTTGAGTTGACTGGGAGGTTCTTAAAGAAGCACGTGCATTTGTTCGCGTGCCCTGGGTCCGGGAACGAGCCTCCTTCATTTGGAAGGTGAACCTCTTTGACCAGGGGAAGCTCAAAGAGGGAGGGAAAAAACCAAGAGGCTAAGCCAGGTAAGAAGGCAATTTGCTTAAATTAAGTTACCCATCTGGGATAGGATCCTAGCTGCAGACCAGGGCTTTCTGGGGCATTCTGGGTGGGTCAGACTATACATTTCGAAGTAAAAGAAGTGTTTTCAGTATTATGTGCATCCCCTTTAACTCCCCTGGGTTTTCCTGCTAAATCCTTGATTTTCCAAAAGGGGTTGGGAGGTACAGAACAAAGGCAGCAACAGCTGGCAGACAGTGGCTAGGGGAGAGAAAGGTGTGTCCAGGGCTGATTTTTCAAGGACACTTGGAACTATTAAGGGGCTCCTGGTTTATAGCTTTCCCCAGTAGGACACTCCCACTGAGTGTATCGGTGAGACTACGAGAAGGCTGGTGTTCGTCAATTTTCTCCTCCCTTCTGGGAGGGAGGCAAGCAAGCAAGTACAGCCACTTGATCATCCCCGTGTCTCCAGAACACGAGCCGACGGAAGAAAGTGCACAGTGCATGGAGCCAAGCCCACTCGGCAGCCACTTCCGGAGGCCAGTGGACCTGGGTGTTTTAAACAGGCATAGGAAAGACAGGTAAGAAACTGCTCAAGGAGCCCGACCACAGCATCTGGGGATCACACAGCAATGCTAGGCAAACATAGCTCAATGCAGAGAGAAGTGGACAACCCTGGTGCCAGGCCATTCGTCTTAGTTGTTGAACTTCTTTGGGCCTCAGTTTCCTCATGTGTAAGATCAGGGGTGCTACTGGGTGATCTCCAAGGTCTATCTGGGCTCCAACAATTTCATGTGTAATCTTCCTCCCTCTTCCTAAGAATATGACAGGTCAGAAGGGTTTGTCTAACACTGTTGCTTAGCTGATTGAAGAGCCACAGGATATATGTCAACTATACCTCAATAAACACAAATAATAAATAAAAGTCATCACCATGCCCCCCACCCCCAAACTGCCAGAGGATTCACTCAGATGATTAAGTAGAATTTCTGCCATCTATAGATGCTGCTATTTTGAATTTTTAAAGATGGATTACTGGGAGTTATGACCACAATTCGTATTATTTTTACTGCAATCCACCACCAAAATAGATCTCGACATCTGATGCATTCTTCCTATAGCAAGGGCTGCTCGTTTTATTTCTTTTAAAAAGTATGCACACACACAGAGTACATATAAATACAAATGTATGCCATTCCTCTCCACCTCGGGCTGGGAGACTAGACTGATCACATAAAACTCTGGGCTGCTTCTGCCTATCAGGAGACAGTGACCTGGATGGCCGAGGGCCCAAAGGCTCCTGGCTCAGGGGGTGTGGATGAGCTGTTGTTTCTAACTCTTCAGCAAAGCATACCTTCTGCTCCGTATCGACCAGACTGACAGGCCTGTGGCCAATCCCTTTTCCTCTGCTAAACAGGAAGTTACCACCAGGTCTCTGGGAACAGGTAGCACTGGCTCACCTGTCCTGAGGGCCTACATGGGTTCCAGGTGTCCTGTTTCAAAGAGGCAAGCAGAGCAGAAAATCAGCCAGGAACATGCTCTTCTATGGTCCCAGCTAGCAGGCAGTTTGGGCCTAGGAGGCAGCTGCTTGGGGAAAAGAGAGAACTCGGTCCTAGGGCATTAATTACCCTCTCTGGGACCCAGGGAATAAAGTGGGCATTCTTTCATTGGGAAAAAATCCTATGTAATAAAAGGATAATATGTAAATTGACCCTAATGGTGGAACGACCAGAATGACAGCTCAACCAGTCACTATGAGGCGCACTGACCACCTCTCTGGCCTTTTCCCCAGCCGGCAGGCTCCAATCGCCTGATGGTGAGCAGGGAACCAGGGGTGGATGGTGGGGGATGCGGGTAGTGCCAGGCCAACCTCTTGGTTCCTCCCCCTGGCTGGCAGGCTCCAATCACTCAATCACTTGATGGTGAATGGGGAACCAGGGGCGGGTGGCGGCAGGGGGTGGGGCTGGCTGCAGGCAGCTAGGGAAGATGGCCCTGATTGTAGGCCAGGCCTAAGGACTGTGCATGAATTTCATGCACCGGGCCTCTAATAATAAAAAAAGGGAAATGTCCACATGTTTAACAAAATTTAATGTGTCTAGATTTTGAAGTCAGGTGAAAGCAAATTTGATATGAAAGGAAAGGACTGATAAGCCACAGCTTCGCTTCACTGGAAGGCTGAGGGATGGGAGCAGGAAGGCTGGGTTTCAGGTAACCCTGACTACGTTCTCTGTATGAATTAGTAAAATGGAAATAATAGTAGCCTACTATCCACAGCTTAAAAAGATGAGATGACATATGTGTAAATGAAGAAAGACACACATGGAAGAGTTAGAGAAATGCCGTTGGCCTTCCTGAAATGGAGAGTGTTGCAAAGCTTTTGTTGGACATTAATTGCTTTAGTTTAGCCACTGTAAGGTATTACTTTTGAATAAAAAGATCCTCCTCTTACTATGTAATGTGAGCTTGATAACTGTCGTGTGGAAGATAAAGCAGCTCCCACCCATGTGGGCCTCCGCCTGCAGCAGTTATGGGGCACAGGGCTGCCCCTCCCAAACATTTTTGCCTTTCTTAACAAAGCACTGTAGACCAACTTCACTACATTTTATAGGATTTACATTTCCAACCTATTTTCTCTCCACGTCTCCCCCCCCCCCGCCCCCAACCTGTCCCCATCCCTTCATTCCTTAGGGAGAGACAACAGAAATGTTTCTGATCAGCTGATCTTCTAAAAGGAGGCTGGGGCTTCGAGGAGGAACCGGGGACCGTCTGCCTACACAGAGGTCTTAAGCTAGTGCCTTAGTTGAAATATCCATCATTTAGGTGGTTCTTTTGCAACAAAGGGGGACTCTGGTACACTTGACAGGTAACATTTACTAAAACGTATTGAATAAGTATTGCCTTTTCTTACAGTTCTGGGTGAGCAGGGTGTGGAACTGAGCCTCTCTGAGCCTGGGTGATTCATCTGCAGACATGAAGTGCCAGGAGGTTACCTCCCAGGTGGCTGGAGGACAGATGCAGTGATGTATGTGCCAGTGTGGGCCTAGCGCCAGGGCAGCTCCACACCCCAGTTCCTCTCCCTCCCCTCCCCTCCCCTGGGCCAGCAGACAGAGACTCAGAAGAAATGTGTCCACCCTGAGGTTTTGTGTTCAAAGGATCAAGGGTCACAGCTAACTCACGGCAGCACCAAGTTCAGAACCCAGGCCGGCCTCTCCCTCACCTCCAAACGCCGCACTCTCAGGGGTCACACACCACTTCAGCTTTTAAAAACACTCTTAGAAAATCAGTAGGTGAACCCCCTTTCATTACAAAATTGGTCGATATGCCTTCAGTTTTAATGTTTGTTAGGGCTGAATTAGGTGGAAAAATTTTGTGGTATTCTGCACTCTTCTGCTTCTGTAAGTGAAACCTAGGTAATTACAAAATTCAATGAATGTTTTTTCTATTTAAGAATGAAAATAAGGACAACTTGCAAATACTCAAAAGCCCATCTAGGATAAAACAAAACTGCTTCTCAGTACTTTGGTTTCAACCACTTGCTCTAACCCTCGCTTTAGCGAACACCTGGGGTGGAAGGGGTGAGGTACCATAGCGGACAACTGCTCTGAACAGCCGGAAGGTAACAATGCAGCTTGTAATAAACAGGATGCCGGGGGGCCAAGCACAGGGCACGGGGCAGGACCAGGTTTTCCAGTTTGGGCAAAACATGGCTAGAAACTGATGATGTTCGAAAAGACATGACATTTTTCCTATCTAAAGGAGGACTGCCTACCTAAAGGAAGAAATACAGCGAAACACCAACACCTAATCCAAATACCAGCCTTTTCCAACTGGGTTCTAGGAGAGTTCAGACCCGAACAAAATCACTGAATGACTCTCCTCAATTCTGCAAAGGACATTACACAGTTAGCACCATTCTAGGTGCGCAGGACACGTTAACTCATTATATGAGGATGGATTCCTTAAAGTGCTAGGGCTTAATAGAGAAGAATTGATGGAGAAGGGCTGTCCAAATCCCAAAACAGTACTTAGGTGGAAGTAAACCTAGAGGGTGGGAAAAAACCACCCAACCCTATACATGTAGGCTAGGCCTTGCTATGGTCAAGCTCCGAGTTGCCATCTTGGGGACCGCAGACTGTAACACCCACTAGGTAGCTCCCAGTCCACCACATGAATGGGTCACATGGGCATGAGCCACATATTTATTCTCTTGTCTCTCCCTTTTCCAACTTGGGTCCAAGAGAACCCTAAGATAGAACTCTTATATTTGGTGGTGGTTTAAAAAAAAATAGAACAGCTGAAAGACCCTAAATATAATTATTCAACAGCAGCAGCGGGGAACTGGGAAGCTGGGCACGAGTCCCCACCATGAACTGGATGTGAGATTTTTAAAAAAATATATTTTGATTTTTTACAGAGAGGAAGGGAGAGAGATAGAGTTAGAAACATCGATCAGCTGCCTCCTGCACACCCCCTACTGGGGATGTGCCCACAACCAAGGTACATGCCCTTGACTGGAATCGAACCTGGGACCCTTGAGTCCGCAGGCTGACACTCTATCCACTGAGCCAACCGGTTAGGGCTGGATGTGAGATCTTAGGCAAGTCACGCGTCTGAGTCACCTGGAAGAACTCACAATCCCTTCCCATTCCCAGACCTGCAATTCTAAGGAGCTGGCTTTTTAGAGCTGCCCTCGCCACCCAGCAAGGCAAATAAATGTCCAGTAACGCCTGCAGCTTATCTTATCTCTAACGTGCCATTACTTCCACAGTGGACATGCAGCTGCCTAGCACCAGGCAGGGAGTACAGCAGGAAGAAGAGCACTTAGAGCCACAAAAGTCAACCTCTTTAATCTCTAAACCTCCAGCGGGGGGAACAAGGATGAGCTGCTATAACTAAGGTGTTCGTCTCCATTCCTCCTTCTCCCTTGACCTCTCACCCACCTTCTGATAAAACCCTTCTCATTCTTAAGAAAAAAAAAAAAATCAATACACGTATGTATATCACTTAATATCTCAAGTAGCAGTCTCGCCCCTCTCCACCTCAGCTTCTCACTCTCCAGAGAAATTAATACACTTTCTACTCCTGTGGCTCTTCTTGTATTTGTCTCCATTTTTTTCAATCCCATGTGGTTTAAACTATTTTCTGATTTGCAGATTTAGATATTATTTAAGGACTGCTTATTGTGGATGAAGATCGAGCCCTTTTATACACCCTCAAGTATCTTCCTATAAAGCAAATATTTCCCTAATCCCCCAGCTTTAGAGCCAGAATCCAGCCACTCGGCACAGTGACAGCTGAAGCACTGACCACACGTGGCCAGATTCGAGGTCGGCTGCTCTAGAAGTATGTGTGCCCTGCAGCTGCATTCTCCAACGATCCTATTAAAACGATCCTTGTCTGCTATGAAGATGCTAATCCCATTTAAAAATTACTTTAGAATTCCGCAGCAGTCAATAAATCACCTGGTTTGAATGGACCAAACCCTACACAACAGGAATTTGGGAAATGGTTCACTAGGTGACCACATAACCCAGAGCCTCTCCAGTGCTAGTTCATTTTCTCTCCTCACTCTGTCCAAGAATCCCTTCCCTGCCGGTTCCAAACCCTCACCTGGAGGGACCTGGGAGGAAGTCAGTTCTAAGTTGGGGAGCAAAGCAGCTCAGCTTATCCACAGAGCTGAACAGCCCAGACCTGAAGTTCACAGGGCCTCCTCCACAGAGACAAAAGCACCCCAGAGGGAACAGACTTGCGGGTCTTTCTCTGCCTCTTGTCTCCCCAGCTCGGAAGGGACAGAAGGGAGAAGCTGCTGGTCAGATGCAGCAGTGAGAGTGTGCTCTCAGCAGTGTACAGAATGTGAACCTTTGTTGTTGTTTTATGTTCTTTGCGTGACTCATCTTACACATTACCAAGTGGCTCAGGCACTGGAATTCCTGGTACCTCCATGTTTAATGCTGGGCACTCCCTTGCCACCAAGGGTCACCCCTTATAATTGAGGTCTCCCTGGAGTGGAGGGGCTGTGAGAGGGCCGTGCCACGAAGGAGAAAGGGGACGAGAGGGTGAGAAGCAGCGTGAGGAGCCAACAGCTTAGAGTCGGTGACAAAGCCCGGGCTCCGCTCCTCGCTGTAGACCGAGCACAAAACAGCTGGAGACATGGCACGCAGTCACCGAGATTCCCTCAAAATCACCCCCTTCCAATGGCTCTCCAAGATAACAAAGCAAATGAATAAAGTAGGAAAACCTGTGATTTTACACACTATACAGTCATCCCCACCAAATGCCATCTATAGGGTCTACGACTTAAAGCAAAATGATGTATAACGAAGCCCATTTTACCACAGGCCATACCAACAATGCAAGAGTGAAGTTCTTACACTGTCTCATTGTCGTTATAACAGAACGACGTTGAATGAAATGCATTACTCTGGGCCTGTTGTATCTGGGGGTCAGATCACCCATTTATTTATTGGGTATTTATAGAGCAAAGCTTTCTAGGGTTGCAGAGACTAAAATAATGAATAACCTGCTTCTAGTTGGACGAAGATTCATTCACTCAGCAAATAAAATAGGAAAGCCAAAAAAGGGGGCAGGCGTTTAAGTGGCGAGAGAAATAAGCAGAGAGCTATGGGACTTTAAACAAGAGAGAACCATCATATTTGGTCGAGGGAGAAATATGAGGGCACATGAATGGATAAAACAGCCCAAACTCAAAGTCGGAATGGTTGCTAATCAAGAGTCTCTGGTGGCGGTCCTGGCTGGAAAGATGTGGACACACACCAGGCTGGTGGCAGTGATGTGGACAGGGGAGCCATGGGAAGACTGTGGAGGCCACAGTGTTGGCCACAGGTGCACAGGCAGGGCAGGTGTGCATACGTGTGAACATGCGTGCACACACTAAGAAGGGCATGAATTTAACTGAGAAACTGCAACATGGCTGTACCATCCTGAGAAGTCAGGCGGAGAAGCTGCTTGGGGGTTAACCATCAGGGCTGGGAAGTATGAGCAGGGACAGCCCATGGTTGGTGAGCACCCAGGCCAGACAGCTACCCCACAGGGAATTGGGCTGCCCCTTCCTCCACCTCCACTTCATTCCCTAATGCAGAATGTGCATCAATAGACTAACCCCAAGCAATCCCCTGAAACAGGGACCCCCTGGCTCCACCAGCAGAAACAGGATACGCTGGTGGTTCCTCCAGTGACACCTCTACAGGTGTTCCTACACACATGCTGTTCTCGCAGGAAACTCTCCTAATCCCATCGCAGGCGGTAAGTTACACTCTTTCACTGATAAATGAGTTCTGAGTTCTAAACGCCTGTCTTACCAATAAAAGGTGTTCTTAAAAAAAAAAGATATTAAAATTGATTTTGAGAGCGAGCGGACACATGGGAAACCTGGTGCGTAAGCCTCAATGACCCTCCTGTCATTACACAGGATGTGTTTCTAACCGTCAATGACCTAATGACTGGGGCCGTCTTGAGAAGGGAGATACTATTGTTAACAGTCCCTTCTTTGTAAACGAATGGCACGAAGGCCACTGGTCCTATACATCAGGGCTACACAAAATGCGAGTAAGTGGGGCTCCTTCTCCCGTGAGTCCCAAGGGTCTGGGAGCAGCAGGGCTGTTTCTACACTTCCTTCCAGGCACTCGGCGACACCCTAGAGCGGCATGTTGATGCCCCGTGGATGAAAGGGCAAAACCAGGAGGACGCTGGCTTCCATCACCCGGCTCCCGCTGCCCTCTCCTGATTCTATAAATCATTCTGGCAGGTAGCTGGGAAGCAGCTGCGGGTGACAGCTCTGCTCTGGAGCACAGGAAGCCACCTTTTAACCCTCCTGCTGTTGTTTGTCTCCCCAAACGTGACAAAGGAACAGATGTAAGCAACATGCCAACTGCTGAGAAGATCTGCTCGGAGCGCCATAGGAAGCCTGCTCAGAGCCACCTCACACCAGCCGCTCCAGGGAAGGACAACTGAGCTCATTTCCTGACACCCCCACACACGTCAGGCTGGGACCCGCAGGCCGCTCACCATGCACATCCAGGCATCCGCCTTCGCCCCTGTGGTTCCCAGCCTTGAAGCCACTTCCCGAGCCCTGTTCAAATGCCGCCGAGGTCCAGGCGGGCCTCCCCACTAGTGGTCTTCTCTGACCTCCCCTCCCGTAAAGTCCCTGATTCAGAGGACTCTCAGTCTGTGCCAGTCTAAGCCTGTCAGAGCCAAGCTCATCTCTGTTCAAACCACCCTGCTCCCTGAACCAGGGCTGTAGCCACGCTTTACACACACCTCTGGATTCCCCAAGTACTTTTTCGAAATCACTAGCTGTGAGGAGTCTATTGGAAAGCATGTTTAAAGGGGTGCAACCAATATTTTAAAATATGAAATAAAAAAACTGCTTATAAAAGATATTCTTGGGACAACTGGGGAACTATTATCCGACAGGAGATTCCTATCAAATTTTCTTAGGTATAGGAATGGTGGTGTGCTTGTGTAGAATACCACCTTATTTTTAGGAGGTGGATGCTGAAGTAATTCCAGGTGACTTATTTTTAAGTCACCTGTTGGGGGGGGGGAGGACGGGGGTGCACATCTCTAAATACACATACATGCACAGATACAGCAAATGGGGCAAAATGTCACAGCTGCCAAATCTAGGTGTAGAGCATACAGTGCTCACTGGATTATTCTGTACATTTTCCTGTGTGCTTGAAAAGTTTCATAATCAAAAGTAGAAGAAAACAAAACAGAAGAGAAAAAAAACAATGCAGAGCATGAAGTACAGTCTGGTTTTAGGTGTCCCTGGATGAGTGTGCCCTGGGTTACAACGTAAATGTATTTCATACTGTAGGTCCAGGCCAAGAGTGTGAAAATGCTGCCTTAGAGCTCTTCACTGCACCAGGCACACAGTAGGTGTGCAATGAACTGTTATTTCCTTTTAGAAGCCCAGGACTTAAATGAAGAAGCTGGCTGAGAAATCATTTTATCTCCAGTTATATCCCATTAACTCAAGCTGTGTCAAAATATCCAAGCCCATTTCCTGCCTTCGCACACTTAGTTCCAACCTCAACTCAGCCTTTAGGCCTTTCTGATCAGTTTAATTACTCATCAGCAAGGCTACTTCTGGTGTTCCCGTCGATGCCAGGGAGGCGGTTGTGTTCCACTCTGAGTAGGGTGACCAGTTGTCCTGGTTTGCCTGGGATCGAGGTGTTTTGTAGGACCAGGGACTTTCAATGCTAAAACTAGGACAGTCCTGGGCAAACCAGGACTAAATCTGAGGAAAGACTGTGCGAGAACCTGGGACAGGTCCGGGAGAGTTGACACTCTCAGGTCATGTGGTGATGTTACCACTGCAACACGAACAACAAAGGCAAAACCCAGCCCAGGAAAAATTGCGACAAGACAGAGATCTCCACGATGGCATCCCTGCTGCAACAGCACATGCCAAATTGCAAAGTGTCTCTCATGCCCTTAACCAGAACCTCTCCCGAGTACTCACCACTAACCTGGAGAGCAAAGGACACAGAGAACGTACCGTAAAGACGTCGTCATCACCAAGCTCAGCTTCATTGTGGATGGTGGAAGATGATGTGGTTGAGCCTAAAAAGACAAAAAATAAATGTAATAAAAAGTGTTTTCAAAGAGGATAAGTCCAGTCCAATCGTTTAAAAGGTAGATTTTAATAAAGCCACACCTCCTTCCTTTCGTATGTAGCTCACTAACAGAGATGTTATCTGGGAATTAATGCTTTTAATTTATTCTTCAATTGACCCTCGCCAGATGCCCCCTAAATGAACTTGGCCGACTGTTGTTCCCAATTAACCCCTTGAACTTCTGCACTGGCTACTAGGGAACAAGCACACAGAGAGGCAACACAGAGGAGGGGCGGTGAGAGCCTGCCCACCGCTTTGCCGTGCAAGGTCAAGACCAGCCTCTGCCAGCGATCCCCCAGGCCCACCAGGGTATAGTAGGGAAAGCACGGGATGGAAAACCCCCAGGTTAGACCCACCACTATCTCACTGTAAACTGGACTTAGCTTTCTAGTCTTTTCATCTACCAAAGAGGGGGCTTGACTCAACAGCTTGTATGGTCCCCTCCTGTTCTGAAATTCAGGCACTGCTGTCTAAAACCCAGATGGTGGGAGCCACCTTCTAAGCCAGTGGTTCTCAACCTTCCTAATGCTGCGACCCTTTAATACAGTTCCTCATGTTGTGGTGACCCCCAACCATAAAATTATTTTCGTTGCTACTTCATAACTGTAATTTTGCTACTGTTATGAATCGTAATGTAAATATCTGATATGCAGGATGTATTTTCATTGTTACAAATTGAACATAATTAAAGCATAGTGATTAATCACAAAAACAATATGTAATTATATATGTGTTTTCCGATGGTCTTAGGCGACCCCTGTGAAAGGGTCATTCGACCTCCAAAGGGGTCATGACCCACAGGTTGAGAACCGCTGTTCTAAGCTGATACCTGGGCAAGATTGTATTCTCTTGCAATACCAGGGTATCAGTGAGTTTTCTGTTTCTGCAGGCCAACATTTAGGCTCAGGTCAGAAAACCAGGTTTATTCCATCATGAAATGAGAGCTCAATTTATTTACCTTTTCATCTCTTCATTCTGGTATGCAAACCAGTAGAAATTCCCATCTTTCCCCCATTAATAGTACCCAGTAATGTGTGGATCAACAAGTGACAGTTAATGGCCAAAAGGAAAAATATTTAAATTTGCATAAGTGATAGACCAAGAGCAATTTATTTTCTACCTTCTTTTTTTCTTGGTTAAGTCTTTAAAAATATGCATTTAGAAAATATTTTGCTACCACATAAAATAGAAATTAAAAGAATTGCTCAGAAGGTCATGGTTCAATTTCCATTGTGGGGCATGCAGATGGCAGCCTATCAATGATTCTCTCTTATCATTGATGTTTCTAGCTCTCTCTCCCTCTCCCTTCCTCTCTGAAATCAGTAAAAATATATTAAAATGATGTTTCTAGCTCTCTCTCCCTCTCCCTTCCTCTCTGAAATCAATAAAAATATATAAAAAGAAAGGGAAGAGAAATATTTAAATCTCCAACAAGGAATCCCTAGAGGAAAAATAAGTTCCATAATAAACTCTGCACAATTCCTATTGATCTTTCAGGGTTTTTCTCTACTATTTAAATTATACTAATTATAACCAATCAATATTTAAGGCAAGTTTGATAGAAAACAGCTAGGTAGAGAATACATAGAAAAAAATGACATGTGATCAATTTTGTTTATAAATTCAGTAATTAAGTATATGGACATACTGAAAACTGCTATCAGTAATACAGGAGCTATTTTCTCTCTATCCATTTAAAAGATATGTTTGATAACATTTTAATATTTGTTACTTAGGTAAGACCTATGATGTAAATACCAGTTTTCATTGGCTATCACGTGGTTGTAGTTAACAGATTCATGTTCCAGCTATAATTATCTTACTACTGATGTTAAGCAGCTTTTCATTGAAAATTTGCTTTTCTCTCTTTCCACAAATCCATAATGAAGAAAATGACTTCTGAACACTTTTATTTCTTAAATAGATGAAACAGACATTCTTTTCTGATTGATTTTTATTTAGTTTTTATAATTAATTCTGAGGTTGGCTTTTGCTTGATATTTCTTTCTTCATGGTTGTGGTACCAGTGACCCTCTGGTTTGAGAACTGAATGAGTTACAGTGGAGAAGTCGTGTGTTTGCATCTGTGGACTCTAGAAAAGCCTATGAAAATCGATGGCCTAGGACAGTGGTCGGCAAACTGCGGCTCGAGAGCCACATGTGGCTCTTTGGCTCCTTGAGTGTGGCTCTTCCACAAAATACCACGTGCGGGCGTGCACGTTCAATGCAATTGAAACTTCATGGCCCATGCGCAGAAGTTGGCATTTTGTGGAAGAGTCACACTCAAGGGGCCAAAGAGCCGCAGTTTGCCGAACACTGGCTAGGAGCCTTCCAGGCCAGGATCAGATGTACACAATGTCTACTAATCACTCACCACAGAGTAAGGCCTAAACCAAACCAGGGCTCCGGGAGTCACAGATCCCTTTCATATTCGGTGGCAGCTGCACACCTGGGCTCTGATCGCAAAAGGGCAGTGGGTAGGCCTGGAGCCCTCTGGGCCCATTTGAATCTAGTCTCCATTTTTGAGCCATGACCGATAGACAAAGCCGTTTCAATCGTCAGGGAAAGGTGAACTCCATCAAACACGCTTCACATGGAAGTCTCGATCTTGTCTTTTCAGAGCAAAGTCTAAAAACCAGTTGGGACCACTTCTTACTCAGAAACCCATCTCCCCCCCCCGTTTTCTCACTTTGTAATTGTTTTCCTTGGATGTTCCTAACGTTTTGGCTCCTAATGATTGACCTGGCCACCAACCCTCCTTCTAATAAACCACAAATATATGATGGTAGACAACAAGAATGAAAAATAACTCAGAAAAGTAACACAGTCCCACTAAGAATGCAGTGACAAACTCAATACCTTCTATAAGGTCTTCGATTGCTTTCCTCACTCCCCTGTCAAAGGCTCGAGCATCGGCAGGACTTTGGAAAGTAAGTCCAAACTTCCTATTGTCGACCTTCCAATGATGAAAGGTTGGGTTGGCTTTGGTGTAGACCAAGTCCTTTCTTACATAGCATTCCAATACCACCTGAAGGATTGAAACACACAGGCTGGTTAACTTGTGAAACAGTCATGCTGGTGTTTGGTTACAAAACTCTAACTGGGAACTGTCCATCTTTGGTGGCAACTAATGAAAACCCTCCCCTCCTGCCTTCAGGTATCTGTGAGTCTCTTCATTGGAAAGGCCTTTGCTTGCCTCTGTGGACCATCCATCCACTCTTTATTGGCCTGTCACCCTACTCCACCCCCCAACCCCCTTCCCCTTGGTGATCCCACTGTACTGTGGTACTCCTCATTCCCCTTCATCTCATTCCTCTTCCTCACTCCCTGATTGTGGGGCACTAAGCTGGGGTCCAGGTCTTGGGGCTTTGCTCTGTTCCAGGTGACTGATTCCATGCCAGGGCCTTTGTATTAGTGGCTCTCAACTTTCCCTCCTCTGTCCTAATGGGTGTTTCCTGGTGACCTCAAATCCAACATGTTGAAAAACTAACTTAATCTGCTCTGAAATTTCTGCCACTAGCTTCCTCTTCCAACTTCCCCACATCTAGCAATGCCAATCCCTCTTGGTTCATTCTCTTCGGTTTAAAATCTCCGTGGTTACCTTTGCCTCTTCCTCTTTCTCTGCCCCCTGTATTATTAATCACCAAGTCCGTTTCATTTTTCCTTCAATATCTTTTATATAAATTCATTTAAGTTGCTACTACCCTGATCTGGGTCTCTATTAACCTTTTATCTGCATTATTAGAACAATCTCCAAGTTTCTAGCCATTTAGCTTCAGAACTGCCTTTAACTAAGCTATAACTTTGCATAGATTGTCTCAGACCCTTGGTCTTTTTATCTCTAAAATGGAAATAACGCTAATATTATCAGTGTGAACATATACAGCATAAAAGCAGCATTGCAATCATGTGAATGTAAATTCCCTTCTTTATTCACAAAAAAAATCTCTAAAATATCAACAATATTTATTCCTATGTACACCAAAATAATTTTGCTAAGTGTTATTAATAGCTTTGATTTTGTTCTGGTGAAGCTCTTCATTGAACCAAATGAAATCTTACTAAGAGAAGGGAAAGAGTAAAGGCCTGCCTAAATTAGTATAAATTCAAATTAGAGACTATTCTTAAATGAGTTCAGGTTTCAAGGATACATCTAAGCAAACTAAGAAATTAAGTGCTGCTTACTAAATGTTCCCTAATTTATAAACAGATGAAAACAACAGTCAAATTGGTATATCAAGTAGCAGTCCCAAGCAGTTAACTTTATTACATTGTATTGAAAGAAGACAACAGTCCTTTCACACAGTTCTATTTATGATTAAAATGCTTATTATGGCTGTTTCCCCCTAAGAATAGTGCGATGGTTAAATGTCAGCCCAGCCCCATTCCTAATTGGGGAAATCCAAATAACCAAGGCTTTAACTAACAAATGTTATCTATTTTAGAATTTAATAGTCTCAATTCAAAGTCTCAAAATAAACTTTTTGTAAAAACAAAGACTTCCAGTTTCTCCATATTTATAGCATGAAAAAATTAGTCTTCGTTTGACATTTTCCAAGATTAAGATTATTACAACAGTTCATTTTCTTACAGAAATTTAAAAAAAATGACATCATTACATATCTAAGTTTAATGACAAAAATGAAGAAGTTCAGATGCTTTCATCTTACCAATAGGTATAGTCCCTCTAATGAAGTTTAGGCATTAACTTAAAACTTAAAAATATCTTTTTAGTCTGGCTGGTGTGGCTCAGTGGTTGAGTGCTGACCTATGAACCAGGAGGTCATGGCTCGATTCCTGGTCAGGGCACATGCCTGGGCTGCGGGCTGGATCCCCATTGTGGGGCGTGCAGGAGGCAGCCGATCAATGATTCTCTCTCATTGATGCTTCTATCTCTCACTCCCTCTGCTTTCCTCTCTGAAATCAATAAAAATATATCTAAAAATAAAAATATATTAAAAATTATTGAAGCTTGACCCTTGAATGGACATCTTTTGTGTGATGAAGTGGCAGTACACATAATTGGATTCTCATCTCTGCTTCTGCGTCCAGTCTGCTGTAATGTTACTGGGGTTGCAGTATATGAAGAAAGCCTGGATTTGCGCAAATGCGGTTGGGAAAGGGAAGAGGATTTCTAACAGCCTTTTCACTTCTGCTGCACAGGGAAGAATGACAACCGTCTCAAGGAAAAGCACTAGCGCAATTAACTACTTCAGTTGTGAGTTGACCTGCCTGCTTTTTTCATGGATTTCCTTGAAAGAACCACTGACAGATGAACTACGGTTACTCAAACGTGTGTATTTGGCAGATCTTTTCTTTAATATGAGCACAGTGAGCCCGTCACTTCCAGGAGAACAACTGGAGTTATTTGTTGCCAATAATAAAATTTGAACTTTCAAGCGAAAGAATTGTGGACTGCTCCCCAACACTGCAAGACGTTTCAAATGAGATTAGTGGTGACATTGTGATTTTTGGATACGGTTGGGTTAAATGTACCAACATTTGGAAGATCTGCTTAAATCATTATTTTCCAAATGACCAATGCATGATGTTACCAAATCAAGAGTAAAAGATGTCATCAGAGTGAAAGATAAACCAGTGGATTTTATTGTAAGAGTATGAAAAATTCATTGATACGGCTTCAGATTCCACATTCATAAAACTCTACAAGCCAAGTTTTGGTGTAGAATCAAAAAAGTATGTCTATAATTATCTGAAAAGATTAAAGTACTTCTCCCTTTTCCAACTACCAACCTGTGTGAAGCTGGATTTTCTTCAACCAAAACAACGTATTGCAAGAGACTGAAAGCAGGATAGACACCAGAATCCAGCTATTTCCCATTAGCCTGATATTAAAGAAATTTGCAAAATCGAAATAATCCTACCCTTCTCCTATTTTTTATTCTGGAAAATAGTTATATAGTTAGTTCTCATAAAGAATGCCACCTATGCTAAAACTGCTACTTAAGATTAAAAATTTTTCAGTTTGAATTTCTAAAATGCTAAATATTAGTAGCTATACCTCACAGTCAAAAGATTTTTGGGGTCCTCGATAAATTTTCAGTGCAAAGGGAGCCCGAGACCAAAAATGCTCGAGCACTGTTGTTGTCCACAAATCTTTGCAGGCGAGTCTATTTTTACAGGACAGGGCTCAGGTGTAAAACTGCCAGGTAAAAAGGTATGTACCTTTAAAACCAATCGATATCCTGCCACACTGCCTTTCAAACAGCCCTGCCAGCTGGAGCTCCCACCAGATGGGAGCACTCCTGGCCTGGGCACGGGGGCGAATGGAATGATCAACCTTTTAGCTTTTGTGGTTCATTTTCATAAGGTGGTTCTCACAGGATTTGTTTCAGGAGTAAACTCCTCTAATACATCTCAAATAAGATTGAACTCAGAAATTTTCAATTTACATATAATTGCTCAGGATTGTCTCCAACTTACAAAAAATGATCCCAATAACACCTTGTGAACGGATGTCTGGGACCCAGACTTGCCATAGAAACAGTGGCAGTTGAGTTCACAGGCCTCAACATGTTAATTCAACACCAACAAAAACCAATGTTTTGAATTTTAGAACTGCACTACATTGGAAAAACCACTGACAACACGGTTTCTGTCAGAAAAAGCACTTCCTGTCCTAGCTGGAATACTGGGGATTCTGATACCATCCATCCACTCTATTCCAAAAATGATCTCCACTCTTTTCTCCAAATCCCACCATTTAGGGGTGTGTGTGTGTGTGTGTGTGTGGGACAGGGCAGAGTGAGGGAGTAAAGTACCACTGAGTCTAGAAGTCCAGAATTTCCCAGAGTGTGGCATAGGTAAGGTGAGGGATGCCAAGATGGAGTAGCATAATTGGGTGTGTGATTTAAATACTAGTGGATATAAAAGTCCAGAAGCGTAGAGTCAGAATGCAGAAGGTCAGGAAGGGGACAGAGTGACGGAGAAACATGATTGGGGAGAGGGTGAGGCACACAATCCTTTTACAACGGAAGCCGGCCCGCAAGCAGGACTGCCCTGCTGCTGTGCGGAGTTAGTAAGAAGGGACCAGGTTTTGGCTTCACAAGGAAATGGTTCCCAATGCTGGCTCTGCTGAGGCTGTGTGCCTAGACAGAGGAAATGCGTCACTTCTGAGAGCACTGAGTTCCCACAATGTGGACATAATAGTATCGCCCCCTACAGCATGTTGCAGGGATTTAACTGAGGTGATTTACATAAGGGCCCTGAACAAAACCGCAAAGGTTTATTATGTATGTCAGTGGTAAGATACAAGTTTATAAATGTATTTATAAAATGAAGGCGTTGGATGAGACAAGCTAAAGGCCATTTTAGGTTGACATATTCTATGACAAACCATAGAAATACCAGGAAAAAAAACACATCTAAAATAATATAACCATTCAGGTAAGATAATCTGTTAACACAAAAGTAGTAACAATAAAAAGGGTAAAAGGGGGAACACGTTTCTTTCAAAATGTTTGTAGAAAAAGAACACCAACTAAAATAAAAAGGCAACAAATGTGGCAGATGAAGATTCATATCCTTCTTATATCAGAGGGCATACATACACATGAAGGAGAAAAGTAAGGTCCCAATAGATCAAACATCATTAACAGATAATTTAGTTGTCACTGTTTAACAAACAGAAAAACATTTGCTCTCATCAGATACCACCGATAATCTGTCAAATTGGTGAAGATGTAAAGTATCTGATCCTTATTGTGTTAAAGGATATTCTCATAATGGTCGCAGCTCTTCGTACAATAATCAAGTCATAAAAATGTGCCCCTTAAGTTATTCCAAGAAAATAAAAATGTGGAAAATGCAGGTAGGTATCTACAAATGCAGAGAGGTAATCCTAGGGGAGGGAGCCAGGGGGAAGAACCTTAATATTTGACACTAAGGAGATTGTCAAATAAACAAAAATAATCAACCTGATAACAGCAACATGGAAAGTTGCTTACAATAATGTTAGGGCAAAACCAATGACGTGCAGAACTGTTCATGAGTTCGGATTATGGCTAGGAAAAATAAAAATATGAATGAAGAGGAAAAGCTACATCAGAGCTAAATAAAGGTGGTTGTGCACATGCGACTTTGGCTCAGTTTTGGGGTCAGAGTGACAGAGTAGCAAATACTGGTTCCAGACTCCAAGATGAGTCACCAAGAACAAGCAGTCTTTCCGAATCTTAATTTCTTCAGGTCTGACTGCACAGGCTACAAGGACACAATGATGCAATCTAACTGCAGAGCTAGCACAGGGTCAATGCTATATAAAGGGTAGTTATTTTATATTGATAGTGTGGTTATACTGCCTTTATTGTGAATATCTTATAAACGAGAATGTTTAATTATTTGACTATCATGTAGAAAATTTCTTAGACACATTTTCATTTATTTTATTTTTAGAGATAAATCAAGTGTGAAAGCAGCATTTCTATTAATCCATATATAATATTTACAAATTGTTCTGTCTTATTTCATAACTTTTAAAACAATAAGTGTTTGTAAAATATTATATTTGTGCGCTTAGCACCTCATCAACTCAACAGACACCACAGTAAAGGGCTCCAGGTGTAACACTGACATGCCCTGCAGTGTCTCTGTGTTTTCTCTGTTGAGATCCTGTACCATCTGGCACATTCTGAATCATCTGATGGCTTTTGAGCATATACTCCATGATTAAGTACAGATAGGGGCAGTGTTCTTCCAGGTTCACACCACCAATCACAAATAGCGTTAGCCCGGCCGGCATGGCTCAGTGGTTGAGCGTCGACCTATGAACCAGGAGGTCACAGTTTGATATCCGGTCAGGGCACATGCCCAGGTTGTGGGCTTGATCCCCCAGTGTGCTGCTTGCAGGAGGCAGCCGATCAATGATTCTCTCTCATTATTGATGTGTCTATCTTTCTCTCCCTCTCACTTCCTCTTTGAAATCAATAAAAAAAAAATTTTTAAAAATAGCTTTAGACATTCAATTTCCCTTCATAATATAGAATTGGACATCCAAGTTCATTCATGCAACTGAGTGGATTATCCATGTGCCCACCCCTGTGAGGTCATGATTACACTCCAAAGCGTATATATATGTGTGTGTGTGTATGTATGTGTGTGTGTGTGTGTATATATATATATATATTTTTTTTATTTTTTTATTTTTTTTTGACCAATACAAAAGTTTATTTAACAAAAGTTCAATGTGAAAATGGACTCTATTTTTATATTGTACTAAAACAGGTGCTATGGAGAGGGGACATGTGGAAGCAGTTGATTTCTCTGGTAACTATAGCCATTCTTCATACTCGTTCCAAGGTTTCTAACATGATGATACTATTTCCTCGTATTACCACCATTCCAATATTGTTCTGTTGCCCACCAGTTGCCATCTCCACACATTCATCTATCACAAGATTCATAAAGGGATCAAATCCCCGTAATATTCCTTGGACATGTCTGCCACCATTTAATTTCAATGATAACTCCTTGTCCATAAATTTTTTTAACTCGGGAGGGTGAGCTTTGCTCATGGTGGCCAAGTGAGCTCAAAGATACTTCCAAAGCGCATATTTTTAAGCACGTAGAATTAGTATGGAAGGGTGATACCACTACTTTTTGTTACTTTCTTTTTCCAAACATGTTTTATTCATTACCTTATGGAATTAAAGCTACACTATCTTTTAGCTAAACATGTATTTAGAAGTAACCAAATATCAGGTGGCCCCTTTTCTTTCCACCAACCAACCAATCCTTGATGGCACGCTCCATAAAAAAAACAACCCTACACTTTTAAAAAGTCTGACTTCACAGCTCACTACAATCTGATTCATAATAAAGAACCCACTTCTGTTTTGAATATCTTGTTACAGTGACAGAAAGACAGCTTAATTAATCAAAGATGCAAACAAGACTGCCGAACATACGGCCTCTGAGCATCGAGTTATACGGTGTAAAAAGTGACTTTGCTGGAAAGCCAGGGTTACGTTTTTGTAACTTGGCACCAGCTCCACACTTATAACTTTGGAAGCTTTCATAAGAGTTTGGGGTCAGAGAAAGAAGGGAAGAAATATCCTACGGGGAGAGGGCTGTGATTTAAGGCAAAGAAATCAGTCATTGCTGATTTAACCCCCGCCTCCCCCGCCTGCCATTACCAGTTTGTCTTTCTGCCGTTCACCATGGATGAGAAAGCCGCTTCGTCCATTGCTTCGGGGTGCATGACCTTACAGACCCCCACGCGACTGATCCCGCCTCCTTCCTGTGGGAACCATCCCCCGCTGGAGTCATCTCTGGTCATAACCACAGCCTTGACACGCACAATATAGCTGTCACTAAAACGACAACAAGAAGAATGGGGCATGACAATGGTCTGGCAGTTGCAGGACATGTTTCACAAAGCAAGATGCCAGCATTTGCTGGGCTCATCGACGGGAAACCTATGCCTGGCAGCAACCTTCAAAGGCAGCCCATCTCAACTTTCAGAGAAAAACCCAAACTTTAGTTAAACTCAATATAAATGTACATTTTAAAAAAAGATGCCCAGAAACTAAAAATATTTGTGAGTTTTTTAAGATGTATGTCCAATTTCTGGGTGGTAAATATTAATGATAAAACAAATGAGCTGGCCCGGCTGGTGTGGCTCAGTGGTTGAGTGTCGACCAAGGAACTAAGAGATTGGGGTTCAATTCCAGGTCAGGGCACATGCCTAGGTTTCAGGCTTGATCCCCAGAGTAGGTGTGCAGGAGGCAGCCAATCGATGACTCTCTCTCATCATTGATGTTTCTATCTCTCAAAAAAAAAAATCAATAAATCAATAAAAACATTTAAAAAAACAAACCCACACAAATGAGGTGATCTCTATAGTTTGGTATCATACGTTAGGAAAGACAAATCTATTAACTTAAAAGGATATTTTGGTTTCAACCATTAAAACTTAGTTTATAATGCCAAGGTTTAACATTTTATAAAACTAATAATCCTCTGATTTAGCATAACAATAGGAGAATCCTTTTCCAAATCACAAATTCACTATACAATCACATATAGGTGGGAGATATTTCAATTTAAGTGCCCTTTACACGTGTGTAACCTCTTGATTCTATTTTTCCAGGCTAAATTTCAATTTCACATGAAGTTCTTTTGCACAGTTGCCAAACATCCTCTTTCTTCTCCAGAGACCAACTCTAGCTTCTTTTCATTCTTCTGTCACTTTGCGGAAAATTTATTTGGATTTTCAGCAAGGCCATTAAATCTCACTTGCTGCTCTCTTTCTTTGGAAAGAATTCATTTTTTACTCATTCAAACATATATCCCCGTCTTCTGTACGCCAGGCACTGTGCCAGATTCCAGGGAACAAAGATGCAGAGTAACACAGAACCCCCTCCCTGCGCCTTCCGGCCGGCGCTGAGCCTGGCCACGCAGTCTGCAAGCTGCTGGAGACCATTTGGACAGTCCCTCTGCCCCACGTCCCTGGTCCCCTTACTCACCCAAAGACAAAGCCACCTAGATTCCATGGTTCCCTGGAGAGCTTCCCCTCTACTGTGACCCAGCTCCCTTCCCACTGTGCCCATCAGGTGTCTGACACCCCACCCCTTACCTTCTTATCCCTTCCTCAGCCTTTTTTTGGGTGGTAAAATATACATAAAGTGAAATTTACCATTTTAAATGTACAATTCCATGGCATTAAATTAAGCACATTCACATTGTTCTGCAACCATCCCCATCACCCACCTCCAGAACTGCTTTCATCTCCCCAGACTAAAAATCCATACTCACTAACTCCCCATTCTCTCTTCTCCCCAGCCCCTGGCAGCCACCATTCTACTCTGGGTACCTCATGTAAGATCCTTTCACTTTCTTAACCTCAAGGCACAGGTGCTCTGGGCTGAGCCTCGGGGCCCACACACACTGGGCTGCTTTCTCACCTCTGCTGCAGGCCAGTGGCCCTCTCCCCAGTTCCTCTGAAGCTCCCGAGTCTGCCCATGCCCCCACTACCCCTCTTCAATCTTCCACAGACCTCGGGGTCACTCCCCCGCATTCCTTGAAGACACCCATTGTCCCTCCATCTCCCCACCATGATCCCCGTCATGATTCTTTCTAATTTCATTATTCACCCAAAGGATCCTTCCGATTTCTTGGCCTCTCAGTTTCTGGAACTCTTCTGCTCCTATGACCTGGTCTTCCACCCAACCTCTCCCACCCATGCCTAGTCACAGCCTTAACCTTAAACAATAGCTGTACAACTTCCATGACCTCAATTCTAACCATCCTGCCCTCCAGCCACTACCTCCCGAATTTGCTCCTTCCCTCCCTCAACTTCAGTAACTGCACCCACTGGGGCCAAAATCTAGTGTTATGACACCCCCCCCGCCCCCCCCACACACACAGAACTCCGTTCCCCACCCCTTTATGCTCTCACTTGATTCTCTACCCAACTTCAGCTCCATGGTCTATCATGACACTCTTTTGCACAAAACCTTAACACATTTGTTCTCTCCTCATTTTAATTGCCTGGCGAAACCCCAACTCGGGAAACCCCACCATCTACTCAACTCCATGCTCGCACCCAGGCTGCTGAATTGAATATGGTTAGAGGAAAACCCCCCACTCTGTTTAACTTATAGTTCTAGGGTGGAAGTCATAAGCACTAACCTCCATGGGTCCTGAAGTGCCGCCCAGCATCTGCTACATTCCCCGAGTCCGTCCCCAAGATCACTTCACGTGTCCTCCTACCACCTCCCTCTCAGATGATGGATGAGCTCGCTTTAATGTCAGTGAGAAAATAGACACCATCAGAAAAGACCCTGCACCTGTGCCCACCAGCACGCCGATGACTCTGGACCAGGACTCTCTGCCTCTCCTTTGGTAACTGGCTAACCCGTCCATGGTCCAAGCCAGGGTCAACAGCTGCAACGGTCAGTTCTGGCTATGTGCCAACAGTGGCCACATTCATGTTTCTATCCAGACCTCTTCTCTAAGCTTCAGAACAGTAAAACCAACCGCCTATGATTTCTCTGCTCGGGTATCTAGTAGGCACATCAATCAGCAGGTTGAAATCGTGATTCCCAACACCTTCCTATCCAGGAGGTTCTCCCTTTGACACATATCCAGAACCCACATTTTACTACCTCCCTCAACTTTGCCCTGAGCCCAGCTGTCACCACCTCTCAGACTATTGCAGTAGCCCCCTAACTGGCCTCCTTACTTCCACACATGCCCAACTTTCTAAGAAAATAGACAGGTGACTCAGAGTATGACACTTGACTCAAACCAACCCTGCAACATTTCTTTATTATTACTCTGAGTAAACGTAAAAAATCTAGCACTTATCTACCACTCTCCTCCTTGCTCATTCCACATTAGTTCCACTGTCCTTGAGGGCCCTCCACATGAAGCACATTCCTACCTCAGGGCCTTTGCACATGCTTAAAACGCCATTTCACTCTTCTCCCCACACAAACTAGGTTCATTCCCAAGGTTAGTTTCATCATAGAAGACTTCTCTGTCCACTTTATATACAGTACCGTGCACTCCTCTTCAATCTTCTCACCCTGCTTTGTCTTTCTACATGCTGCTAAGTCTACCCCTGCCCTATTTGTCCACCTTCCCCAACTAGAATGTACACTCCATGAGAGCAGGGACTTTGCCCCTTTTGTTCACTGCTATATCCCTAGAGCCTAGAACGGTGTCTTACACGTAGTAGGTGGTACAGTGATTGGGTTAAATACACAATATTTATCAACAGGTTTAAAAAAATAATTTGTAGCTAACAGAATTCCTGAGAAGACATGAAGTGTTCAATACCCTTTTGCTTATGAGCCATAATAGTTTAATTGGGATCAGGTAAAGATTTCCTCTTCATTAAACAGGAAAACTGGCCCTGGCCGGTTTGGCTCAGTGGATAGAGCGTCGGCCTGTGGACTGAAGAGTCCCGGGTTAGATTCTGCCCAGGTTGTGGGCTCGGTCCCCAGTGGGGGGCGTGCAGGAGGCAGCCAATCAATGATGCCCTCTCATCATTTATGTTTCTATCTCTCTCTCCTCCCTTCCTCTCTGAAATCAATACTGAAATCAGTAAAAATGTATTTATAAATAAATAAATAAAAATCACATCATTAATCTATTTTAGGATCCCACATGCATATTCCTTTAGATCATAGAGATTAAGAACATTTTTTACATTTGTTTAGATTAGTTGCATACAAACATCTTGAGAATATCTTTTTTTCCTCCAATACCTCATCTTCTCTAGAAAAAGGAAGGGTCCCGGGATGTGTAAAAGCTGTGGTATGAAACTCAGCTTTTCAACTCTCCGGTAAGTGCACTGTGGGTTCATCCTGACGGGAAAGGCCAAGGTGAATAACTGAAACTCCACACACCTCTTATTGAAACATGCTTTCACTGTTTTGGTGTTGCAGCTGTGTACTGGTCTCCTTTCGAGTGGATTAAGTATGAAAAAGGAAGTTTGCATTACTTATGCTAGTGTCATAAACTTATTTCCAAAAAGTATTCATTTATTAGAGATTTTTAAAAATGCCCCACCCCTTGGCGTCCAGACCACAGGGGCTAATTTGGGCCTTTGCTTTTGGGTCTGCAGCATCCTCCTTCCTGCCTTGATTCATCTCACGCCCCTTCCCGAGGGCGTCTGCGTGTGACGGCCTGCGTGTGATGGGGCTGGGAGGACAGAAGTCCACCCCCCACGCCCCTGTCTTCTCTGGTAACAACTCCGATAGCCAGCATTAACCGAGGCATCTGGCTATTTAAAACGAGGTGGGGAATAAAGTGCTGCACTAAAAGCTGCGAAGGCTGTCTGGATAATCCAGCTGCATGGCTGCGTGCCAGCTGCTTCCTAGCTGTGGTGTATTTACGTTACCCAGGCATCTCACCCCACCCAGAACAGACACGACAGTGAACTCTACTACCAGAAGGTATAGGGAGGAAAACTCCCTTCCCACCTTCCCTCCTCTCCTTCTGGAAAGAATTAAGCAACATGTTTAAACCAGATGTGGGGGTGGCTGGGGGGAGGAGGGGAGCAGGAAGGGCAAAGGTAGGTTAGTGTTCTGATGTGCACAAGGAATATGCTGCTAGTATGCCTCAGAAATTTTACAAAATAATGTTATTTTTGTCAAAAATAACAACAACAAAAATGCTTCTGAAAGTTTCAACGGCCAAACTAGTGTAACCGATTAAGGACCTGGTGATGTTCCAGACGTGGGTCCAGACGCCCACTGAATGGAGCCCTCGTGTCTGAATTTGAGCTAAACTGCCCCATGGAATCAACGTCAGTACAAATGGTGTTTGACTCCCACCATCCAAACAATACCATCTTCTTTAGATCAGGAGTTCCCAACCTTTTTTTGGCCACGCCCCACCAAGACATCTCTAAAATCCTGATGCCCCCTCCGTGACATAATTCTTATTATTCAAAAAGTGAGCCCCTATTTATGTGGAGGAAGCGTAAAAGACCATTAACTTAGTCTAAACAAGCTTCCAAAGAACATGGCATCCATGAAAGAGAAACAAAAGAACGAAAGGACAGTTGAAGTACTGAGGAAGAAATCACTAAGAAATTGTTTAAAAAATAATAATATGAAGTGATATGAAAAAAATGGCAAATAAATTTTCACAACGTATTACAGAGAACTGAAATGCATAAATATGTCACGACATATATTTATGCTAGAGGCCCAGTGCACGAAATTCGTGCATGGATAGGGTTCCTAGCGGCTGCCGGCCAGGGCCTCCCTTCCCCTCCCGCCTGGGCCTTCCTTCATTCCTCGACACCCACTGGTGGTCAGCGCACGCCACAGCGAGCGATTGAACTCCCAGTCGGTTGAACTCCAGAGGAGACACTTTGCATATTAGGCATACACACACACACACACACACACACACACACACACACACACACACTGTATATGAGGCCTCTAGAACTATAAGAAATGCAAAAGATTCCGTTAATAACTCATTCTCAAATTGCCCCCCTTAAAAATCAAATTGCCCCCCTGTGGGGCATGTGCTCCACGTTGGGAACCACTGCTTTAGATGCATTTTGAGTAAAATTGATTCTTACAAATTGGACTGGGGATCTGCCATTTAAATGTGGTTTCTTTAAGGAAAAAGTTTTGTGTTGCCATGTGTGACTTTATTTGTAAAAACAGGTCTTGTTCTGTGATGGCTCAACATACAGAAGAGATAGGTGCTATCCTAAAGCAGAAAGAACAATTTCAAAGCTAGATTTTGGGGGGGGGGGGTTGGGGGGGAGTGGGGGGAGTACTCATTCTACAGTGGCAAGGTAAGGTTTGGATCTCAGGCCTTAATGTTCTAAGGTCTCCCTAGAGTAAAAGCAGGCCCTGTACGGGCCACATTACAGAAGTAAACAAAGGAATTGTAGGAAACGGTGCGGAGGCAACTGTCTGTAAATAATGTTGAGAGCCAGACAGGTCAGCCCTCAGTAGCTGAAGGAGCCTCTTTTTGAGCTTCAGTTTCCTTATTTGGAGAAAGAGAGAGAGAGGGAAGGAGGGAGGTGGGGAGAGAGGGAGAAAGAGAAAGAGAGAGAGAAGAAATGGATGTATCCTGCTGGGAAGTCCAGAGGGTTAAAAGCAGTGATAGAGGTCAAGTATCTGACACAGAAGTTGTAGCCATCATGATTATTTTTGCTGAAAGGCTGACTTTGATGATTAAAACAGGTCCCTGGCCACTGACTGCCTTTTTCAGCTGCAGGAGAGTGGAGTGGCAGGGAGGCTGTCAGGCCCTTAACAACAGGAGAAAATCCAAAACGGACC